>NC_066322.1:884764-1257264 GCF_022539315.1 Serinus canaria | reverse complement strand
TGGCTCCACAGACGAGTTTGGGTTCTCCCACCTTCCCAACCCAACCATTCCAGGGTTTTTGGTTCTTCCCACAGGTGCGTTTGGTGCTTTTCCTACTTTCTCAAGGGTTCCCAACCGAACCATTCCAGGGCTCCATGGTTTTTCCTCAGGCAGATTTTGGGCTTTTCCCACTTTTCCCAAATGTGCCAAATCCAACCATTCCAGGGCCTTTTAGTTCTTCCTTCAAGTGGATTTGAGGCTCTTCCTACTTTTCCCAACCCAACTGTTCCAGGGTTTCTGAGATCCTTCCTGCAAGTGGATTTGGGGTTCTTCCCATCTTTCCCAGTCCAACCATTCCCGGGCCCTTTGGTTCTTCCTACAGACAGATTTTGGGCTTTTCCCACTTTCCCCAAGAGTGCCCAACCCAAGCATTCCAGGGTTTCTGAGATCCTTCCCACAGGTAGATTTGGAGCTGTTCCCACCTTTCCCAAGCATGTCCAACCCAACCATTCCAGGCCTTCTCACAGGTGGATTTTGTGCTCTTCCCATCTTTCCCAACCCAACCATTCCAGGCCTTCCCAGAGGTGGATTTGGAGCTCTTCCCACCTTTCCCAGGAGCACCCAACCCAACCATTTAAGTTCTTCCCACCTTTCCCAACCCAACCATTCCAGGGTTTCTGAGATCCTTCCCACATTTGGGGCTCTTCCTACTTTTCCCAAATGTGCAAAATCCAACTATTCCAGGGCTTTTAAGTTCTTCCTGCAGGTGGGTTTTGGGACTCTTCCCACTTTTCCCAACCAAACCATTCCAGGGTTTCTGAGATCCTTCCCGCATGTGGATTTGGGGCTCTTCCCACCTTTCCCAACACAACCATTCGAGGGCTCCATGATTCTTCCCACAGGTGGATTTGGGGCTCCTCCCAAGGGTGTCCAACCCAACCATTCCAGGCCTTCCCACCTTTCCCAACCCAACCATTCCAGGGCTTTCTGGTTCTTCCCACAGGCGGATTTGGGGCTCATCCAACCTTTCTCAAGGGCGTCCAGCCCAACCATTCCAGGGCTTTTTGGTTCTCCCCACCTTTCCCAACCCAACCATTCCAGGGCTTTTTGGCTCTCCCCACCTTTCCCAACCCAACCATTCCAGGGCTTTTTGGTTCTCCCCACCTTTCCCAACCCAACCATTCCAGGGCTTTTTGGTTCTCCCCACCTTTCCCAACCCAACCATTCCAGGGCTCTCTGGTTCTCCCCACCTTTTCCAACCCAACCATTCCAGGGCTTTGTGGTTCTCCCCACCTTTCCCAACCCAGCCATTCCAGGGCTTTTTGGTTCTCCCCACCTTTCCCAACCCAACCATTCCAGGGTTTTTTGGCTCTCCCCACCTTTCCCAACCCAGCCATTCCAGGGCTTTTTGGTTCTCCCCACCTTTCCCAACCCAACCATTCCAGGGCTTTTTGGTTCTCCCCACCTTTCCCAACCCAACCATTCCAGGGCTCTCTGGTTCTCCCCACCTTTTCCAACCCAACCATTCCAGGGCTTTTTGGTTCTCCCCACCTTTCCCAACCCAACCATTCCAGGGCTTTTTGGTTCTCCCCGCCTTTCCCAACCCAACCATTCCAGGGTTTTTTGGCTCTCCCCACCTTTCCCAACCCAACCATTCCAGGGCTTTTTGGTTCTCCCCACCTTTCCCAACCCAGCCATTCCAGCCCTTCCCCCAGGTGGGTTCTGGGCTCTCCCAGGTGCCCCTGGCCCACCTCACCTGCAGGGCTCCCTGGCTGCCCACGTGGGCCCCGCTCCGGGGGGCTTTTCCCAGGGAAGCCAAGGAAGCCGTGGAAGTTCTGCGGGAGCTCGGGGCCCTGCTGCCTCCTGGCCATGCCCTGGACACACCACGGGGAAATATTGCTAAATATCCAATGATTAACAGGCATTCCAAATTATTGAAACCATTTATAAGAAAGGACTTTTACCATTTCTTCTATAATACAACTTCTTTTTAAGAATTTTATTGTAATTACCAATTATTTTAAAGGATTTGAACAATTTTTAACCACTTCCAAGAAAGGATTTTTACCATTTCCTAAATATTATAATAGATTATATATTACCTAAGATTTTAAAGGATGGTAAACTATTTTTAAGAAAGGATTTTTGCCATTTCTTTAATATTAAATATTATATACAACCTAATACATTGCATATTACCTAATATTGTCAAGGATGTAAATCATTTCTAAGAAAGGATTTTTACAATTTCATAATATTATAATTGATTATATATTCCCTAATATTTTGAAGGATGTAAACCATTATAAGAAAGGATTTTTACCATTTCTTATATAATACTATTTCTTTTTAAGAATTATGTTATAATTACCAATTATTTTAAAGGATTTTAGCAATTTTTAAAAATTGAAAGGATTCTTATAATTTTAAAGGATGTAAACCATTTATAAGAAAGGATTTTTACCATTTCTTATATAATAAAACTTATTTTTAATAATTACTTCTATAAACCAATTATTTTAGAAGATTTGAACAATTTTGAACCATTTATAATAAAGGATGCTTATAATTGATGATATATTGCCAATTATTTTCAGGGATTCCAACCTCTTACAATAAAGGATTTTTACCATTTCTTATATATTACCAAATATTTTAAAGGATGGAAACTATTTATAAGAAAGGTTTTTTACCATTCCTTATATAACTTATTATTTGTTACCAATTATTTTAAAGAATTTTAACCATTTATAATAAAGGATTCTTATAATTGATCATATATGATCAATTATTTTAAGGGATTGTATCCTCTAATAGGAAAAGATTTTAACCATTTCTTATAGAATATTAATTATTATTTATTACTAATTATTTTAAAGGATTTCAACTATTTATTGCCATTTATAAGAAAGGATTCTTCCCATTTCTAATGTATTATAATTTACTATAAAATACCAATTATTTTGACCATTTAGCATAAAGGATTCTTATAATTAATTATATATTGCCAATTATTTTATTGATTATTTTCATAATCAATATAACAACATAATAAATAAAATATTTGTAACAATTTATTTCTCTTAAACTGTTGCATATTATGACACATTATAGGATGTACTTTCTTATGTATTATTATTTTTTATGTATTACCAATTGTTTTAAGGAATGTAAACAGTTTATAATAGAAGATTGTGGGATTTCAGCCACTTACTGATTGTAATTTATGATATATTATAATTTATTATATATTAATAATGATTTCAAAGAATTTTAAGCATTTTTAAGAAAGGAGTGCAGCAATTTATTAGAATTTATTGTGTATAATACTTAATTACATATTACCAATTCTTGTAAAGGATTTCGATCATTTATATTTATTTGTTATAACTTCTTATGCCTCATAATTCATCATAGAATGTAATTTATCATAGAATGTAATTTATGATATAATTTATCATATACTACAATATAATTTATTCTATACTACAGTTCATGATCTATTACCCATTAATTGAAATATGTAAACCGTTTATAATAAAGGCTTTTTACCATTGATTTATTATGACTTTTTATAGAATATAATGTATTACATATTATAATTCATTAAGTGCTACCCTTTGTTTTAAGGTAAACCATTTATAATTTATAATTAATATTTTTGTACACTTATGTAATTTATTAAATATCATTTAATATGACACTATATAATTTATTATGTATTACAATTTATGTATTACTAAGTATTTTAAGGGATGTAATCCATTTATACTAAAGGAACTTTTTCCATTCATTAATTATAATTACTGATGTGTTATCATTGGTTCTGTACTATAGTTTATCATCTATTCCCAGGCATTTTTAGGGCTGTAAAGATTTTTAATTCAAATAACATTGAAGCTTTAGGCCGGACCCGCTCTCACTCACCGCGGAGGCCGCGGCCCTTGCATGGCGTCGCGCCGTTACCGTGACAACGCCACCCAAGACGCGGCGCGACGATTGGCCGCCAGCAAGGGCGCCGCCGATTGGTCGGCGCGCGGCGCGCGGGCCGCGCTGTGCTCGCGGCCGCAGCCCCGGGCCGTCCCCGGCCCCGGTTCGGGTCCCGCCCCCGCCCCGTGTCGCCGAACCGGCGCTGCCCGCGCCCGCCGCGACACCGCCCCGCCGGCCGCTCGGCCCTCCCGCGGGGCTGCAGCGCCTCGCTCGCGGGGGAGTCACCCCTGAGTCAGCAAAGTCGCACCCGCCGGTTCTTTCGGCACCGCCCGCGGGGACCGTGTGAGGGTCGGGGATGCGGCTCCTCGGCGGAGGCGCCGGGCGCGCGTGAGCCGCGCGGCTCTGCAGGGCACGGCCGAGGCCGCGGTGTCCTCGCTGTGACACGGCCGCGATGCCCGACGGGCGCGCCGGGCGCTGCCCCGTGCCGGCCCGGGGACAGCGCTGAGCCGGGCAGGTGAGGCACCGGGGCTGCAGGGAGGACACGGTGAATGACCGCCGGCTCCGGATCTTTGTTCCGTTTATTCGGGGTGGTGTTTCGGGTGTTGTGTGTAACCTGGAGCTGTTATTGTGTCACCCAAGAGCCTCACGCCCAGCAAGAGCCCCCGTTCCCCGAGGACCCCCCCGTTTGCCTCACGGCCGATGAGACACCCCCCGCGCCTCTGCGGCTCCCCGCGTGAGTACGGCGGCCGCGGCTGGGCCGGAGCGGGGGGGAGAGGGGCGATGGTGCGGAGGCGGTGGCGGTGGCGGGCGGGGCCGGGGGCACGGGGCACTGGGGGCCGTGAGGGGCCGCGGCGAGCGGTAGCCTCAGCACCGAGCACCGGCCGGGGCGGGACCCGGGCATTGAATGAGACTGGAGGGGGCGCGGCCTGCGCGTGATTGGCAGGTGAGGGGCGCGGCCTGTTCATTGAGTGACACGTGAGGGGGCGTGGCTTGTGCCCAATGACATATATGGGCACGAGGGGCCGCGGCGGCCGCGCCTTGGCGGGTGGGGGCGTGGCCTTGCGTTTTGAGTGACAGGCGGGACCTGTGGAATCGTGACAGATGAGAGGGCGTGGCCTGTGCGTTGAGTGGCAGGCGGTGGGGAACGCTGCGCGGTTTGATTGACGCGTAAGGAGGTGGCCTTAGACTTTGAGTGACAGACGGGGCTTTGCCTGTGCGTTGCGTGACACACGAGGGCGTGGCCAATCACCAAGTGACAGGAAGGGGGCGTCTCCTCCGCCCTGACTGACAGACTGAACCAGCGCTATATGACATACGGGTAGGCGTGTCCTCCCGTTGACTGATAGGCGCGGTGGGCGTGGCCTCCCCTGACTGACAGCCGCCGCACGCGCCCTGCCCGCTTCCCGCGGTGCGCGGTGACGTCGTGCGTAACGTGGCCACGCCCCTCCCGCCCCGCCGCCGCTCCCGGTCCCGTCCCCGCTGCTCCCGCCGCTCCCACCGGGACCCGGCGGCGCTTCCCGGCGATGTGACCCTCTCCCGGGAATACCAGCGATCATGGCTGAGGTGAGAGCTGCGGGGGCCTGCCCGGGAACTTGTTGCGCGGCGCCGCAAGTTTGTTGCGGGGACCGGAGGCCCGCGGGCACCGGCGGTCCCGCCCGCTCCCCTCAGGGAGCCGCCCGCTCCCGTTCGGGGCCGTCCCGGGGGCTGAAGGCCCCTGAGAGGAGCGGGCGGGACCGAGCGCGGCGCCTCCCGGTTTTGGTAGGACCGCATATGCTAAACCATCGCTTTATTTCCTTTAAATACCTTTTTTGTAATCGTTAAAACAAAGGGGAATTGCTTAAAAGGTAGCCCGGGAGAGCTTTCCGGTGGGATTCCCAGGATTTGCGGGGAGTGGGGGGGGGTTTTTTGGGGATAATGGGAGTTGTGTTGTGGGACGTAATGTGATAATGATAGGGAAGTAATGGGGAAATGGGAAAAAAGCCTCTTTATCGCAGGGCTGGGTTGGTGGGGGTTGGATTTGCCCGTCCCTATAGGATCTGCTCTTTCCCTTTTAGGAGGGGAGTGAGGATTGATGAATGGATATTCCATGAAGTTTTCCTCGAATTCTGCCCCGATCCCAATCTCGGGGCTGTTTGCTGCTCCAGCAGTGTTGACAAATGCGTTGGAAATGAAAATTTGAAAAGTATGCTTTGGAAAAGTAAAATTTGTGGGACAGGTGTTGCTCCCAGGGCAAGCTGGAAGTGTCAAGATTAGATTTTACAGATGGAGCTTCTCCCCTTGAAATTCCTGAATATATGGGGTTTTCCCCTTAAATTACTTTCTCTTTTCCTTCCAAACCAAACCTTTAATGAAGCAGTCTTCCTGTTGTTGGGACAACACGTCCTGAGCTAATCTTAGAAGTTCTAAGAACCTGCCTGGGTGGTTTTGTATCTCCAGAGGGAATCACCGGTCTGATCCCAAAACCTGTGGGTTTTAAACCCATTTCTACAAAGCTGGGGAGACAGTGGTGCCTCTGCTGTGGGCATTGGAGTATTGGGGATGTTTGGCTGGAGTTTTTATCCATTTTTGCGTGAATTAACCCCAATATCCTGTGGCAGTCCCTCTGTGTCCTGTGGGGCTGAGCTGGGGTCACTTCCTACTCGCTGTCACAGCAGTGCCGGCCCCAGGGCAGGGAGGTCCCGCCGGGATGCGGAGCTGGCCACCTTTGGCTTTTCCCCTTGGGATGTTGCTCCTGTGGCTGAGGCCTCTGTTGGTCCCGGTACTGCACTCGGGGGTTTCATCTTGGCCTTTTTGGAGGTTCTGTTTGAGGAGAAGGGGCAGGGGCAGCGTTTGATCTGCCAGTGGATGAGTTCAGGAGCTGCAGCACCTCGAGTTCATCCCCAAGCAACTGTTGCATCTGCATGGGGAAACAGTAATAATTTTGAAAAAATTGATACTTGGAGTGATTTAAGGCCCTGGAAACAGTTTCCAGCTCAGTTTGTGTCCCTGCCCCTGGCAAAGAGCTGGAACTGGATGGTCTCTAGGGTTCCTTCCAGCCCAAACCACTCCAGGATTTCATGAATTTAGGAAATCCACAGGGAGCAGAGGGAATTCTCCTTAGCATGGCTTTTCCTCGTAGCTCTGGTGTCAGCCACTGGCCTGGAGGGACTGCAGATCCCCAAAGTGTGGATGGGAAGGTAGCAGACTGATGGTTCCTGCCCTCTTTGCCATCTTTTGTGCCAGTGTGCTGGGTGGTTGAGGCATGCACAGGAGCTCCTCCTGCCCTCAGAACCTTGTGCTGGATGTTCTGAGGGTGCACAGGAGCTCATCCTGCCCTCAGGAGCAATCCCAGAACCTTGTGCTGGATGTTCTGAGGGTGCACAGGAGCTCATCCTGCCCTCAGGAGCGATCCCAGAACCTTGTGCTGGATGTTCTGAGGGTGCACAGGAGCTCATCCTGCCCTCAGGAGCAATCCCAGAACCTTGTGTTGCAGAGGATCAGAGACAGGCACAGCCCTCCAAGCCCAGTGTGACTGGAACTTGTTGGGTTGCACAGGAAGGCCCTTCAGAAAGCAGGGCTGGAGGCCAGAAAGTGAAACTAAATTCACCAAAAGTGCTGCTTCACTTTTGCTGAAGTGATTTGAATACAGGACAGACAAAGGGGAAAAAAATTTTTGAATATATATTAAATTTGGGATTAATAACCTGTGTTAGGGATCTTTTTGCTTTTACGTGATTCCTCGTACTCCAACATGTCAGATGTTTGTTCCAGGCATAAACTGGAAAGAAAATATCTCTAATTTAAGATCAGCTGAAGCTTTGTGACTGTTACAGTATCCTGCATTAAGCTGCTTACAGGGTGATTTTGGTGGAGGGAATGCTGATACGCACAGATTTTCTCCAAAATAAGTATTTTAATGCCTCCTGAGAAGAAAAGGTTGGGGCTGAAAAGCTTGATTAGCAGCTGAAAGAGAATGGCTTTTGTTAATTCAGCCTGTATAGTGTTGGAGTGAAATGTAAGTGAGAGAATGAGATCTTCTGATCCCAAAACTGGAAGAGCTGGGGTCAGACTTTAATGTTGAACAGAGGCAGCTCAGTACCTGCTGTAATTTCCAGAAGTGCCCAATTCCTGCTGTTCCTTCTGTTCCATGAAGGGATGCACCAGTCAGCTTGGTACAGGATATCACTTGCCAGGATACTGAGCATGCAAAACTAAAGGGAGCCAGGTTTTTTGGGGTTTTTTGTTGTTCTTCAGTGAATTAGGAGTGGGAAAGAGGGTGGACATGTGTGGTCAGAGGTGAGGTGGGAGCACTGGGGACTAAATATCCCTGGTTTTTGGTTGGCATAGCTTGGAATTACCTGCAGGCTGGTTTAGTTCTGATCTGACAGGTCCTGAAATGGGAGGTTCTGCTCCTCCTGCTGCTTTTGTGTCATGTCCCTGAGCTTCCATGGGTTCATCCATCTTGCTGAGAACCTCAAAGCTTCCTGCAGAGCAAGCAGGGAGAGATCCCACAGGAGCTGGAATGGGTGGGACAGCAGGACCAGCCCTGGGACCAGCAGGTCCCCAGGAGGCTCAGGGGGGCCCTTGTGGCTCTGCACAGCTCCTGACAGGAAGGGACAGCCGAGGGTCGGGCTGTGCTCCAGGGAACAGGGACAGGAGGAGAAGGAACAGCCCTAGGGGAGCTCAGGGTGGATATTGGGAATATTCTTTCATGGAAAGGCTGCCCAGCCTGGCACAGCTGCCCAGGGCAGGGGTGGAGTCCCCATCCCTGCAGGGATTCAAAACCCCTGTGGATGTGGCACTTGGGGACATGGGCAGTGGTGGCCTTGGCAGGGCTGGGACTGGTTGGAATGGATGGTCTTGGAGATGTTTTCCAACCCAAAGGATTCTGTGGTTCCCTTCCCTGTGACTGATGCTGGAACATAATTCCTGTTTCTCCCAAACCTCCAGCAGGCAGCTGAGCAGCTCCTTGTGGTTCTCACCCAGACCTCTGAGGTTCCTCAATTTTCTGACTTGCTGAAATAAGAATTAAAGTTTTGCTTCCGCAGAGTGAATTTCTGAGGGGTTAAAAGCCTGGACTGGCATTTTATGGTGTTGGGAAAGTATGGAAAGGAGCAGGAGCTGTTTTGGAGCAGGAGCTCTCCTCTGGTGTCAGTGGACAGTTAAATGTCTCAACCTAATTTCTTTGAGTGCACTTTAATGTTTTTAAATTTCTGAAAGTTTTTTGATTGTTTTCAACCAAAAAATCAGTTTATTGGCATGGTGTGCTTTAAGAAGTCATCTATAAATTCCTATTGTCTGGAAAAATTTCCCTTTTCCTCAATGTTCTGCTTCTTTCAGCTGAAGAATTTTAAACTTTGTGAATGTCACTGAATTCTGTTTTCATATTTTGAACATTACTTTCTGATTTCTGTTTTGGAGCAGCTTCAGGACGGAATGCTGAAGGAATATGTGACCTGATAACTGTTCTTAGTAACCTTTTCACTTTCTTAGTGGTTTTATTGAACTAAGGTGTAGTAGGAAGCAGCAGTAAAGTTCACACAGTCACTGATGTGTTTGCTAATTGAGCTGTTTGAACAGTCAGGGTTTTTGAGGAGCTCCTGGATACAGAACAAGGTCAAAATAGATTAAATCCGGGTTTCCTACAGATCTAAATCACCATTAAAATCAGGGATTGACAGCAGTCAACCATGTTTTTCCTGGTGTGATCTTAGCTGTAACTAACTGGGGCTTTAGTGTCATTCTGAGCAGTGTTGGTAGAATACTGCACTGAGGTACCAGGGAACCTAAAGGAGAGCTGGGAATTCTGGATTTTCCCTTCCTTGGTGAGAGAATAAACCCTGAAGTGGTTGGTTATAGGCACTGCTTGGATTCCCTCCTTGGAATTGCAGAGATACAGTGGCACTCTGCCTTTCTAATCTTAAAAGGAGGGTGCCCCTTGAGTTCTTTTGTCATAGTGGAAGAGTTTTGAGGATATTTTTTACATGTGATAAAACACTGATGTTTGTGGGCTTCCAGTCAGGACTTCAAGTCCTTCCTGACGCAGCAGAGGGATTTAGGCAGACACTGGAATTGTTGTAAAGTTGTTTCTTTTTGAGCCTTTTCCTGGCCAGAAGCCCCAGGCTGCATTAATATTTCCCTCCTAATCCATTCACGTCACAAATTGTCCATAGGAATGTTTCCCTGTGCTGCCTGGCATATGACTGGGGCTGGTTGCTTCTGGAATTCTATAGCAGGATCCAATCACTCCATAAAATCCCAGTTTTCTTAGCACAATATTTTAGGTTATTACAGGAAGTTAAGGAAGATGCTGGAGTGAAAATGAACAGGAGATGGGGAAGTGTGGAGCTGTGTCCTTCAGGTAGGGCAGGTGGAATTCTGATTGCCTGTGGTGTGGTGCTCCAGAATTCTCTTGGAATGGGGAGTTCTCCTGGGGAAGGTGCAGGGAGCTTCTTCTCCTGTCCCTCCAGCAGCTTCCTCAGCCTGGAGCAGCAGCACTTCCCTGAGGGCCCAGTCCCTTGGGAAATCCCTGCCTGGTGCTTCTGGAGTGGCACCTTGGACAGAAGCCGTTGTCAGCACCGCGGAGTTCCCTGTCCCTTGCTGTGCCTCGGCACCCCAGGAACTGCAGGATGTGCAGAGCTCCAAGCTCCCCTGGGAGGGATTTCAGGCTGGGATGGATCTGAGTCCTTCACTGCAGCGATCCAAGGGGGATCAGCTGCTGTCCTGGCACTCTGATGTCACTGTCACCTGTCTGTCCTGGCCTGTCCCTGCTGGACACCTCAGAGCTCCTGCCAGGGCCTAAAGGGGCTCCTGGAGAGCTGGAGAGGGACTGGGACAAGGCCTGGAGGGACAGGACACAGGGAATGGCTGGAAGCTGAAAGAGGGTAGATTTAGGTGGATATTGGGAAGGAATTCCTGGCTGGGAGGGTGGGCAGGCCCTGGCACAGGGTGCCCAGGGCAGCTGTGGCTGCCCCTGGATCGCTGGCAGTGCCCAGGGCCAGGCTGGAGTAGCCTGGGACAGTGGAAGTGTCCCAGCCATGGCAGGTGGGATTTAAGGTCTCCTCTCCAGGCTGAACACCCACAGCTCTCTCAGAAATCTCAGAACTTGCATTGTGGGATGATTTGGGGTGGAAGGCAGCTCAGGAGGTCTCGGGTGTGACCTTCTCTGCTCTCGGGTCTCCCAGGCTTGCTCAGGGCTGTCTCCAGCCTGGTCTTGCAAACCTCCAAAGAAAAACATTGGGAAAAAGTCCTCGGGATACAGGGGCCAAGTCTCAGAAGGGAATGGCCCAGGCAGCTTTGCTGAGGTAGGAGCTGCAAGGCTTTGGTGTTCACATTTGGGAGCTGTGAGTTCAAACACTGCTCTTGATCCTTGTCTTCTGGAAGGACAGGAATGTTCTCATGGAGCCACCAAAGTAAAGAAGTAAAAATCCATGGATGTAAAGGCTTCCATTTGAGGGATGTCACTGCAGTTTGGGCTGTGCAGGTATTCACATGCAGGGCTGGAAAAGAGGAGCAGAAGTGCTTTTTTTTTTTCCTTGCTTCAATGTTGCTATTTTCACCCCAAGATAAAAATGTGGCTTTTTTTTTTTTTTTTTTTTTTAGTATTTTAACACAAGTTAATTTGTAACACAACACACAGAGGGGGCCAGCTGGGACTGTCTCCTTCCTCTTATGGAGAGGGATGCATTCCCTCTGGAATAAATGGTGTTATTCCCTATTTTGCCCAGTTCTTTTCTCCAGGCCCAACTCACAGGAGAGTTTATTAACTTTGGGATATTTTGCTGTTGCAGAGTTCAAGACTGAACAAATTGATGGGCTTGTCAGGCATATTAGTGTCAATATAAAGAGAATTTAATTCTAGTTTTTAACTGTTTTATGTAACATTTCAGGAGCTATTAAAGATAACTGAGTCAATTTGGACAGGATGTGTATTTGTTTTGTAGACACTGCAGATTATTCTGCAAATTTTAAGATGTTTCATTATTCATCAGTTCTGTTAAACAGTGTGAAAGGTGTCAGCAAAGACAAGAGTTTTGTGGGTAGGAGTGAAACTGTGCAGTGTCTGTCCCTTCTGTTCAGGTGGTTTTGCTGTAGGGGAAAGAGAGGAAGCTCACTGCATCCCACTTGGAGTATCCCAGTCCATACCACGTGCTGGAATCAAACCTGGCTGTCCCCTGCCAGCGTGCAGCCCTGGGAATTGCCTGGAATAAACTGGGCAAGGCTGCTGCCTCCTGAACTAATGAACTGTCACAGTGCCAGCTCAGGGGGGCTGTGTCACTGCCACCCCAAGTGATGGGATCAGCCAGATCCCAAAGTCCGGGCAGATGTTTTAGGGGAATGCTGGGGATGTTGCCTTGTCTGACACATCTCTGCTGCCTTCGCCTCTTGGCAGTCACAGGTGGCTGAGGGACACTGGCCAGCTTCAGTCCATCTAAACCATATCCATCTATCCATATCCATGCTTGGGGAATGGACTGGATGGGATCTGTCCCATCTATCCCATATCCAGAGAATGGACTGGATGGGATCTGTCCATCTATCCCTTATCCAGGGAATGGACTGGATGGGATCTGTCCATCTATCCCATATCCAGGGAATGGATTGGATGGGATCTGTCCCATCTATCCCATATCCAGAGAATGGACTGGATGGGGTCTGTCCCATCTATCCCTTATCCAGGGAATGGACTGGATGGGATCTGTCCATCTATCCCATATCCAGGGAATGGATTGGATGGGGTCTGTCCCATCTATCCCATATCCAGGGAATGGACTGGATGGGATCTGTCCCATCTATGCCATATCCAGGGAATGGACTGGATGAGATCTGTCCCATCTATGCCATATCCAGGGAATGGACTGGATGGGATCTGTCCCATCTCTCCCATATCCACAGCCTGAGGAATGTGTTGTTGGGATCTGTCCCATCCACCCCATATCCTGTTGGATACATGCTGGGAATACCCTGGATGTGATCTGGCTGGTTGTTGCTGCCAGTGTCCCTAACCTTGGGAAGTCCTGTCTTTCCTGAGATCCCTGAAAATACCCCTGGAATCAAGCAGTGGCATTCAGCAGTGCTGGTGGTTTGGGGCTCGGTGTCTGTCCCTTCTCTCTTTGCTGAGGTTTGTTTCCTGCAGCCCTCAGAGCTGGGGTCCCTTCCAGCTGCTCTGGAGCATTAACAGCTGTGCTCCTTGGGGTATCCATGCAGCAGGAGCCTTGCTCCCCTGGAGTTTTTGCTCAGTGTCCATGAGTTAGGAGTTCCTGGGTGCTTTTCATTCCTTTGAGCTCCCAGCAGGCCGTTCACTGTTACCTTTGCTGATGGTGCAATTCCAGAACAATTGCAGTGTGCATTGCCTGAGGATTGGCACTATCCCTGATTTTCTTGGATCCCATTATCCTTTGATAGGTGGCAGCTCGTTGTTCCCACGAGTGTCCTTGAGGCAAAAAGTTCTCTCTGCTTCCCTGGGAATGGCTGGGCAGAAAATGAAGATCCACTGAAGAACAGGGGTGGCCTTCTCCCAGGAATTCCTGTCCCATGGCAGTGCCATCTTCGGGAATGTGGATCTGCCATATGACCCTTAGAGTGCCAGGAATTTGCCGTCACTAAATGCTCCCAAAGCCATCTGTTGTCCCCTGGCCAGAGGCACCATCCCTTGGAGGCAGGGAATGGGACTGACCAAGCCTTGCAGGCCTTGTCTTGGAGCAGCTCTTCAACCAGAGGCTGCTCCCTCACCCTCTGTGCTGGCCCTGCAGGGTTTTCCAGCTCTCCTTTCCACGTGTCCAGCCCCAAACAGGTGTTTGCAGCACAGCTGGCACTCACAGAGGCCAGGACAGAGTCAGGGAGAGGCTGGAAAAGTGGTGCCAGTCACCTTGGGGGCTGGGCTGGCACAGCTGGCACTGGAGTGGTGCCAGAGGTCAGGGCTGCTTTTGGCTGCAGCTGGGCATTAATAAAGATGAGCTGGAGTGTGACACTGCTCAGGGCTGGAAATAGAAGCAGGAAATGATTGACAGCTCATCCCAGACTGGAAAGCCAGGGAATGCAGACAGGAGAGTGCACAGGCAGGGCAGATGTCACTGGCAAAGCCTGGGAGAAGGGGCAGAGAGCCAGAGGCTGCTTTTGGGCCTGGGTTTGGGAGCCATGGCTCCCTGAACTCCTGTTTGTGTCCTGGTTTTCCTTCTGCATGAGGCCTCCCCCCAGAACTTCCCTTCCCAGGCTGGAGCTGAGGTGGGTCAGCCCCTTGGGCATGGGCCAGCCAGAATTCCCCATGGATTATCACCAAACCAAGGTGCCACTACTGATTGATGAACCCATAACCTGCCTTGCAGCTGAGACCTCCTCAAAACTCCTCTGCTAGAGCCAAAATTGTCCAGGGAAGCAGGGAACGTTTTGGAAAGAGGTTTTTCTGGCAAACTGGATGATAATTTGTGTAAGGCTCCCAATAACAACACATTTTAGTGGCTTTTCCTTCATTCCATGAGGAATTCTCATTGTGGTTTGGGATTCCTTTAAAAAGTGTGTCCCTGAATTGAAGGAGAACAGGGAATTTGTGCTCAGCTTCCAAGGGGAATAATTTCTCTTGGACTGGGACTCACTGGCAGTGGAATCTGGGATATCCCTGGGTTGTGGAAAGGGGGATTTATACCTGGAGTTAGATCACAGCTAAAGCTTAAATAATTTTAATTTGAGAGGAGTTCTAAGATGGTATTTGCAGAATGGATTGTTTACTAAGGAAAGTATTTTATCCCTCAGAATAAATTCTCCTCAGGCCTTTGAATCCAGCTCTGGTCATTGCTGGAATAATTTTTCATCCTGGAATTAAAGTTGGAAAAGAGTTTTTAAGATCATGGAGTCCATCCCATCAGTCCATGTCCCCAAGTGCCACCTGCAGCTGGTTTGGGACACCTGCAGGGGTGCTGATTCCAGCCCTTTCCTGGGCAGCTGCTCCAGGGGTGACAGCCATGAGGAAAAGGGGAGGCTCTCCATGGCTTCCTCCTGGCCTGGGAAGATTGAATTTGTTTGGTTTCCTGTCGAGAATTTCGTGTAGAGAAATGTTCCAGTCTGACAGAAGGCTCACATAATGTGTGTTTGTATGTAAATCTTGAGGTAAGAAATGTTGATTTAGAAATGGAATGGGATAGATATTGCTGAGAGAGAAATGGAATTATAAACAAGTTTTAAAGGGTGCTTTTGTAAAAAAGATGAGCTATTTTGGAGAAATAGAATATGAAAGATGGGTTGTAGTAAGATTTATGAGGGGTCATTTCAATGATTGGTTTTAAGGTATTTTTAATATGGTGTGATGAAAGTTGATAGGTTAAAAATGTTTATAGTGTACTGTAACTCAGAAATAGTTGGGTCACACTTTAAGATTTCTCTACAAATTCATTTCCCACAGTTTGCAACCAATGATTGCTGCAATAATCACGTGAAGACTTTGTTAATTTGTATTAATGATCATGTATTGCATTCTATTAGTTATGCAGGTTCATCAGACAAACAAAACACCAAATAAAGACCAGTCCTTGCTGCTGATCCTGATATTCAGCTCCAGATCAGGAGTACTGGACTCTGGAATTTGTTAAGATAATCTTTGCAAATAAAGACTTTTCTGGGTGTAGTGAATATCTAAACTTCCCCTGGTGTTGTGCAACGATCTGCAAAAACGTTTGGGGTGTTTCCCATTAATGTGAATTTCTCTGGGAATCCTGAGGGGCTCCAGGAGAGCTGGAGAGGGACTGGGGACAAGGGGACACAGGGAGTGGCTCCCCACTGCCAGAGGCAGGGATGGATGGGCTGCTGGCAGGGAATTCAGTGCTTATATTCTGCATTTTCCTTATTCTGGACTCTTTTTGAGTTCATTTATACACTGGAGACTCCCACAAAAGGGAGGCAGACGTGTGAGGGAAATCATTCCCTAAGAAGGTCTCTCTCTTCCCACTTTGAGGAGCTTTTGATATAAAGGAACTTCAAATCAGACAGGATTTTTTCAGTTTTAACTTTTGATTTAAAGGAACTTCAAATCAGAATTTTTTCAGTTTTAACCTTTGATTTAAAGGAACTTCAAATCAGAATTTTTTCAGTTTTAGCTTTTGATATAAAGGAACTTCAAATCAGACAGAATTTTTTCAGTTTTAACTTTTGATTTAAAGGAACTTCAAATCAGATTTTTTTCAGTTTTAACCTTTGATATAAAGGAACTTCAAATCAGACAGAATTTTTTCAGTTTTAACTTTTGATTTAAAGGAACTTCAAATCAGACAGAATTTTTTCAGTTTTAGCTTTTGCTTTGCTGCATCACTAGGCTGAGTTGAGAAGGAAAACCCTTCAGAAAATCCAAGTTTTCCCTTGAGGACAGCAGAATACATTAATTAATATGACAAAATCCATGGTGCCAAACAATATCTGAGTTTGCAGGAGGTGGCAGGAGCACCATGGAGAAAATGCAGTTTTCCTGCCTTGGAAATCAACATTTCATTACTGTGTGCCTGAAAAGAGAGGGAACATTTGCTTGAATTATCCAAACAAATGAGCTTTGAATGGCTGACATGCAAATTTCCCCCCAGGAGGTTCAAGATTGGCACAGGGAAAGGATTTTATGGGAGAATTTGTTTGTGGAGATTATAAAGACCAGGTTAGCAAATTTTGGGCCAGAGAGGGGCTCTGGTACTTGAATTATTAGGGAATAATTTTCTTTCTCTATCTCAAAAATAATATTTTTTGGTGGTGTTTTTGTTTTTTCCTCACAGCTGGGTTGGAGATTAAGATTAAATTGATTTTTTCCTTCATTCCATGAGGAATTCTTATTATGATTTGGGATTCCTTTAAAAAGTGTGTCCCTGAATTGAAGGGGAATAGGGAATTTGTGCTCAGCTTCCTCTTAAATAATTCCTTAATAATTCCCCTTAAACTGAGACTCACTGGCAGTGGAATCTGGGATATCCCTGGGTTGTGGAAAAGGGGATTTATACCTGGAGTTTGATCACTGCTGAAGTTAAAGTATTACTTACCTTGATAAATAATCTTATTTATAATTTTATTTATTTACTTATGAATTCATTTCTAAATCCATAAATTTATTTATTATATTTAGAAATTTATTTATACATTTATTTGTTTGTAAATATATTTTTCTGCAGTGAGTTGTTCTGTATCAGCTAAATAATTTGATTTATACAGGTTCAACATGGCAAAAATAATTTCCTTTCTTTTCTTTTTTTTTTTTTTTTTAGCCTTCTGTTGAGTCTTCAAGCCCAGGTAAATATTTTTAATAATTTCCAAGGGTTTGGGCATCCTATGGGTGGAAAAACTTTCCAGGAGTTCCTTCAGCTGGATTGTTGATTCCTCTTGAGGTTTTATTTCTTTCAGAGAAATAATTAAGGGCTTCATAATTAAATCTCAGAGTTGCTCCTCCCTGTCACACCCTCAGTGTGGGGGCAGGGTTTGGAAAATGGAATTTAAATTGTCCAGGGAAAAAAGGGAGAAAATATGAACAGGGCTGGGATTAAAAATCAGGAGAAAAGAGGGAAAATATGAACAGGGCTGGGATTAAAAATCAGGAGAGGAGGGGGAAAGTATGAACAGGGCTGGGATTAAAAATCAGGAGAAAAGAGAAAATATGAACAGGGCTGGGATTAAAAATCAGGAGAAAAAGGGGAAAATATGAACAGGGCTGGGGTTAAAAATCAGGAGAAAAAGGGGAAAATATGAACAGGGCTGGGGTTAAAAATCAGGAGAAGAGGGGGAAAATGTAAACAGGGCTGGGATTAAGGGGGAGTTTTGTGAGGGTTTTTTTTGTTTTACTTGCTGAGGTTTTGTTTGTGAGTTTTTACTTGTGAGTGTTTTGTTTTTACCTGTGAGTTTTTATTTGTGCATTTTTATTTGTGAGTCAGTTTTTATTTCCGAGTTAATTTTTGAGTTTTTATTTGATTTTCTTAGTGAGTTTTTAATTGTGAGGTTTGAGTCTCTGTAGAGCTCAGTGGAGGCAGGTGTGTGATTCTTTATAATCACAAATAGAATTTTCCAGACATGCTGTGCAGGAAGAGGTTCCTGGTCCTTCCTGCCAGGATCTCCCCACAAGGGGAATTTCCCTGGGCAGCCAGGCAGAGCCAGAGGAGCCATAAGTGAAATCTTTGCTCCCACCTGTGCCTGGAGGCTGCCCTAAGGAAGCAGCTGAAGCCCAGCAGTGCTGCAGGCTGCTGGGATGAGGCTGCTGTGGCAATGTCCCCCCAGGAGGATCAGCAGCCTCGGATGACCATGAGTTCGACCCCTCGGCTGACATGCTGGTGCACGACTTCGACGACGAGCGCACACTAGAGGAGGAGGAGATGATGGAAGGGGAAACTAACTTCAGATCTGAAATCGAGGATCTTAACAGGGTAGGTGCTCTGCAGGGATCCTGGCTGGGTCTGGAAAGGCAGGAGTTTGCCAGGGAAGGCAGGAGCCTCCCCTGAAATGGAGAATGTGAACCCACCCCTCTGAATTGCCATGAATTTTAAATTAAGGGGCTCTCGGGCAAAAATATGGGAGCAGGAATAGCAGTTCTGTAACAGGGAAGGGAAAAAAGGATAAAATAAACAATGCAGTGCCTAGAACAGCACTGCCAGAGTCAGAACTCACCTGACACCCTGTGGGTCAGGGGGCTGGCAGCAGTGCCACTGGAATTGTGGCTCAGCCCTCCTGCAGTGCCAGGGCTGGTTCTGCTGGAGCAGGGATCCTGGAGCAGTCCCATTCCCACTGGAATTGTGGCTCAGCCCTCCTGCAGTGCCAGGGCTGGTTCTGCTGGAGCAGGATCCTGGAGCAGTCCCATTCCCACTGGAATTGTGGCTCAGCCCTCCTGCAGGGTCAGGGCTGGTTCTGCTGGAGCAGGGATCCTGGAGAAAGGTGCACTCTGCCTCTGGAGATCCAGGGGAAGAGGCAGCTGCTGCTCCTCTGGGAAATCCAGTGGGAATCCGTGCTGGTGTTCCACAATCTCCAGATTCTATCCAGGTAGGAATGCTTGGGAATCTCCAGATTCTATCCAGGTAGGAATGCTTGGGAATCTCCAGATTCTATCCAGGTAGGAATGCTTGGGAATCTCCAGATTCTATCCAGGTAGGAATGCTTGGGAATCTCCAGATTCTATCCGGGTAGGAATGCTTGGGAATCTCCAGATTCTATCCGGGTAGGAATACTTGGGAATCTCCAGATTCTATCCGGGTAGGAATGCTTGGGAACCTCCAGATTCTATCCGGGTAGGAATGCTTGGGAATCTCCAGATTCTATCCGGGTAGGAATGCTTGGGAATCTCCAGATTCTATCCAGGTAGGAATGCTTGGGAATCTCCAGATTCTATCCAGGTAGGAATGCTTGGGAATCTCCAGATTCTATCCGGGTAGGAATGCTTGGGAATCTCCAGATTCTATCCGGGTACGAATGCTTGGGAACCTCCAGATTCTATCCAGGTAGGAATGCTTGGGAATCTCCAGATTCTATCCGGGTAGGAATGCTTGGGAATCTCCAGATTCTATCCGGGTAGGAATGCTTGGGAATCTCCAGATTCTATCCAGGCAGGAATGCTTGGGAATCTCCAGATTCTATCCAGGCAGGAATGCTTGGGAATCTCCAGATTCTATCCGGGTAGGAATGCTTGGGAATCTCCAGATTCTATCCAGGTAGGAATGCTTGGGAATCTCCAGATTCTATCCAGGTAGGAATGCTTGGGAATCTCCAGATTCTATCCAGGTAGGAATGCTTGGGAATCTCCAGATTCTATCCAGGTAGGAATGCTTGGGAATCTCCAGATTCTATCCAGGTAGGAATGCTTGGGAATCTCCAGATTCTATCCGGGTAGGAATGCTTGGGAATCTCCAGATTCTATCCAGGTAGGAATGCTTGGGAATCTCCAGATTCTATCCAGGTAGGAATGCTTGGGAATCTCCAGATTCTATCCAGGTAGGAATGCTTGGGAATCTCCAGATTCTATCCAGGTAGGAATGCTTGGGAATCTCCAGATTCTATCCGGGTAGGAATGCTTGGGAATCTCCAGATTCTATCCAGGTAGGAATGCTTGGGAATCTCCAGATTCTATCCAGGTAGGAATGCTTGGGAATCTCCAGATTCTATCCGGGTAGGAATGCTTGGGAATCTCCAGATTCTATCCAGGTAGGAATGCTTGGGAATCTCCAGATTCTATCCAGGTAGGAATGCTTGGGAATCTCCAGATTCTATCCGGGTAGGAATGCTTGGGAATCTCCAGATTCTGTCCAGGTAGGAATGCTTGGGAATCTCCAGATTCTATCCAGGTAGGAATGCTTGGGAATCTCCAGATTCTATCCAGGTAGGAATGCTTGGGAATCTCCAGATTCTGTCCAGGTAGGAATGCTTGGGAATCTCCAGATTCTATCCAGGTAGGAATGCTTGGGAATCTCCAGATTCTGTCCAGGTAGGAATGCTTGGGAATCTCCAGATTCTATCCGGGTAGGAATGCTTGGGAATCTCCAGATTCTATCCGGGTAGGAATGCTTGGGAATCTCCAGATTCTATCCAGGTAGGAATGCTTGGGAATCTCCAGATTCTATCCAGGTAGGAATGCTTGGGAATCTCCAGATTCTATCCAGGTAGGAATGCTTGAGAATCTCCAGATTCTATCCAGGTAGGAATGCTTGGGAATCTCCAGATTCTATCCGGGTAGGAATGCTTGGGAATCTCCAGATTCTATCCAGGTAGGAATGCTTGGGAATCTCCAGATTCTATCCAGGTAGGAATGCTTGGCTCCTCCCCCTGGGCTCCCATCTCCCAATGGATGCTGCAGCTCTTATCAGCCATGCAGGGACATTCCATGGCTGTTATCAGGTGTCCCCCAGAGGGAGGAGTGATTGGGATCACTCAGAGATAAGGAAAACTGCCCACTGCCCCACAGATGGTGATAGAACACATCCTGCCTTGCAGTCTGGAACAGATCCCAAACCACACCCACAAAACATGCAGGAATTTTAAAAAAATTAATAAATAAATAATTAAGAGGGGGGAAAGGCTGAATAAATTCACCACGAATTGGGGGGGAAAAAAGGGTACATAAATATTTATAATGTGCTTGGTTAATGGCTCTTTGCATCTATAGGATGTGAATTTTAGAACTAATGTAAGTTAAAATATCATCTGACTAATCCTGTGTATTCCAGCTGCACCTGAGTAGTGCTTGTAGATTCTTGTTTTAAAAGAAAACCCCTCATAATTCACATTTCCTGTGCATTTTGATACAAATATCTGTCAACTAGTGGAGCACTTAGGAATATCCTCATTTAAAGGGAGATGCAGAGGAAATGATGTCCAAACCCTATTTAAGCATGAATGATTATGCCAATAGCACTTTAAATTAATTTAGTGCATTTAATCAATATTTCCAGTGTAAATGCTAATTTCTTTCTGGTTCTCCTGTCACTTCTGTATTGTCTTCAATTATTTCTCAGGCAGGAATAATATTCTTAAATTACCAAGTGGCTTCATTATAGATGCAAAGTAATTTAGATCCTGTCTGTGGCCTTGCTGGCCTGCAGAACAGATCATTAATGATTCACAGATGAATATTTGATGTACAAATCCTATTTAGCTTAAGTGATTCTGCCAATAGGACTTGAAATTAATTTACTCCATTTAATCTATATTTCCAGTAGTAATTATCTTTTTTTTTTAATCTGCTAATTTCCTAAATGGAAAACATAAAGATAAATAAATAGTTGGTGAATGTAAATGTGCTTCATGTAGGTTAGGTGAGGAGTGGAGCTCCACATGTCTCTCATGTGGGTTTAAATTGAAAATTGGCTTTTTTCCCTTCATATTTCATGTGACTCTCTCAGCACATTGCAACCCTTCAGTTCATCCCCTCATATCCAGTGGTTACCCCTAGCTGGGGGTAAATAATAAATAAATATATTCATTTTTTTCACCTTTGCCATTTTGCAATACCCTGAAGCGATGAAGAAATCCCAGTTTTTGTTTTCTCTTGGAAAGTTGCTGGTCCCTGGAGCTTTGGTATTGCAGTGCACTATTTGAAGTTAAGAGGCTTAACCTGAGAAAAACATCATAAATACAAACTCCCCTTGCTGGGTAACACAGGGTCAGTGATATCCCTGTTCCATAATTCCCAAAAACCTACAAATTCCAGTCCAATTTTTCATTTTTAATTCTCAGCTCCATGGGATAGGAGTGCTTAAAGACAGCATATTCCTTTCCAAAATGTCCTGGAGAAGATTTGCATGATTCCAGGATGATTTTTCTGCTGGCTCTGCTGGCAGGTTTAATTAAGAGCAGAGGCCTTTCATGTTTGTCTGTGTCAGTAAAATATTAATTCCCCATCAAGTGACACTGTGGGGACCAAAAACCATTTAATTCCATGGGTTTGTGTGACTGGGTGTAAAGCTTAACCAAAGGACAGGGGAATAAGGTGAAGAATGGCTTGGTTCTTTGAAATAAAATAATAAAATAAAATAAAATATAAAATGAAATCATAAAATCAGAGCTAAGAAGTGCTGATAACCCCTGGCACTCTTGTTTTCACAGAGCACAACCAACCCCACTTTTGTCATTGGGATCATTGGGATGTTTCCAGAAATTAGATCAGTGCAGGCCCTTAGGATAGGAAGTCTAAGGTCAGCCAATAACTAAAAATATCTGATTATCAGCCAACATGTGCATTAGATACTAGGGAAAAACTATTTAGAGCAAGCACACAACTCCAAATAATAACCAAAGGATTTGATGCTTTGAGATAGAATTTATGCTCTGAAAAATCTCACTTAGGGAGAGAGGCTGGACACTGAGGATTCAAAGTGAGAAAGGAATTAACTAGCAGAGCCAGCATTTTTTACTAATACTATTTATTATTAAAGTTTAATTTAAAATATTTATTAATAGTATGTATTAGTAATTTTTATTAATGAAGGTGAGAATTTGGGAGCCTTTGTTGTACTTGAATTCATTTGGGAATTGACAGTACAAATTGAAATGTCTCCTCAGAGTGGACCAGCTTTTTTATGATTTTTAAATAAATTTTTTTAAGGTTTTAACAGATTTGTTCCCAGCTGGGGATGGGTTTGGATCCAAGCAGCTTCAAAAAAAAAGAGAAATAAAAATTCCTGCTGTCCTTCCCTGGGTGTCAGGGATCCCTCACCCCATCCAAACTCTGAGAAATGAGAGGTCAGGGACACTGAGAGGAGCATTTTGGGTGGAGTTTTATATTCCAGAATTGTGGAACTCTGGGCCATTGTCCCTGGAGCACAACTCCCCCTAAAAGGTGGAATTCCATGTTCAGCCAGGTGTTGTGATTGAGCTGAATTCTGGGGGTCACTCAGGAATTGCTGCTGACACACATCTCACCCCTTTTCCCACCAGTTTGTACTAAAAACCACAGTCCCAGCTGGTTTTGGGCAGTGCAGGGAATACCAATAAATATTCCAATAAATATTCCAATAAATATTCCAATATTCCTCTGGGTGCTCAAGGTGTTTGATAAAACCAAACCCTTTTAATAAGCTTGATGGCCCTTTGGAGATCCTGTTGGGGTGGGAGGTCTGCTGCAAATAAATCAAGGACTGGGAAATAAATTATCCAGCAGAAAAAAACCCTCACATTTTCCTTAGGAGCCCAAACTTCTAATTTTGCCAATCCATCTTTTTGGGATGGCCATTCCTGGTTTGAGGGCCTTGCTCCCTGTGCTTTGATGAGAACCTTGATGCTGCAGAGCAATTCCTGTGGAATATCCCTGGTAATTCCCAGGTTTTTGTCCAGGAAAGCAACATGCCCATCCAGGAGAACCTGTTGGGGTGGGAGGTCTAGAAATAAATCAAAGATTGGGAAATAAATTCTCCCACAAAGAAATTCCACATTTTCCTTAGGAGCCCACACTTCCTATTTTATCAATCCATCTCTTTTGGGATGACTGTTCTTGGTGTGAGTGCCCTGCTCCCTGTGCTTTGGTGAGAGCCATGATGCTGCAGAGCAACAAGGAAATATCCCAGTGGAAATATCCACAAAAATCCCACATTTTTCTCAGGAGTCCAAACCTCCAATTTTGCCAGTCCATCCCTTTTGGAATGACTGTTCTTGGTGTGAGTGCCCTGGTCCTGTGATTTGGTGAGAGCCTTGATGCTGCAGAGCAATTCCCGTGGAATATCCCTGGTAATTTGAATTTTGCCCAAGAAAGTGACATGCTCATCCAGGAGATCCTGTTGGGGTGGGAGGTTTGCTGGAGATAAATCAAGGATTGGGAAATAATCCCACAGAGAAGCCCCACATTTTCCTTAGGAGCCCAAAGTTCCAGTTAATGCTGCCAGTCCATAGTGACTGTCCTTGGTGTGGGTGCCCTGCTGGCTGTGCCCAGGTGAGAGCCATGATGCTGCAGAGCAACAAGGAAATATCCCAGTGGAAATATCCACAAAAATCCCACATTTTTCTCAGGAGTCCAAACCTCCAATTTTGCCAGTCCATCCCTTTTGGAATGACTCTTCTTGGTGTGAGTGCCATGCTGGCTGTGCCCTGGTGAGAGCCACGATGCCAGGGAGCAGTTCCTGTGGGATGTCCCAGTTAATGCCCAGTTTGTGTGGGGGTTTCCCAGGAGAGTGACATGCCCATCCAGGAGCTGCTGAGCCGCTACGGCTACGATGGCACCGTGCCCCTGCAGGAGGAGGAGGAGGAGGAGGAGGAAGAAGAGGAGGAGGAGGAGGGAGAAGATGATGATGATGTCGATAACGATGACAACAGCGGCTGCAGTGGGGAAAACAAGGTAAATATGTGCTCATTTGCATATGGTAATTTGTGATTTGCATACCTGCACTGCTCAGTGTCTCAGGTTGTGGCAGAGCTAATTTGTAATAGAGTTGGTCTCATAAACCTTGCTTTACTAATAAGGTTTACTCTTAATTACCCATCTGAATTTCTCTTAATTGCTCTTAATTCCATCTCTCTCATCCCAAACAGAAGCAATTGAAAATCCCTGGATGCAGCATCATGTGAGGGATGGGAATTGTCCTGCAGAACCTCAGCACAGACATTTTAAATGCCTGCAGACACCTTTAGGGATACAGCTGATCTTACTTGGAGTAGAAAAGCTGATTATTGAAACTGCACAAGTGTGGAGCTGGATTAAATGTGGCTCTGGGTCTTGGAAACCCTGCAAGTTTTCCAGCTTGAGCCTTTTAAATTGTGTTTTTCCAGCCTGGTTGTACTTGAATTAACTGAACCTAATGCTTCAAGTACCTTTGCCAAATGTTTAGTTTTGAGCTTAGCATTTTCAAACTCCTTTTCTGTGTTCTCTTCAAATATTTTTCTGATTTTAAAAAAGAGATTTTTCTACTTGGAATGTAAGAGTGTAGAGTCCTGTCATGGGCACAGCTGCTGCATCCTGAATGCCATAAGATACCCCTTGGAATTGTCAGGGACACAAAAGCTGAGGCCTTAGAGGAGGTTTCATTTCTTAAGGTGGCTTTAAAAGAGATCCATTCTGGGCTTTTGGTACCTTCACCTGTTGGAGAATCCCTGGAATGGCAGCCAGGGATGAGCAATGGTACATCTGAGTCAGGAACTGAACTTCCTGGGATTTCCAAGCTGCCTTGACAGGTGCTGGAGAAGAGGAGAAGATTGTTCATTGTGGGGGTTGAACAGTTCAAAAGGAAGATCCAGAGTGAGACTGGATCAGGAAAGGTTCAGGGGAGGGGGGAAACTTATGTAACATGAAGGCTGCAGGGAGAATTCTTTCAGGGGAAATTCCCTCAGGAGAATTTCCTCATGGAAAGGGTGGTCAGGCTTTGCAAGGGGCTGGAGTGTCCAGAGAACCCCTGGATGTGACACTCGGTGCTCTGGGCTGGTGACAACTTGGGGATGGGTCCCACTTGGGCTGGGTGATCCTGGAGGGCTTCTCCAACCTCAGGAATCCTGTGCAGGGTCAAACTCAGGCCCAGATGTTCATTTGGCTGAGCTTGGTGCTGCTCCTGAAGTGTCACTTCCTCTGTGCCCTCACTGCTCAGTCCCCTCCTGGCACAAATGCCATCCTGGCTGTCCTCAGGGCTTTCAGCAGCTGACTGCAGGCCCTGCCTCTGCTGTCCCTGTGTCCCCAACAGGAGCCACCCCTGCAGGGCCCCACTCCATAGGGACACTGCAGGGCTGGCACAGTTCACACCAGTTCAGCCCTGCACTGGGAGCAGGACCCCCCCAGTCCCATCCCAGTTCACACCAGTTCAGCCCTGCACTGGGAACAAGGACCCCCCAGTCCCATCCCAGTTCACACCAGTTCAGCCCTGCACTGGGAGCAGGACCCCCCCAGTCCCATCCCAGTTCACACCAGTTCAGTCCTGCACTGGGAGCAGGACCCCCCAGTCCCATCCCAGTTCACACCAGTTCAGCCCTGCACTGGGAGCAGGACCCCCCAGTCCCATCCCAGTTCACACCAGTTCAGCCCTGCACTGGGAGCAAGGACCCCCCAGTCCCATCCCAGTTCACACCAGTTCAGCCCTGCACTGGGAGCAAGGACCCCCCAGTCCCATCCCAGTTCACACCAGTTCAGCCCTGCACTGGGAACAAGGACCCCCCAGTCCCATCCCAGTTCACACCAGTTCAGCCCTGCACTGGGAGCAAGGACCCCCCAGTCCCATCCCAGTTCACACCAGTTCAGCCCTGCACTGGGAGCAGGACCCCCCAGTCCCATCCCAGTTCACACCAGTTCAGCCCTGCACTGGGAGCAGGACCCCCCAGTCCCAGCCCAGTTCACACCAGTTCAGCCCTGCACTGGGAGCAAGGACCCCCCAATCCCATCCCAGTTCACACCAGTTCAGCCCTGCACTGGGAACAAGGACCCCCCAGTCCCATCCCAGTTCACACCAGTTCAGCCCTGCACTGGGAGCAGGACCCCCCAGTCCCAGCCCAGTTCACACCAGTTCAGCCCAGCTCAGCACTGGGATCAGGCCTCTCCCATCTCCTCCCAGTTCACACCAGTTCAGCCCAGCCCAGCACTGGGATCAGGCCTCTCCCATCTCATCCCAGTTCACACCAGTTCAGCCCAGCCCAGCACTGGGATCAGGCCTCTCCTATCTCATCCCAGTTCACACCAGTTCAGCCCAGTCCATCCCAGCCCTGGAGCAGCCCCCAGTCCATCCCAGTCCATCCCAGTCCATCCCAGTGCATCCCAGGTGGGTTTTGGGGCCCTGGCTGTGCAGGCTCTGAGCTCAGGCTGCTGCAGGCTGTGGGGGTGGAGCTGTGGCATCAGGAGCTCTCCTGCTCCAGCTCTCTCAGCCCATTTCACTCCCTGCTCTCACTGGTTGCTATTTTTAATCTGCTCTGAGCTGCACATGTGACAGTGCTCTGCTGGCTGCTGGAGCTGCACAGCCCTGTCTGCTGGGCCTGATGCTCCACACAGCCCTGGGTGTCCAGCAGAGAACACCAAT
Source organism: Serinus canaria (assembly GCF_022539315.1). Lineage (NCBI taxonomy): Eukaryota > Metazoa > Chordata > Aves > Passeriformes > Fringillidae > Serinus > Serinus canaria. The sequence goes on along the minus strand of NC_066322.1, from coordinate 1,229,965 downwards.
GTACAGACAGCAGCCTTGGGAGCACAGAAAATCCATTTAAAAAAATATTTATCATTTTCATTTTCTCTACTTGTAACAATTCCTGTAGTTTGTGGTGGTTTCTGTACAAATAAAGGAATTTATTCTGATTTTTGGATCAATGTTCTGAGCCAACCCTGCTGTTCCTGTGGGGTTGAACCACTCAGTTCACATGGATTTTTGTGGCAGGTGCCATTTCCATCTAAATCCCTCCCCTTTTTATTGAAAATTAGTGAGAAAGATTTTAAAGACCAAAGTAAAATTTCATTGAAATGAAATTGGATAAAAACCACGAGGATTGAAAAAAGCAAAGCAAAGATTCAGATTTCCTTTGGGTCCATATTCCTGATTTGTTACAGTCTGGCATTGATCTACTTTAAAACAACCTCAGAGTATGTTTACACATTCAGATGTGACTAATGAAGGAATAAAAGAATTTATTCTAATTAAGGAATTTATTCCTATTTTTGGTCTTGGCTCAATGTTCTGAGCCAGCCCTGCAGTTCCTGTGGGGTTGAACCACTCAATTCACATGGATTTTTATGGCAGGTTCATTTCCATCTAGTGCCATCCCCTTTTTATTGAAAATTTCTAAGAAAGGATTTTAAAGACCAAAGTAAAATTTTCAAATGAAATTCAATAAAACCCATGAGGATTAAAAAAAGCAAAGATTCAGATTGCCTTTGGGTCCATATTTCTGCTTTGTTCCAGTCTGGCTGTTCTATTGATCTGCTTAAAAACAACCTCAGAGTATGTTCACAATGAAAATGTTACTAATTTATTTGGCTGGTGAAGCAGCAGCTGCTTTTGAAATTCACATGGATTTTTATGGCAGCTTCATTTCCATCTAGTGCCATCCCCTTTTTATTGAAAATTTCTAAGAAAGGATTTTAAAGACCAAAGTAAAATTTTCAAATGAAATGAAATTCAATAAAACCCATGAGGATTAAAAAAAGCAAAGATTCAGATTGCCTTTGGGTCCATATTTCTGCTTTGTTCCAGTCTGGCTGTTCTATTGATCTGCTTAAAAACAACCTCAGAGTATGTTCACAATGAAAATGTTACTAATCAAGGAATAAAGGGATTTATTCTAATTAAGGAATTTATTCCTATTTTTGGTCTTGGCTCAATGTTCTGAGCCAGCCCTGCTGTTCCTGTGGGGTTGAACCACTCAGTTCACATGGATCTTTATGGCAGCTTCATTTCCATCTAAATCCCTCCCTTTTTTAATTGAAAATTCCTAAGAAAGGGCTTTGAAGACCAAAATAAAATTTCATTGAAATTAAATTCAATAAAAAACATGTGAATTTAAAAAAGCAAATATTTAAGTTTTATCTACTTAAAAACAAACTCAGAATATGTTCACACATTAAAATTTACATTTGTGGTGGCTCAGCCTGGACAAGCCACAAATAAAAGAGCTTTGGGGTTAATCTATTGATAAAATATTGCCAACCCCAGATTTTTCACTGCCAGGGGGAAGTGAGGTGCTGCTGATTTTTTTCCCTGACTGATTTTGGTTTGCTTTTGTGGCAGGAGGAGACCATCAAGGACTCCTCAGGGCAGGAAGATGAGACCCAGTCCTCCAATGATGACCCAGCCCCCTCTGTGGCTTCTCAAGACCCCCAGGAGATCATTCGCCCTCGGCGCTGTAAATATTTTGATACCAGTAAGTCCAGTTTAATCAGCCCCAAATCCCAGTATGCTGTGCCAGAAATGCATTTTGAGCCCCAAAAATACTGATTTTTCCTCTTCATGGCACTGCTGTGGGTGAGAATCATGCTCAAAGCAAAGAAGGAAAGTCCTGGTTTGAGCTGAGGGCTGAAGCTGCTCTGCTGGCTCTGTGGAAGGACAGGAGATAATCTCTGATTTTACAAGAAAGGAGGAGATTTGGGGGCAATTAACAAAATTAAAAATTAAAAATTGAAAATTGAAATTTTACAGGTTAAAATTAATTTATGTGCTCTGGTTATTTGCCAAATCCTGGGCTCTGTCCTCATCCAGAGCAGCTCAGAGTGCACCTGAAGGGAAGAATCAACTGGAATTTCCTACAAATAAAGCACAGATTCCCTCAGAAACAGAAAAGAATAAAATCTGGGAAAGACCAACAATTGTTAACCCTGAAATAGTGGAAGGGGGAGGTCACAAAGAAGAAAATTTGCTTCAAGAATTCCAGTTTTGATTCTGTTGCCAGCACTGAGCTGATCATTTTCATTCTTATTTTGTTTACAAATGGATTTTGCATCCCCTGAGCTCTGATTTCCCTGGAATCTCCCCTGATGGGATCTGACCCTTTTGGGCTGCTTGGGACAGCAGATATTTATCTTTTTTTCAATAAAAGTGGCTGTTGCATCTTGAATTCCTTCTGTGTTTGAACAAATAAAAGGTTCCTCACCATACCTTACACTTGATAATTATTAGTTAGAAAGGCAATTATTAATTTGTGGTTTATTTAAATGCAAAATTGCCAAGGAACCTTTAAATTTAAATGAACAATTGCCAAGTGTGTGGCTGTGCAGAGGATTGCAAATATCTTCAATAAATTCCCATTTTCAAGCACAGAATTCACTTAATTCAAGTGGGGGTTTGCACAGCTTTCAGCTGTCTATAAAATGTCATTTAATGTATAGATAATTTTAATGCTGCTGTATCACACCCTGTACCAGCACCTTGGGAAAGGCAGCTGGTCTATACCATAAAGAGCTCAACATTCCTGCCAGTGCTGATCCCAGATAATCTCCTGCAAGTGCTGCTGGGCAGCCCAGGCTCCTAAATCCCAGGAGGAAACACTCCCAGATTTCTCTCACCTTCTGCTGAGATCTGCCTGAAATTCCCTGGAAAAGAACAGCAGCAACTAAGCCAGGAGCTGATGGAAAAGGGCTGGAAACCCACAGAAATATTCCCACAAATTCAGAATAAACTTGGATGGGGATCCTTCGAAGCTGAGGGAAAAGAAATGTGAATTTAGTGACAAAATTTAGGGATGTTTTTATTTTTGTCCTCATTTCTCAGAGCCTGGCTTGTATCTTCATCCAAATGTGGGTGGGTCATTTTTTAATCTTGTCACTGCTGAGCCATGAGTGTTGTCCCCAAAAGTGTCCCTGAGATAAGGAGGGAGGGAGGGAGCAGGGCTGGGACTCTGCCAGCCCTGCTCCTCTGGCCTCAAATGTCTGCAAAATTCCTTGCAGATAGTGAAATAGAGGAGGAATCTGAAGAAGATGAAGATTATATTCCCTCAGAAGACTGGAAAAAGGTAAATATTCAGCCCACATTTCATGAATAATTAATTGATCTGTTACTGGGTAACCCTGAGCTCTGTGGAACACCTAAATCCTCTGCAGTTTTTCCCCATAAATAGGAGAGTTTTGGTAATGAGAAGTCTTTCAATCCTCCCCAAACAGTCCAAAATCCATTTCCATATAGTTGTCTTCACTTTTGACCCTGTTAATTGTGTTTATAGATTTTAAACAATGAAAGTTTCAAGAGGGGAGGGAAAAAAACGTGGGTCATGCTCCTGTTTGCCAACCAAAAATCTCAGGGGGGCTTCACTTCTTCTTTTTCTTCCAATCAGGAAATCATGGTGGGCTCTATGTTCCAAGCTGAAATTCCAGCTGGCACCTGCAAATACAGAGAGAATGAAAAAGGTGAGATTGGACCATTTATTGCTGCTTGGGATCAATGTCTGATTAGGAGAAAGAAAAGACTGGATTGATGTCATGTGCATTAATAAATGAGTGGTAATTAGAGGCACCATCATCAAATTAGAGCTCATCCTGTGCTTCAGCAGAGCTGGAGGAAGAGGAAAAGAAGGATTTTATTCTTGGCCTGGTGCCTCTTGAACCCTTGGATTGTGATTTAGTGATCCACACAAGCTGCAGCCTCTTCACTTATGGATTTCTTTTATGTGAAATCAAACAGCCAATGGAGAAATTGTACTGCTGGAGCTGGATTATCACATTAAAAAGGGCAAAATGGTACCAGCAGCTTTGCTTTTCACATTTTGTACCTCTTCAATCAGGAAGAAGAAGTTCTGCCCTTGTGGATTTTTTTTCCCAGCAATTTTTCCCCTCATCCCAAGCAGAGGCTTTGGCTGGATGCTGTCAGGAAAGGCAGATCCAGTTTAAACCCAGCTGGGAGCAGAAAAGGGAAATTTTCCTGCTCATTCAGCCCATTCCTAAGGATTTGCTCACACTGCAGCTCAGTGAGAATGGATTTCTTTGTAGAATTTAGTTTTTAAATGACCACCACAGAGCCTGGAGCCCCCCTAGAGCCCAGTTTGTGCCCAGTTATTCCATTGCCCAGGGAGGTGGAGCATTCCCTGGATCCCTGGGAGCTCCCAGCCAGGCTGGACAGGGCTTGGAGCACCCTGGCACAGTGGAGCTCCCTCCTCCCAGGGCAAGCCATGGAACTGGATGCTTTCTAAGGTCCCTTCAACCCAAACCATTCCAGGATTCTCTGAGGGTTCCTGGAACTCTTTGTTGTTTTGAATGAGCAGCCAAACATCAGCTGAGTGGGAACCTCTGGAGCAAAAAGCCAGAACACTCCTGGGAGCTGTTCCCAAAGTGGGTCCTGGTGAAGTGAAGCTGCTTTCTTTGCAAGCCATTCAATGATTTCTTTTCCACCTTGGGGGGTTTATTTGTATTTATTTCCATGATAAATCACTTTTTCCAAGTAGAGATTGATCTCTGAGCCCCCTGAGCTCCCCCCACAGCTCCCTCCCTGTGCTGGCTGTGCTTTCCCAAGCATTCCTCTTGCAATCAGTGCTCAGATTCCTTCCTTGCTGCTCTTCCTCAGGTTGTTGGAGCCCACAGACAAGGTCTGGATATTTTCCTACTTTAATAGCCAGAATTTCACTTTATTTTGCTGCAGTCCAAAGCTTGGCTCTTCCAAAATAAAACTCTTCCAAAATAATCAGGGGATATCTCACTTGGCCCACATTTCTCCATTAAATTCAGTTTACTGTGGCTTCCCTGCTCTCAAACTCCTGTGAAAGCTCTGGAAAAGGTGGAGATTAAAATTCTGGAGTTGCAGGATGAGTTCTGTGATCCAGAACCCAGATCATGCCAGGGTTTGAAGGCAAAGTCCAAACCCTTTGGATCTCTGCATCCATGAGGTTTTACTGATTTCCAGATGAATGGTGCTCCCATGGTCCCCCAAGGCTGATCAGGACAATAATTACCTTTCTAATGATTTCATTTTATTCTAATGATTTCATTTTCTTGTGCTCTCCCTGGGCTTTATCCAGTGTATGAAAATGATGACCAGCTGCTCTGGAATCCTGACTTTTTACCAGAGGACAAAGTCATAGAATTCCTCAACGAGGCCTCGAGGCGCACGGGAGAGGAGAAGGGCCTGGATGCAATTCCTGAGGGCTCCCACATTAAAGACAATGAGCAGGTACAAATACATAACCACAATATGCAGTTCATTTTCTAGAATTAATCATCTTTTTATTTCATTCTTCTCCCAAGAGCTAAAATCTGGTTTGGAACAGTTTCATTGCTCTTTGTGGAAATCGAAATTTGATAGGATTTTACCTCTCAGAGAATATTAAACTGTTAACTTGGGCTTTATGTTGCTTTATGTAAAATAAATATATCATAGAAAATAAATAAAATCTTATTTATATATATGAATTAATTCTCTCAGGTACAGAATTTTTCAATGATGAAATTCTCTGTGAATGCACACTTGATATTTCTTCATACACATGAAAACCTACACATCAATTTAAAAAATGTGTGTAGTGGATGAACAAGCTTTGAAAAACCCCTCCATCCATTTTACAAATGTGTGTTGTGGATGAACAAGATTTGAAAAACCCTCCATGTATTTTACAAATGTGTGTAGTGGATGAAGAAGTTGCAGTGCTCTGCTTGGGCACTTTCTTGGTTCTGTAGACAGAGATGTGGAAATGCAAGGCCAGTGAACCCAGCTTGGATGAGCCTGCGTGGATTCCAGGGCTGGTTTCTGATCTGAGGAGGGCTCAGGGGTTTCTGGCTGTGCTGCTGTGGCCCAGCAGGGTCTGGGTGGTGCTCAGAGTGCATCCTCCTCCCTGCAGGCCCTCTACGAGCTGGTGAAGTGCAATTTTGACCCGGAGGAGTCCTTGAGGAGGCTGAGGTTTAATGTCAAAGCAGCCAGAGGTGAGTGTGCATTCCCCAATCCCATTTCTTTCCCTGCCAGCTTTGCTGCCAGCAGGCTCAGGAGTTGGTTGTGCCTCCACTGAAATGGGCCTCAGTGAATCTCTGATTGTTCCTGGGAGAGTGGGATTAGCAGATGTGGGAATTTATGGGGTTGGGCTGTTTGTCCCTGTCCCCACACACGCCCAGGATGGTTCTGGCAGGCTGGGTCTCAAAAGATGAGTCTGGACTCCAGGGTTTTTCTGTCTTCAGAATTATTTATTATATCTTATCTGTAAAGTCCCTTCTCTGCCCGACTGGGATCTGACCAGCAGGGCAGCCAAAGGCACTCTGACCACCCCCAAGGCGGGCACATCTTTTATAACAAAAACTACAGATATCAGATTTACCTTTTATCCCCAATACCTGTCACCCTCGTCACCCAGTGCACCCTCACCCCAGACCAATCCCCAAGTGCCAACACCACAGCAGCAGATGGATGGCAAGAAGAAGAAAGAAGAGCCCTGTGACACGCCCTGACTCCTCCATCTTGTCTCCACAACCCCCCTGTACCAAACCCCAAAATCTGGGATTTACCCTAGAATTGTGTCTTCCCTTCACCATTCCCACCCCAGTGATTCCCACAGGTTCCATCTCCTCACACACAGGTGGCACATCCCTGATGGATCAAAATCCATCCACCAAGTGCTTCTGGCAACATTCCAAGGCTCCCGAGCCCCCCAGGGGTTCTCTCAGTAGCTCTGGACATCAGGAGGGATGGGCTGAGCTCCCACAGGAATTCCCTTCCCAATAAATTATTTATTCATAATTTATTCAATTATGACTAAAAAAATAGCTGGATTTCAGCCCCAACTTCAAATTGAAAATTACTCCTTGACAGCTCACCTGGGCACTTTTTAGGTGTTTTATTGGGCTCTTCTAGACCTTGCAGTCATCAAAGGGAATGCAACAAACATGAGACATGAATTAATTCTACATAAAGGAACAAATAGACCTTTTATTTTGCAAAAATAACATTACAAATCCTGCTGTGTAAAATGAATTCATTCTAAATAAAGGAATAAATTAATTTTTTTTTACAGAGTGTAGCATTAAAAACTCTGATACATAAAATAGATTAATTTTAAATAAAGGAACAAATTAATTTTTTATTTTATGGAGTGTAACATTAAAAACCCTGATGCATAAAATGAAATAATCCTAAATAAGGGAGCAAATAAACCCTTTATTTTACAAAGTATAACATTACAAACCCTGCTAGATAAAATGAGTTAACTCTAAATAAAGCAGCAAATAAACCTTTTATTTTACAAAGTATAACATTACAAGCCCTGCTAGATAAAATGAATTCTTTCTAAAGAAATGGGAAAATTAGCCTTTTATTTTACAAAGTACAAGGTTAAAAACCCTGATACATAAAATGAAATAATCCTAAATAAAGGAGCAAATAAACCTTTTATTTTTCAAAGTATAACATTACAAACCCTGCTGCATAAAATGAGTTCATTCTAAATAAAGAAGGAAATAAACCCTTTATTTTACAAAATATAACACTGGAAACCCTGAAACATAAAATGAAGTAATTCTAAATAAAGGAGAAAATAATTTTTTTTATTTTACAGAGTGTAGCATTAAAATCCTGATACGTAAAATGAAATAATTCTAAATAAAGGAGCAAATTAACTTTTCTTTTACAAACTATAATATTTAAAATCCTGATACATAAAATGAGTTAGTTCTAAATAAAGGAGAAAATTAATTTTTATTTTAAAGAGTGTAGCATTAAAACCCTGATACATAAAATAAACTAATTTTAAATAAAGGAGAAGATTAATTTTTTATTTTACAGACTGTAGCATTTAAAACAATAGTACATAAAATTAAATAATCCTAAATAAAGGAGCAAATAAACCTTTTCTTTTACAAAGTCTAACATGACAAACCCTGCTGCATAAAATGAGTTAATTCTAAATAAAGGAGGAAATTAATTTTGTATTTTACAGAGTGTAGGATTAAAAACCCCGATATGTAAAATAAAATCATCTTAAATAAAGGAGCAAATAACTTTTATTTTACAAAATATAATATTTAAAACCCTGATACATGAAATGAAAGAACCCTAAATAAAGGAGCAAATTTTATTTTATAGTAAAAGGAATGAATTGTCAGTTGAGGATGACCTGGAGCTTTGTTTTTCCAGAATGCCCCACGAGAGCCCTGCTCCTGAGGGTGAGCTGGGCCTGGGGGAGATCCCAGAGCTCTCCCTGGGCACAGCACGGGCAGCAAGGGCCCAAGAAATGAGATGGTTTTGCTCTCCCACCCTTTGATTTACTGTCACCTGAAGGATCACTGAGGCCAGATCAGATTTTATTTACAGAGTCCCCACAAACCTGCTCCTCCCATTCCCAGGCTTGTCCTTCAGAGGGAGAATTCCCATTTTTATACCAAAAAGTGAAATTCCTGGGGTGGTTTCTATGGAATCAGCAGCTGGAGAAAGGACCCAGATCTTTCCTGTCACTTCAGTTGCCTTTTAGTGGCCTTTTCAATTAACTATTTTCTTTATTGCTTTTATTTTTGCTTTTCCTGTAGAAGAATTATCTGTTTGGACAGAAGAGGAATGCAGGAACTTTGAGCAAGGGCTGAAAGTCTATGGCAAGGATTTCCATGTGATTCAGGCAAATAAGGTAAAGTTTAAGTGCAATTCTCACTTTTTACATTTTAAAACAAAGTAATTATGAATAAATTTTGTCCTTCATAGAGAAATGGACAAAATTCTTTGATTTTTGCTGTTGAATCACAGAATCCTGGAATGGTTTGGGTTGGAAGGGACCTTAAAGATCCCATGGGCAGGGACACTTTCAGTATTCCAGCTTGCTCCAGCCTGGCCTTGGACCCTTCCAGGGATGGATCCAGGCAGGAATTTTTTCCTCCTCAATTTTTTCCCAATATTTACATCCAGATTGGTTTCTCAAAGCCCAGAATTTGGAACTGGAAGTGCAGAAATCCTGCAGAAATCCTGTGGAAAGAGCTGCTTCCCTGGAGCCTGAAAGCCCACCCTTGGAATCCTTCCTTCCTTCCTTCCTTCCTTCCTTCCTTCCTTCCTTCCTTCCTTCCTTCCTTCTCTGCCTCCTTACTTCCTGCATTCCTTCCTTCCTTCCTTCCTTCCTTCCTTCCTTCCTTCCTCCTTCCTTCCTTCCTTCCTTCCTTCCTTCCTTCCTTGTTTCCTTGTTCCTTGTTTCCTGGTTCCTTGTTTCCTTCCTTGTTTCCTTGTTCCTTCCTTGTTTCCTTGTTTCCTCCTTGTTTCCTTGTTTCCTTCCTTGTTTCCTTCCTTGTTTCTTGTTTCCTTGTTTCCTTCCTTGTTTCCTTGTTTCCTTGTTTCCTTCCTTGTTTCCTTGTTTCCTTCCTTCCTTGTTTCCTTCCTTGTTTCTTTCCTTGTTCCCTTCCCTTCCCTTCCCTTTCCCACCATGGTTTCCCCTTTCCCCAGCCCCTCTCAGTTGGGATGTGCCCTGTTGCCAGGACTGTTCCCTGTAGCCAGGACTGTTCCCTGTTGCCAGGACTGTTCCCTGTTGCCAGGACTGTGCCCTGTTGCCAGGACTGTTCCCTGTAGCCAGGACTGTTCCCTGTTGCCAGGACTGTTCCCTGTTGCCAGGACTGTGCCCTGTTGCCAGGACTGTTCCCTGTAGCCAGGACTGTGTCCTGTAGCCAGGCCTGTGGCTGTTTGTGGGGCTGAGCAGGCTCTGCTCTGTGCCTGCAGGTGCGCACGCGCTCCGTGGGCGAGTGTGTGGCTTTCTACTACATGTGGAAGAAGTCGGAGCGTTACGATTTCTTCGCCCAGCAGACCCGCTTTGGGAAGAAAAAATACAACCTGCACCCTGGGGTCACGTAAGATGTGCCTGATTTCATCATTTTGGGGTTCTAGCTTGGTTTTCTCTTGCTCTCAGCTGAAAATTCAGGGATTCAGGGCCTAATCTGCAGCAGGAAAGCAGCCAAAGTGAACAAAAAATGTCCTAAGTGTGTATAAGTCATGTGTCAAATGCATTTATTTGGGGTAAGGCCGGCACTTTGCACTGAGGAGCAATTTGAGTTTCAGTTCTGTTAGGATTTGGTTTACTTTTTAAATGTTCATAGGGTTTTTTAAAAATGCTTGTTTTAATTAAACACATTTTCTAAAAAAGCAAGAATCCCAAGTTCCAGGTGGAATTTGTGGTGCATTGTTTGCCCATCCTTCTGGCCAGCACAGCACCAAATCCCAGGGGATTTTGGGCTCTCCAAAGCTCCTTTTCTCATTCCCATCCTTGCTGAGGAAGGAGGGAATGTGTGAGCAGAGCTGCACTCCCAGCTTGTTCTGCTGCCCTTCATTCCAAAGCTCTGATCTGCCTGTCCCACTCTTTCCACTGCCTCCTGCCAAGCTTTTTTACTATTATTTTCATTCCTCATTTCTTCCTGGCTCCTCTCTTGATCCTTCTTTGGAATATTATTGTTTCTCCAAACATTTTGGGGCTCTGGGACACCCAGAGTTACCATCAGGGACTTTGTGGGTGTTACAGAGAGTTTCTTACCTGGCAGGGACTGCCTGGCTCCCCCTTTCCTTCCATCTCTTGGTGGGTTTTTTCCCCCCTATTTTCCATTTTCCCCCTTTTCCATTTCCCCTATTTTCCATTTCCCCCCTATTTTCCATTTTTCCCCAAATGAGACATTTTTGGGTCTCTTCCTGCTGTTGGTTGCAGCAGCAGTGTCATTAAGGACTGGACTTGTCTGTTCTTGAATGATTTTGCAGATAAATTCAGGGAATTCAGAGTGGAATTCCAGGATAATTACGTGTCAGGAGAAGTGTCTGGAGTTACTCCAGCCCTCCCACCACATCCAAGGGTTTCATCCACCAGCTTCCTTTGTTTCCATCTTCATCCTGCCCTGAACTGGAGCTCTGGATTAAATGGCACAGATGGGAATGTCTTGGACTCTGGAGTTTTTCACTTGGACCCCTTGGGGGTTTTGTGCACCAGTGGAATTTATATTTACTGGAATGGTTTGGTATTGGTGGCTCAGCAAATTCCAAGGGTTTAGTGCCTGGAGGGATCACCTTGGAAGCACATAAAGGGTTTGGAATCATGGAATGCTTTGGGTTGGGAGGGAGCTCAAAGCCCATCCAGTGGGCAGGGATGGGGGACAGAGGACACTGCCAGGTGCTCCAGCCCAGTGTCCAGCCTGGCCTTGGGCACTGCCAGGGGTCCAGGGGCAGCCCCAGCTGCTCTGGGAATTCCATCCTAGGGAGGAATTCCTTCCCAAAATCCCATCCATCCCTGCCCTCTGCCAATGGAAAGCCTTTCCACACCTGCAGTGTGTGCAGGAGCATCTCCAGCCCTGTCCCAGCTCTGTGTGTCTGTGTGTCCCGCAGGGATTCCATGGATCCTGTCCCACCTGTGTGTGCGTCTGTCTGTCCCACAGGGATTCCCTGTCCCAGATGTGTCTGTGTGTCCCGCAGGGATTCCATGGATCCTGTCCCACCTGTGTGTGCGTCTGTCTGTCCTGCAGGGATTCCCTGTCCCAGATGTGTCTGTGTGTCCCGCAGGGATTCCATGGATCCTGTCCCACCTGTGTGTGCGTCTGTCTGTCCCACAGGGATTCCATGGATGTGTCCCAGCTGTGTGTCTGTCTGCCCCACAGGGGTCCCCTGGATGTGTCCCAGCTGTGTGTCTGTCTGTCTGTCCCGCAGGGGTCCCATGGATGTGTCCCAGCTGTGTGTCTGTCTGTCTGTCCCGCAGGGGTCCCATGGATGTGTCCCAGCTGTGTGTGTGTCTGTCTGTCCCGCAGGGATTACATGGACCGCCTCCTGGACGAGAGCGAGAGCGCCGCCTCCAGCCGGGCCCCATCGCCGCCGCCCACGGCCTCCAACAGCAGCACCAGCCAGTCCGAGAGGGAGGAGTGCACCTCCAGCAGCGCCCCGAACGGTGAGAGGGCCCGGCTGGCCCTGGCACACCAATCCCGGGCTGCTCTGCTCGGGAGAGCCCATCCCTGCCCTGCCAGGGACACCCCCACCATCCTGAGAGCCCATCCCTGCCCTGGCAGGGACACCCCCACCCTCCCGAGAGCCCATCCCTGCCCTGCCAGGGACACCCCCACCATCCCGAGAGCCCATCCCTGCCCTGGCAGGGACATCCCCACCATCCCGAGAGCCCATCCCTGCCCTGACAGGGACACCCCCACCATCCCGAGAGCCCATCCCTGTCCTGACAGGGACACTCCCACCATCCTGAGAGCCCATCCCTGCCCTGACAGGGACACCCCCACCATCCCGAGAGCCCATCCCTGCCCTGCCAGGGACACCCCCATGTGGCTCAGAGCTCTCCCAAAGCCTCCTCTTCTCCAGGTGGGCACCCCCAGAGACAAGCAGCCTATTTCAAGTTAAAAGTGGTTTTTAAAAACCCCTCCATGTGTGCATGTAGGCAGGGGCCTTGTCTGGGAGATCAATCCCCCTGGAATTTCCTGGGAGCTGAGCTCTGTGAGTTCCTGTGTGCCTTGTGCCACGCAGGGGTGGAGCTCCAGTGCTGTGGGGAGTCCTGGGCAGGGCACCGAGCCCCTGGGGAGCTCCTGCTGCTCCTCAGGAGCTGTTCCTGAGGGCTGGGAATGGGAGAGGAGCCAGGGAGGAGAGCCAGGCTGAGGGAGGAGCTGGGGACTCACTCAGAGCCTGGAAATCACCTGGAAGGTGCACAGAGTGCCCAGGTGAGCAGAGCCCATCTGCAGCCCCTCAGTCCTGGGGTTCCAGGACATTCTCTGTTCCTTTTGAGCACTTCCATGGACTCCCTGTGTCAGTTGTGTGCACATCAATCACACAGTGAGGAGAAGGAGAAAACCACTGGACTTTTAATGAATTTGAGTTCAAATTCAGCTTTCCTGAGTCAGCTTAGGTGAGGAGAGCCCACCTGGGGTCCTGGGGTTCCAGGACGTTCTCTATTCCTCTTAAGCACTTCCATGGACTCCCTGTGCCTTTTGTATGCACACCAATCACACAGTGAGGAGAAGGAGAAAACCACTGGACTTTTAATGAATTTGAGCTCAAACTGTGCTTTCCTGAGGCAGCCCAGGCCGTTGTGCTGCTGCTGATGGGCTTTCTCTCCCCCCCAGGTGTCTCTGCCAACGGCCCAGGGGAGGTGCCAGGGAAGGAGGAGGCAAAGCTGGAGGGGCTGCACGTCAATGGACCCTGCAGTGGGAAGAAAACCCCTCACCCAGAGCTGGATACGAACGGCTACGAACCCGAAAACCTCTCCAGTGACCCCAAACTGGCTCACTCAGCCTCAAAGAACGAGCCTGAGCTGGAAGAAAAGAGTGAGAGACCTCTGAAAAGAAGGAGAATTAACAGCAATGGGAAGGAGAGCCCGGGTGCTTCAGAGTTCTTCCAGGAAACCAACTCCCACGGGAAGCTGGAGGAGCTGGAGACTCTGGAAGACTGAGTGCTGGGAGCTGATTTTATTCCTTGGAGTAAATTCTGGGTGTCTAAAATTTTCAGGGTTGATGGGTTACCTTCCAAAGTCCGGTTCCATAAACAATCTGAGATTTTTTTTTTGTTTCCTGAGACCTTCTAGTCGGCTCTAAAGATCCGATGATTTGGTTTTCTTCAGTGCTGAAAAGCAGCAGGAGAATATTGAATTTCTCAGAGCTGGCAGCTGCAGTTCTGGGATAAAAGGCTCTTAAATATTTAAGGAACAAAGCAGTGAGTTGCTGCAAAAATATTCCCAGCCTAACACATTAAAGAATGTGTTAATACAGCATTTAATGTATAAAACAGCATTTAATCAGTGTACAAGTGAACAAAGCATTTGGGGCTTTGCAGGAAGTTAAAATAAAACAGGAAAAGCCAAGACAGAGCAGGCACAGAGACTTCCACTCCTGCTGGAGAGAGGAAAATGTCATCCCATCATTAAGGAACCCTCATGAATCCTGAAAGTTATGAGCACAACTATTTTTATATATAGAAGTTTTAAAAGGTAAATAAATAAACCAGGTCAGGTTTGTCTATGTAAAATTGTTGACATCAATGATGTCTTTCCATATTCTTTATCTGGGCTAAAGAAATACATTCTGTATTTTTCCAGATTTCTTTGTAGCCTTTGAAAGATTTTTACAGTACTTATGTCTTGATTGAACTGTCCTTTCTTAAAACAAAAGCTTGTATAATTTTCTTACCTTGTACAGTTGGTAAACTTTTATGAGAGAGTTGATACCCTGAGTCTGTCAGCTTCCTTTTATTTTGCTGAAGTCTTTTCTAAAAAAAAAAACCAACAAAAAAACCCCAAACCAAACCAAACCAAACCAAACCAAACCAATGGAGTTAAAAATTAATCACCAACGTGTTAATTTTCTTCCCAGAAACTGGTAAATAATTAACATAAGAATGGTTAGGAGGCATTTGATTTTGGAAGTGTGGTTTTTTTCTTGTTTTATGGCAAATAATGATGTTTCAGTTTTTGTTAAGCATGCTGCTTGCATTGCACACATTTCCTTGCTTTCTTTCTCCCTTTGTTTGGAGCCAGAGGAATCTCCCAGCAGCCAAATTCTCCAGTTTACTGAACCTTTGCAGGTTCAGCTGCTCCATCATCCCCTGGCTTGTTCCCAGCCTGTGCCCTGCCAGGTTCCAGGGAGCACAGCAGGGCTGCAGTGAGGCTGGACTGGCTGGAATTCCTCAGCAGCACGGGCTGGCTGCACTGGGAGCACCTGATGATCCCAAAGGTCTTTTCCAGCCCAGGAAATCCTGGCATTCTGTGCTGGTGCACAGGGACAGGCTCACCTGGAGAAGGGAGAGCAGGAATTTCACATTGAGCTGGGGAGAGCTAATTGCAGTGTGAAACCAAAAATCCCTCATGAATGAATGGGAATGGGGTGATGCTCACCCTGCCAGCAGCACCACTGAAAAGTTGTGGGTGTAGGATTTACATCCAGCAGTCAGGAACGTTTGAAATCCCAATTCACTTTGGTTTTGTTTGGTTGTTCTCTTCAGCCCAGCTCCACTCCTGCTCTGTTCAGACCAGGATCATTGTTCAGTTGTTCCATTGCTGACCCCGTCTCCTCCTCCTCCTCCTCACAGGTGTGCTGTTCATCCTTCACTGGTTGTTTTCTCTTTATGGTTCCAGTTGAACTGAACGGTTTGAAATGGATGTTTCAGCCCAAACCCCAGTGCTGAGGGCTTGGGCTGATTTGGTTTCTTCTCCACTGAACTTCCCTTGGACTTTGTGATCAGGAATGAGCCAAGCCTCGGGATGAGGATGGGCTGTGGATGCAGGAACCCTGGGGAATGATCAGCTCTGCCTGCCAGCCCTGCTCCTGGACAGCCTCTGGGTGAGGTTCATTAATCAAGGCCTGTGTTAATTAAGGAATGCAGTGATTAATGCCTGAGGCAGAGGTTGCTGTTAACTCTCCCCTCTGCTCATGAGCAGACCCTCAAGGACAGTTCCACACAAGCAGAATCCTGGTTTCAGTTTTATTTTGATGCTCTTTGTTTTCGGTTGCAAGTTGGAAATACTTCCCAGCAATCCATAGGAAAGTTTCCAAATGAATTGTCTCAGGCTCGTGTGTGAAATCCAGCACTGTGTATATTTTCAGGAATGTTGCTTTGTTTCTCATCTTTCCTTATTTTTATTTTTTTTGGTGATACTTAGAAGAGACCTGACATTCCATAATCCACTATGTAATGCTCAGCTAGACTTTAAGAATATTTAATTCTAATTTACCTTTTGTTTATGCTGGTGTTTTATACAATACTTTGTTCATGTTTCAAACTGCAGCCACTGTAACTCGATAAGTCATTGCACTACTAAAGCTATTGAAAATCCTGGAAGTTGCTAACTTTGCTTTCATTTTCCAAGCCTTCTGTACAGTTGGGAATCCAGTCCAACAGGAAATCCTTGGGCTTCCCAAAGGGTTCAATGTGCTGTAAATTCCCCCCACACACACACACACAAACCCTACAGATTAGTTGGATACATTTTTTCCACACAGTATTTTGCACTGTCAGTAATTCCCTCCTCTTACTCCCCTTCCCCATCTGCAATTCTGGAAAAGCTTATTAAAATATTTTTAAACTTACTGTCTGCATCCAAAATTCCTGACTTCCCTTGCTCCAGAGGGGTGGAATATTCCCTCTCAGAGGATGGGAGAGCACTGACTCTGTTACTCCCCACTGAAACCCATGGGAACAAATCCCATTTTCCTGCCTCACCTTCCAGCTGTTCCCTTCATTCCCCATCATGTTTCCAAATCCCTTCTCAAGGAATATTCAAAGCTGGAAACCCAGAATCACCCCCCTCACCCTGCTGGGATTGGGGGCTGTGGAGAGCCCCCAAATCCCTGATTTATCCAGCCCAGCATTCCCACCCTCTCCAGCCAGGGAAGAGAGGGCTGAGGCAGCAGCAGCACCTTTGGTTCATTGGTTTATTGGAAGCAAATACAAAAATACAGAGGCACATAAATCCTTTCTGCTCTCATTCCTCACATCCACAGCCTGCCAGACATTCAGGTTTTCATCACTAAAATGCTCATTCTCTAAATAGATTCTCTATAGAAAACATTTGTTTTTTAGGCAATTAATAGCATAGAAAATACTGTTAGAGGAATTCTTGGCTTTCCCAGTGTTCAGGATCCAGCAGGATCCCAGCATGGACAAAATAAGCTTTAAAAATCCTTCCCTGTTAGGACTGCAAATCTAACCAGTAGATTCAAAAACAAACAGAAAATCATAAAAACCCCTCTGGCAGAATCACCCTGCTGGCTGTGACCTCAGCATGGCGCAGTCAGAGCACACGGGGGAGAAAAAAGGGATTTGGGATCTGGGAATTGGGGATGCTGCAGCAAGGGGCAGGAGCTGGGGGAGGAGCCCCAGCAGCACCTGGCACTGGGAACCAGGACAGAACCAGTACTGGGACCAGCAACCCCATCTGGGCTGGGACTGGAGGCTTCTCCACGCCAGGAAGGGTTTGTGACCCTCCCCCCCCAGACAAAGCCGAGGTTTTACTGGAATTTTGGGAGACAAAATTGTCAGGGATTTTTTTTTGGACTGTGCTCAGAGGGGGAATGTGCTGAGGGGCTGCTCCAGAACACCCCAACTGCCCTGCAGGAACCTCAAAACCCCACAAAAAAAGGGGAATTGTGGCTCTGGAACTGCTCCAGGAGCAGGGATGTTGGAGCAGGCAGCAGCTGACTCGCTCCACACCTTCCCCAGCACACCAGGCTGGAGCTGCACCCTCACAGAAAATCTCCTTCCCATCCAAAAACTTCCAGTAAACTCCAACAAATGCAGCTTTGCCCAACAGCAGTTCCAGTTTAGGCAAGTATCTCCTAAAAAACCCCACTGTCAGTGTCTAGAGAAGCTGTGAGGGTACAAAAATCTCTAAATACATTATTTTACTAAAAGTTTTTTAACCAAGCTTAAAAACAATTCTTTTAAAACCAAAAGACAACCTGGAAAGAGGTGCTGGGTAAGACAACCTTTAAAAATCACTGAACACTGCCCAGTGTTCCACAGTTCCCATTCTTTTAGTGGGTCACAAAGCCAGGGTGATTCATTCCATGGAAAACAAGAATTATGGAGCCCCTGTACTCGCCAAAAAAGAAGGTTTAAGTCCTTGTGCCTCTTCCAGGGGTGGGAGCTGCAGCCCCTGCAGATTCCCTGGATGTGCTGTGCCAGGTGGGACAACCTTGGCTCTCCTGTGATCCCAGCAGCCTCTCCCTGGTGATCTTCCCAGTAAGGCAGCAGCTTCCCAAAGCCAAGGCTGGATCCAAGGGAGGCTGCAGAGCCCAGCAGGGCAGGAAAACCCTTCCTGCTGGGAATGTCACCGAGCCTCGGAAAGACAGAGGTGGATGCAGGGCTCTGATAGAGCCAGGAGGGCAAACCCAGCTTGGACAGTGGGTTAGTGGACCAAACAGAGAGAACATCAACAGAAAACAGCTAAAATTCAGTCCAGAGAGCACTGAACATTCATCCAGGAGGTCCTGGCCCAGCCCAGGAGCAGCTCCCAGGGCATTGCCTGTTCCAGAGGGAGCAGGCTGGGCACAGAGCCAGCCCCAGCCTCCCACCCCGCTGGGATCAGCAGATCCAGGGATCCCAGGGAGCAGATCCAGCCAGGAACACCCTGGCACACCCCGGGGGCAGAGCTGCCAGCCCTGCCCTGCTCTGCCCGTGCCCATCTCCGCTGCCAACCCCGCCTTGATTAGAAACCCGTTAATTCCTCCCGTTAATCAGGCTTAATTAGGCTCATCCTTCCCCGTGCAGGCTGGCTGGGTGTTCCCAAGGATTTGTGAAGGCAGCAATCTCAGCTGTGCAAATCAAGAGCATCCCCGGGGCTCCCTCCCCGGGCCCTCCCCGGTCCTGCCCGCATCAGGCGAGCAGGAGAGGTCGGATCCCAAAGCAGCCCCGCCCTGCTCACACCGAGCTCTTCCCCCTCAGATCCATCTTGCTGCCAGCATCCGACTCCTTGCTCATCTGCTCCTCGGTGAAGGTGATGTAGGAGTACACCAGGCTTCCAGCAATACTGCAAGAGATCCAGGGAGCACGTGGGGAAAAGCTCCTGCCAACACAGAGCTCCCAAACACCCACCAGGGAAAGGCAGAGCCACGGCACGAGGATCTGCTCCAGCAGAATTCCCAGCTTCCCTCCCAAACCCAGGGGCTTCCTTTCATTCCAGATCTGCTCCACCCCAAAGGGATCCTGCTGAAGGACAGGACAGACTCCCACAACAAAGCCCAGAAAGGAGCTATCTTCCAATATTATATTTTCCAATAATAAGATGAATCCCCAAATAGGAATAAGAAGAATAAGAAGAATAAGAAGAATAAGAAGAATAAGAAGAAATGATCCCCAAATTCTTGAAATTGAAATAATCCCCCAAAAAATAATAATGCAAATTGAACAATCCTCAAAATTCTTCTTTTGCTGCCTTAATTCCATGACTCTGCTTGGTAACTTAGGGAAAACTCCGTTTTCCTGCTAAAATACTCCTGTGGGTTCTCCTGGCTTTAAAACAAACCAAGTTTGGGAACATCCCACAAAACCTGAGCACAAAGCACAAAACCCAAGCACAAGCACAAAAAGACCAAGCACAAAACCCCAAATCCATGGGTTTTTTTTTTTTTTTTGGTTTTTTTTTTTTTTTTTTTGTGGGGGGGGAATCCATTAAATCTGTCCAATCGTCTCAGTTTCACCCCAGTTTTCACTTACAAGTCATAAACAAACCTCTGCTCTTACCTGATATTTAGACCAATGAAGTTCATCCATGTAAAAATATAATCTCCTCCAAAAAACATCCCAATATAGGTTATTAAAATATTCTGCAAAGGAACAAGATGGGAGGAACAAACAGCCTGAGACATGGGAACTGTATGGGAAAGGGAATTTATGGGAAAGGGAATGCAGGGGGTGGAACACGAGGGGTTAATGCAATTCCCAAGGGATAAGTGAGGGGCTTTTCTGGGAGCAGGGAATGCCACTCACCTTAATGCAGCCAACTATTGTAGTTGTAAGAGCAGAGTTGTACTGAGTGCAAAGGACTGTGGAATACATCAGAATAAACCTATGGAGAGGAGAAGAGCCAACATCAGGGACAACACCTTGGGAACCCCCTGATCAGGGACAACACCTTGGGAACCCCCTCATCAGGGACACCCCCTTGGGAACCCCCTGATCAGGGACACCAATTGGGAACCCCCTCATCAGGGACACCACAACACCTTGGGAAGCCCCTCATCAGGGACACCCCCTTGGGAACCCCCTCATCCCACCTCCCTGGCCTGGGAAGGGGTCCCTGCCCTTCAGGCAATGAGGGCAGCCTAAGGTGGCTCCCAACCCAAAGCACTCCAGGATTCCAGGATCCATTCCCATCCTTTTCTCCCCCTTTTCCAGCTAAACCTGCACTGGAGGAGGGTGGGAGATAATCCCCACCCACCAGAGCTCTCAGGAATGGTCTCCCTAGCAGGGCTGAGGATTTGTGATGGTTTTTAAATAACACCAGTTATTCAGGCACCACAATTCCCAGTTTCTGGGATGGAGGTGCCTTCCCTGCTCCCAGCCCAGTCCTTACCCCATCACACAGGACAGCGTGAACTGCACCAGGAAGAAGGTGTCTGCCCAGCCCTGGTACTCCACTGCCTGCAGGAACAGCACCTTCAGAGCCTTGGCAAGCACACAATTCCCAGCAGGACAAGGAACAACCCCCAGCACCAGCTGCCACCTCACAGCAGGGAAAACCAACCCCATTCCAAGCCTGGAATGACACCCAGGGCTGGGGATCCCCCCTGGCAGCACCTCCAGCCTCAGCACTCAGCTCATTCCCTCTGGAAAAGGCAGGGAATGAGTGTCACAGGCCAGAGGGCTCAGGAGAGGCATCTCCCAGCTGGCTGCTCCCCAGAACTCATGGATCATTTTGGCTTTCCCTCCCTGCAAACCACAACGCTCATCCCAAGGGAGCTGTGACCTGGAGATGCTGCTGAGAGTGGCTCCAGGCAGCCTGGATTTCCAGGGCTTTTCCCTGGGCTTTGGGGAGCACCTGGAGGGCTGGACCCAGGGCCACAGAGAGTCCAGAGGGGCCACCAAGGTCCTGCAGGCACTGGAGCATCCCTGAGGATAGCTCAGGGGTCTCACCCAGGAGCCAGGCTCTGCCAGAGGTGCCCAGGGACAGCACCCCGGAGCCAGGGGCACACAGGGACACACAGGGAGGTCCCTCTGGATGGCTGCAGGCACCTGGAGAGGGGCAAAGCTTGCCCAGGGAAGTGGGGGAGCCTCCACCCTTGGAGACACCCAAAATCCAGGTGGAATCCTCACCTGCTCCAGAGGGACCAAGGAGCCTCAGCCACAGGGCAAGAGCTGCTTCCCTCAGCCCCTCCCAGCTGGGCAGGGAATGCCAGGGCACCCAGGGCTCCTGCCAGGCACCTGGGAATGCCCTTCCCCCAGGGACACCAAATTCCAGCCCTGGGGGCCCCTCCTGCACCCCCTTTTCCCCAGGAATTCTGCACAGGGCAGGATGTGTTACCTGGGCTGCCTGCAGAGCAACCACAGGAATTCCCAGAGCCAGAGGCACAGGAGAGGCCCCCAGTCCCCCCCAGTCCCCCCCAGTCCCCCCCAGCCCTTCCCAGGGGGTTCCTGGAGCTGGAGTTTCCTGGCAGCAGCCCCAGCACACAGCACATCTTTGTGCAGCCCAGAAAGGAGTTTATTCAGGGAAAAGCAAATTTAAAAAAAGCCATTTCTCTCTCTGGGCTGAACAGAGGCTGCTCACAGCCACGTTTTCCTGCCCAGGCCCAGCTCCTGCTCCTAAATGAGCACTTTTATCCCAAATCCAGCCCTGGCAGAGGGCGGGGCTGAGCCACCTTCACCCCCTCCTGCCATCCCTGCTAAGCCCAGCTCATTAATCCCGGGCTCTGAGCTCCTAACGAGGACAGAGCCACCAGGCTGGGGCACAGAGGGGCTGGCAGGGTCCCCCAGGGTGGGTGACACCTCCAGCCTCTGGGCGAGAGAATTGATCTGAATTCCCTGCACATGCAGGGGGTCTCCAAAAAACAGGCAGGGAAAAGGAACTTGCTGCTCAGGGGAGCCAGCTGCACATCAGTGAGTGCAACAACAACAAAAACAATTAATAGTAATAGTAAAAATAAAAATAAAATATAATAATGATAATTATAATAATAATAATAATAATAATAATAATAATAATAATAATAATAATAATAATAATAATGCAATATCAGTAATAATTAATGATATCATGTATACAGGACCACAGGTAAATAATTATAATCACAGTAATAAGGAATATTTTCACCTATACAGAACCATAGCTAAACTATTATTACTACTATTATTATTACTATTATTATTATTTTATTTATTAGTATTGTTAGCATTATTATCATCTCCAAGATCACAGGCCCCACAAGCAAAGTGAGCCCACACAGCAACTCCACAAAACTGCCCCAGCCAGAGGGGAAGGACAGGAAAAAAAAAGTTTGAAGAAACTCATTGATTCTAAAATTACTCAGCTTCTTTAAATAATATTTGGGTTTTCTTCTTGCTCTCCACTTCCCCATTCCTCAGGCATTACAAAAATCCCTGAATGGAGCAACTCTGTGGCTTTGAGGCCAACGTCAAAGCTGTGGCTCCTTCCTGCTGAGGGGGTTTTGGGGCACCCCCCTTCCCCAGCTCCCCTGGCACAGGGTGCCACAGAACCCATGGACCTTGGGATGGACTTTGGGATGGACTTTGGGATGGACCTTGGGATGGACCTTGGGATGGACCTTGGGATGGACTTTGGGATGGACCTTGGGATGGACTTTGGGATGGACCTTGGGATGGACTTTGGGATGGACTTTGGGATGGACCTTGGGATGGCTGTCCTACCTTCTGTGCATCTCCAGTGACGTAGGCAATGGCCAGGGTGGGCAGGATCATGAACAGTGCATTGTAGTAGAGCAGTCCATACTTCCCCAGCTCCTGGAAAGGGGGAAGGAGCACCCAGGGGTTGGGGTGGGAACAGAAATCCTGCCCAGAGGAGCTGAATCCAGGTGAGCGTGGGAATGCTGATATCCCATGGAATTCCAGGCTGGACCTGGAAGCTCATCCAGTCCCCCGGGCAGGGAGGGACCTTCCACCATCCCAGGGATCCAGCCTGGCCTTGGGCACTGCTCTGGGAATTCCACCCCAGCCCCTCCCTCCCAATCTCCCACCATCCCTGCCCTCTGGAAGCCATTCCCTGTGTCCTGTCCCTCCATCCCCTGTCCCCAGTCCCTCTCCAGCTCTGGAGAGATTTTGGGAATGGCATGGCTGAGCCTCCCCCCCTCTGCCCTCACAGAAACCAAGGCCAAACTCCCAAGATGCCAAAGGAAGCCAGAGCTCATCCCACCTTGGAATCCAGCTTCTGTTTCACGTAGGCACCGTTTGCAGCTGTTAAGGCGTCGTTGATGAGGATAAAAATGTATCCCTCCAGGTCGAATGCCAAGTCAGCACTGGGAAGGGGAAAAGCAGGAGTTAAAGCTCTGGCTGTGCAGGGACAGCGCCTGGAAGGTTCCTTCCACCTTCTGTGGAGCCAGCAAGTTGTCAGGAAAAGTTCATCATGGGAGGAGGGGGTGGGATTTGGGTCAGGAGAACATTCTTTCCTACTAGAGAGCACGTCTGGCAGGCAGGGGGGAAGGCAGGGTGGAATCCCTCTGCTCCTGGGGCACACCAGGGAACTCCACTGCCACTGGCATCCACCTGGGAGAGGGGAATGGGGACAGCTCACCTGGCAGCCACAAATGCACCAAAGATCATGGCAAATACTGTCATCTGAATGCTCCAGGAAAACTTCTTCCTGGAAAACAGAGGCAGCAGGAGATGGCACCAGCCACTGCTCAGTCCTTGGGAACACTCTGAGCAGGGAGAAGCTTTTCTTCCTGAGGAAAGGGGGGAAACCCCAACCCAGCCCCAAACCAACCCAACCCCAACCCAACCGACCCCTGCAGGAGCTGTGAGCGAAGACAATTCAGACAATTATCTCTGTGATTCTTTTAGAAGATCAAGAACTCAGCCTGGAGGAGCTGCAGCTCTGCCTGGGGCAGGGCAGGAAGGGCTCAGCCGGGCACGGAGCAGCCCCAGCCCTGCCAAGGACCTGCGGGCACTCCGGGAGGGCTTTGGGCTCCCTGCAGGAGCTGGGGCTGGCACAGCACCCCGCACCCCAAAGGGGAGCCAGAGCAGCACATCCCCCTCTGCCAGCTCCCGCGGGAAGGGATCCGGCAGCTCCTGCACCGCCCCTTCCTCCCACCCTGCTCCCACCCTGCTCCCGACCCCTCCAACCCCGGCCCCAACCCCGGCCCGGCCGAGCCCGGAGCCGCCCCGGGGCTGGCAGCACTCACTTGAGCAGGAATCCCTCGGCAAACATCGTGAAGAGGATGGAAAACCTCCGCAGCACCGTGAACATGGGCAGGCTGCGGGAAGGGCAGCGGTGAGAGGCCGTGCCCCTGTCCCCGAGTCCCAAACGGAGAGGGGACATGGGATGGGAGCAGGGACATGGGATGGGAGCAGGGACATGGGATGGGAGCAGGGACATGGGATCAGGAGCAGGGGTATGGGATCAGAGCAGGGATATGGGATAGGAGCAGGGACATGGGATGGGAGCAGGGACATGGGATGGGAGCAGGGATATGGGATGGGAGCAGGGATATGGGATCGGAGCAGGGGTATGGGATGGGAGCAGGGACATGGGATGGGAGCAGGGGTTATGGGATGGGAGCAGGGACATGGGATGGGAGCAGGGGTTATGGGATGGGAGCAGGGACATGGGATGGGAGCAGGGGTATGGGATCAGGATAAGGACATGGGATCAGAGCAGGGATATGGGATAGGAGCAGGGATATGGATTTGCCCTGCCCTTAGTGGGTAATTCCCTTATGGGAATGGCACTGCTCCCACACCCCCTTAGATCTGAGCCTGCCGGGAATGGGGGACCCCAGGGACACCCCCAGACCTCACCCCGTGGTTAAAGGCCAGCCCCGCGTCTCTCCCTGCCCGCGGGGAGCATTTGGGAACACGCACGTGGCACATCCCGGCGTGGGCAGGGAAGGGAGGAAGGAAGGGAAGTGCAGGGCCCCGAGCGGCTCCGGCCCCATCACCCACAGCCCCGGGGCCCGGCAGGGCTCCCTGGCAACCCTGGAAAGCCCCGAGGAACGGTGAGCGGGAAACCCATCCCTACTTCAGTTTCTTTGTGCTGAACAGTCCTGTGATCTGGTTCCCGAAGTACAGGAGAGGTAGAGGAAATGTCTGGAAAGGAGAGGGATAAGGCTGTGGGAGCGAGCCGGGAGCTCCCCGAGCAGCCTCGGGGGATAAAAATAGAATGGAATTATTCCCACCCGCCATGGAAACCTTCACACTCACACTCACACTCACACACACACACACACTCGCACGTGTCCCGGAGCTCCAGGAGCCCCGGAACGGGCACGGGCATCCCAAAGAGCCCCTGGTGGGACAGGGACCCCGGGGCTGGGGAAAGGAGCCCGGGGAGGGGATTCGGGTGCTGGGGAGGGGTCTCACCCGCCGGGGGATGTGTCTGTCCAGGTCAGGGAACTTGACCACCCGCAGCACCTTCCCCGCCCAGAGCACGGCCACCGTGGCCACCATCTGCAAGAGAGCAGGGGTCACCCACGGCCCCCCAGACACGGGAGCGGGGACACAGCGGGGTCCCACTCACCTGGCCAAGCCCCACGCACAGCGAGGACGGGAACCTGCGGGAGGAGAGCACAGATCAGGGGGGACCCACGCAAACCCACGGGGACACCGGGGGACACCCAGGGTCGGGGAGGGGACAGGACGGGGTGGGGGGCGGCAGCCCCAAAGCGGGGGGTGCCAAAGGCTGGGAAGGACCCGGGGCAGGGGGGTGACACAGGGGGGGACCCGAGGGCAGGGACGGGAGTGAATGGCGGGGTCCCGATCCCCATCCCACGGGGGGCCCACGCCGATCCCGGGGGGATTCCCGATCCCAGGGGGGTACCTCAATCCCGGGGGGGATGTCCCGATCCCGGGGGGGGGGTGGGGGTATCGCGATCCCGGGGGTTGCCCCGATCCAAGGTGGGGGGTTCCCGATCCGGGGGCTTCCCGATCCCAGGGGGGTTCCCCCACGGCCGGGGGGTCCCCGATCGCGGCGCGGCCGTACCCGTAAGTGGTGAGGACGCTCTTGTTGACGACGACGATGAGGAAGGAGCTGAGGCCGTAGAAGGCGGCGGCCAGCAGGCGCAGCCAGAGCGGCGGGGCCGCCATGCCCCGCTCCGCATCGCCGGGCGCGGGGGCTCCGGCGGGGGCTCCCCCCTCGGCCGCCCCCTCGGGCCCCCCCCCGGCAGCGGCCGCGGGGCGTCTGCGCGGGGCCGACATGGCTGGGGCGGGGCGGGAACGGCGGGAGCGCGCAGCCGCGGGGAGGGACCGGCAGCGACCGGGAGGGACCGGGGAGGGACCGGGGAGGGGCCGGGGACACGGGGCAGGGAGGGCACAGGGAGGGGGACATGGCACAGGGGGTGGGACAGGGATGGGGACACAGCACAGGGGATGGGGAGAGGGATAGGGACATGACACGGGGGACAGGGATGGGGACACAGCACAGGGGATGGGGATGGCCACAGGGATGGGGACATGGCACGGGGGACAGGGATGGGGACACAGCACAGGGGATGGGGATGGGGAGAGGGATAGGGACATGACACGGGGGACAGGGATGGGGAGATGGAGATATGGCACAGGGAGGGACAGGGACGGGGACAAAGCTGGGGACAGGGATGGGGACATAGCACAGGGGGTGGGGATGGGGACAGGAATGGGGAGATGGGTACATGGCACGGGGGTGGGACAGGGATGGGGGACAGTGATGTAGGGACATTGCACAAGGTGTAATTATGGGGGGACATGGCACAGAGGGTTGGGATGGGGACAGTGATGGTGTGGGATGGTGGCATAGGGGCTGGGATGGGGGGCATTGATGGGGGGGGTTGGGACAGGGGGATACTGCCAGGGGAGGGCATGGCACGGGGACGGGCTGGGGACACTGCGGGGAGGGGTGGGCAGGGCTCAGGGACTGGTTTGGGGGCATGGATGGGGGTGGGACGGGGCTGGTGCGGGGAGACAGCAAGGGGGGCATCGCACGGGGGTTTGGGGTGGGCAGCACTGATGAGAGGAACTCCCCGGGTGTGGCGTGGGGGGCATGAGCAGGGGAAGGGGGGCGTGGGTGAGGTCACACATGGGGTGGCACTGCCCGGGGACACCGCAGGGACAAACGTGTGTCCCCTGAGTGGGCAGGGGGACAGGGCCCCCTCCTCCCTCCCCACGGCAGAGCGGGGGGTCAGAGCCGCGCTGGCTCCGCTGTCCCTGGCACGGCGGCCCCGGGGGCCCTGCACCCTGCCGGCTGCTGCCCTCGGGTGACCCCGCACGCAGGATTTTGGCACCGGCCCTTCCCTTTCAGAGATTAAATCTTCCCCTCCGGGCTATGCTCTGCCAAGTGGAAAAATCCCAAAACAAGGCGGCTTGGAGCACAAAAACGCCTCCGCCCCAAGGGACGCAGGGAACAGATTGACAAAGGGGACAGGGGGTGACATGCACACCTCGGTGTCCCCGCGGGAATCCGCTCCCTCAGCCCCATCCCAGCCGGGCACAGCTCCATCCCCAGAGTGTCCCGGAGCCCCCGAGGGGACAGGACACGGGTGGAGGGACAAAGCTGCAGCCACGGGAGAGCTGCCCCGGTGGTGTGGGGGGAATGGGGCGGGCACGGGGATGAAGGATCAGCCCAGCTTGGAAACAGCTGCAATTCCATAAAACCTTGGCTCGTTTAGGTTGGAAAAGCCCTCGAAGACCATCCAGTCCAACCGTTCCAGCACTGCCAAAGCCACCCCTATCCCACGTGCATCCACACGGCTTCTGAACCCCTCCAGGGCTGATTTGGGGATCACTCCTGAAGTGAGGAGGGGAGGCAGCAGCGGGACATTCGCTGCCCGTGGCCACGGCGGTGTTTACAGCTCCTTTTGGGAAGGGTTATTCCCAATTTTCTCGCTGCCAGGACCTGCCCGGGCACCGCCAGGGCCTGCAGGCTCCGGAGGGAAGTGGGGCACGGTGGCCCCGCGGGCGGAGCTGCCTCTAGCCCCGGCACGCTGGGCTGGCCCCGGCGCTCTCCCCTCTCGGGGAAAAGCCAACCCTGCCCGAACTTTCCTCACCCCGACTGGTTCAGGTCCCTGCTGCTGCCCTGCTCCCAGGGAAGGAGCGGGAGCTGTTGCCTGGCACGGCTCACAGGAAGGACAAACTGACTTCAAAGTCCGGGAGCAACCTCCCCGTATCTCGGGTGCCCTTTTACCCCAGCCAAAAATCACAGCCAAACCCCCTTTGACATTGGCATCACCTTCCTTGTTCCTGCAGCGAGCCCAGAGCTTGGACCTGGGAACATTGACTGCTCCAGCGTGGAGAGGAACCTAATCCTGCCCGGAGCACAGTGCCAGCGGGGCTGAGGCCAGCAGCGCTCATTCCTGTCCCTCCGGCAGGTCCCTGTCCCCCGGGAACCCCCACCGGGGCCACAGGGAAGCCCCCGCGGGGACAGTGTCCTCAGCCCCGGCTCAGATGCCACCGCGGCATCTTTAAGATCAAATACCCGAGTGTCCCCTCTCAGCTGCCAGCAGGGCAAGAAGGGTTCGAGCCTGTGTCCCGTCTGTGTCCCCCGTGCCGGGCACGGCTCTGGGGGTGACACAAGAGCTCCGTCCCGACCTTTCCTTCCTCTGCCCGAGCGTGCTCACCAAGGATAACAAATGTTCCATCAATCCATTAATAACGTTTTCATCTCCCTGCCAACCCGCGGGGGCTGCGGGCACGGCCCAGGCAGGGCACGGGGCACGGCGAGGGGGCAGGAGGTGGTGACAGCGGCGGTGACAGTGGCAGCGGCAGGGCAGGGGAAGTGCCAGGCTGATGCCATCGCCGGCGTGGGGGCGCTGGGAAAGCACGGCACAGCCCCGGGGAGCGGGGCCGGGCTCGGGGAGCGGCGCCCCCAAAACCTGGGCGCTGCTGGGGGGGCTGAGCCCAGCCCCGTGCCAAGGCACCATCCCAAGGCACCGTCCCGGCAGTGCTGGGAGGGGCTGCGGGGCCGTGCCAGCCTCGGGAGGGACTCTCTGCAGGGCACCAGATTGCTGAAAGGCGTTTCCACCTCTGGACGGAGGATCACACACTCCGGGAATGGTTTGGGCTGGAGGGGAGTGCAAACCTCACCTTGTTCCACCCTCCACTATCCCAGTCTGCTCCAGCCCTGTCCAGCCTGGCCTTGGATCCAGGGGCAGCCACAGCTGCTCTGGGCCTCCCCAGCCTCACAGGGAGGAGTTTCTCCCTAAACCCAGCCTAACCCTGCCTCAGTTTCCATCAGGCTCTAAGGAACACCTGAGCAAAGCACAGAGAGCCCCAGACACGAGGGGGTTGGAAAGTCGGGGCAGTGGAGCTGCCTCGGAGGAAGGCGACAGCAGCTGAGATTCCTGAGCAGGGAAGGAGGAATCAGCGGGGAAGAGCCTGGTGTGAGCCCGGCCCCGCTGCCCAGGGAGCTCTGAGCCGCAGCCCCGGTGCTCAGGAGGAGATAAGGACCAGTCAGTCAGCGGGAGAAGGGGCTGGGAAATGCAGGAACCCGCAGCTCCCGGGGGCTCTGACCTGTCCCGGGAGAGCTCCACATCCCACCGCACTGTGCCGCTCCAGATGTGCCACCTGGCTCCAGATGTGCACGCTGGCCGTGCGGCCACAGCTGTGTGCCCCCGGGCATTGAACACTCCCAGGACATCCCCAGGCTGAAATTCCCACTAAAACTGAACCCCCCGGTCCTGCTCGGGTGTGTGTCACCGCACAAACCAGCCCTTCCTACCGCCGCACAGGCACATGGCACACGCTATACACATTCTATACATTCTATCCATTACACAACCATACCACCCCGCCAGGTGCCGGCAGCTCCCGCTCTCCCTTCCACAAAAAATCCCCCTGGATCGGCCAAGAGCCGGAGCAGCCGGGTTTGCTGGCAGCGGGAGGCTCTGCCTTCCCCCGGGGCGGTGAATTCTGTTCCCCGACATTTCCTCCCGCGAGGCAGAGGCGGGAGCGGTGCGGGGTTTCCTGTGGTTGCAGTGTCTAATGAGGTTAACACTGTTTTTGAGGTTTAACTCTTGAAGAAGCGCGAGGAAGGAAGCGCCGGGCTGTGCCTAGCCGGGCTCTGGGAGCGGCAGAGGGAGCCGGGGGATGCAGAGCCCCGGAGCATCCCTGGAGCATTCCTGGAGCATCCCTGGAGCATCCCTGGGATCTCCCGGGTCTGGGAATGTCCTGCCTGCGAAAGCTGGGGACAACACGAGCGCCGAGGGGGTGACAGAGGGTGTCACCGAGGGGGTGACACTCAGTGCTGGTGAATACAGCCCCGTTCCTTAGGGAGTTTTCATTGCACGCCTCTGGGATCGGCAGGAAAAGTTCTTTCCCTGACAGCACCCAGGACCCTGCTGTGCTCCCAAGGAGACCAAAACACCCCCTGGGGATGGGCTCAGCCCCTCTAGGCTGAGCCCAAATCCTTCCAGGACGCCGAGGTGCCCCTTCCCCGTGGCTGGGCTCCAGGGGCTGCTGGGCTTTCCCAAGGACTGACTCAGACCGGGAGGGAAACTCGGCTGCTCGCTGTAGGACAGCCCCGCACTGCTGCTGCAGCTCCCGGTGCCACATGCCCTGAGGACTGCCAAGGTAAGGATTCCCTGCTTTGCCCAGCTCCCAGCCCCTGCATTTAACCCCAAAAAGGTCCCAGATGCTGCTCCTCACCCTCTGCTCCTGCGTTTATCCCTCCTGGCACAGCCCCTGGGGAAGGTTCCGTGGGATTTGGGTTGGCACCGTGGAGCAGATTCTCCCTTCCTGCTGAATTCCCATTTCTTCAGCTCTAATGCACCAGGAGGCTTCACCAGAGCCCAGCTCAAAGCCCAGCATCTCCAAATGGCCTCGTCCCTTTGGCTTTGGAGTCTGCAAACGCCTCTAAACTGGAATAAAAACACAATTCCAGAGGAGGCAGAGCTGGGCAGATTTAGAGTTCCCAGCTCTTCTCACAGGACCCCAACTGCATTTTTTCATTTGCCCTGGTTTGCAGAAAGCTCGTGGGCACTTGGAAACTGACAGCTTCTCTTTGTAGGTCAGGTAATAGGAAGGCACTTGAGGTTTGACTCACCCACGATGAATGCTTGATCAGCCCTAAAATCAAACCAGGTCACCTCACCCCGCATGAGAAGCACCAGAGCACTCACTGCTGCTGCTGCTGCTGGCCTGGTTTGGGCTGAAAAACAGCATTTTGAAGCTTTTACTGAGGACTCTGGCCTCCCTCCAGGGAAACTTGCTGTTCCTGACAGCAGGTATTGCATGGGGAAGGGAAATGAGGGAGTGTGGGCTCGGCTGGGTGTTCAGCCCCAGGCAGGAGAGTGGGGGTGGCAGGGCTGGGTCAGGGTCTGCTCTGTGACCCCAGAGGGGCCTGGGGGGACCCTGGAGCCACCTGAGCTCCAGGGGGATACTTCCAGGAGGATGCTTCTCTTGGGAAGGAGCAACTTCCCCCGGGAGCTGCATCTCCCTGCTCCTCACCAGCCTGTGCTGTGGGTGCTGGTTCCACTCCACATCCAAGCCCCACGAGGCTGGCCAGGCTGGGGTTGCTTTTCCCGGTTTGTGGAAATTCTCCCAAAGAGGCTGTGGAGAGAGGCAAAGGGAGCAGGGGAAAATTTGAACAACCCTCAGATTTTGGGGCTGTCTCAAGGGTTCGCTGCTGGGAAGAGCCTGGCTCAGCCCGGGCAGGACCTGTGTGAAAGATGTTAAGGAAACGGGGAGTTTCTACCCCATAAAACCATGTCTGAGCATCCCCAGGGATGGAGACTGCAGGACAAAAGCCCTCGGGGCAGCAGCCCCACTCTGACCACCTTTAAAGAGCTTTTTTTTTTTTTAAGTTTAGCCGGAATTTCCTGATTTCCTGACCTGTTGCCCCCTGTGCCCTCCAGGAGGAGTCTGATTCCCTCACCTTTACTCCCCCCCCAAGCATCCATCCCCAAGGATCTGCCCCCATTGAGCCCCTCCTCTCCAGGCTGAGCAGCTCCCCCAGCCTTTCCGCACTGACCCTCGGGGGGCTCATTCCAGAGCACCCTCATCTCTGCTGTGCCCGTGGCAGCCCAGCCCTGCAGGCAGCACTCGGGGGGCTCTGGGCAGAGGGGCAGCACCCCCTGCCCCCGGTCCCACCTTCTCCGAGGCAGGGCTGCTCAGATCTCCCTGCCACGATCCCACATTGCCTTCCCCCCTCCTGCTGCTCCCAGCAGGATTCGCTCCATGGTTTTTTACCCCTCAGGCGATGCCGCAGCCCAGCCCATGGCGGGGGCCGGCCAGGCTTTGGTGCTGCCCGTCCTGCTCTGCTGCCTGTGCCCAGGTGAGTGACGGCGACAGGGCCACCAGGATGGCACCCGAGCAACGCCTTGGACCCGCGGGGGATTTGGGGTGGGAACAGGACAATTCCAGAGTGGTGGGGTTGAGAGGAACATTACAGGGGGGGTCCCGTGCCCTGCAGCTCCTTCTCCTTCCCTCTCCCCTCCTTGGAGCGGGGACAATCCCAGGCTCCAGGGCCAATCCCAGGGCCATTCCCAGGCTCCCAGGGCACCGCAGCCCCTGTGCCGAGCTCTGCCCCTGTCCCTGCAGCCCCGGAGCACAGCCCTGCCCTTTCCAGGAAGGGCAGATGGAGCCGATAGCGCCCGAGAGCCGGCGCTGCTGCAGAGCTTCATCTGATAGGGAAGGGCAGCGCCCCCGCCGCCCTAATCTTGGGGATCAGAGCTCTCGGAGCGCAGGTTATTTCCCTGCACTCATTTAACATTAGAGCAGACCTGAAATGGGTGAAACTGGCGGAACGGGCCGTTTCTGATCTGCCGGGATGAGTCAGCGGGGCAGGGGCGCTGCTGCAGGGGTGGGGGCTCATCCCAGCCCCGGCCTGCTTCGGGCTGGGAGGGACCTCGGAGCAGGGACAGATTGCTCCCAGTCCTATCCAGCCTGGCTTTGGGCACTGCCAGGGATCCAGGGGCAGCCACAGCTCCTCTGGACACTCCATGCCAGGGACTGCCCATCCGCAGGGGGACAATTTCTCCCCGGCATCACTCGTGCTCCCAGTTTACCTGCATCCCATGGGGTTAAGGGTGAGCAGGGCTGTAATCCCCCGGCTGCGGGCTCCAGCCGTGCTGCTGCGGCACCCCAGGGAGCAGAGCCGCTGCCTGCCGAGCCCTGCAGCCCCTGCTCCCCCGGGATAGCCTCGGAGCCCGCCCGCTTTGGCGCAGGTGCTGCGAACTTCGAGTGCAAGGGGCGCGTCTGGATCGAGCCGGCGCCCGTGGTGCGGCTGGGCTCCGACATCTCCATCGGCTGCCAGTCCTGGCTGGGCTGCCCCTCGCCGCAGCTCTTCATCCTCCTCAACTATAGCACCCGGCTGGCCCTGCCCGGCGGCGCCGTGCGCCTCGGCCTGCGCCGCTTCCAGATGCCCTTCGCCACCGTCACCTGCTTCTCCCGCTGCGCCCAGAGGGATCGCCTGGTGTGCGGCACCGAGCTCCGGGCGGGCTGTGAGTGCCCCCGAGCCCGTGGCGAGCCCCGCGGAGCCGGGCTTGCTCCTGCCGGGGTGGCCGTGCCCTCACCCGGCCTCGCCCCGCAGACCCTCCGGACCCCCCGGCGAACCTGAGCTGCGCCATCGCCGAGGGCTCGGAGCTCCTGGAGTGCGGCTGGGAGCCGGGACGGGTCACGCACCTGCCCACCCGGCACAGCCTCCACCTGCGCAGGTGAGGCCTCGGGAGGGGGCGGCGGGGCCGCCGTGCCCCAGTTCCACTTCCTACAGCTCACGTTTTGTCATCTCCTGCCCCAGAGCCGCACGCTCCGCCGCGGGCTGCGCTCTGCAGGACGGAGCCGGGCAGTGCCCCGCTCACATCCCGCCGTGCCCGGCCACGGGGAAGCCGCAGCTTCCAGCTGCCGGGGCTCCCTCCGGGATACAGAGAGGGTGAGCCTAGCGCTGCACTAAGCCCAAACCCGAAGCCCAGCTGGAAGCTGAAGCAGAGGCGCTGGCTGCTGCACAGTGTGCCACAGCCCCACCCTGGGATGCTCCCGGCCACCAAGGACCCAACGGCACCACCTGGCATGTCACACACGTCCCAGGATGCCATGGCTGGTCCCCATGGCCCCAGCCCGGCAGGCTTTCAGTTCTCCTGACTCAATTTTAAGGACATTAAATCCCATCATATGGAAGCTTTGTGAGGAGAAGGGACAAAGGCTCCTGCCTAAATCTGGGATCAAACTGAAGCGTGCAGCCAGAAAGGGAGGAAGGAGTTCTCTTCCCGCTGTGAAACTACAAATCCCCAGCAGCAGTGTCAGGGAAGGGAATGACTTCCCAGCTTGCTATAGGGGTGACAAATTCAGGTTTGGGGATGTGAAGCGGTGACACCTCAGGAGCCGGGGTGGCTGTGCCAGCAGGGGGGTGGTGCTGGAAGGGGCACCGAGTGGGCTGCCTTCTGCTTCCAGGGTGGTGGCACAGGATGAGGAGGATGAGGATGATGAGGAAGAAAAGACCTTCCCTGCAGACTCACCTGTGCTGCTGAGAGAGCTGCACAATGGCAGCCAGTACTCAGTGTGGGTGCAGGCCAGCAACGCCCTGGGCACTGCCCGCTCGGCCCCTCAGCAATTCAGCCTGCAGGAGCTCGGTATGGCCACCTGTCTATCTGTGTCTCCATCCATCCATCCATCCATCCATCCATTTGTCCACCCCTCCCTCCCTCCCTCCATCCCCCCCATGAGCAGCACGGCCTGCTGGGGCTGTGCACGGCCACCCTGCCCTGCAGGGTCCCTTTGGGGACACCCCTGAGCACAGGGGCAGTCCCCACCCCACCGTTCCCTCCGGTCCCCACAGTGGTGCCCGCTCTGCCCTTGGCCATCGGCGCCGAGACCACGGACACGTCCCCTGCCAGGACCACCACGCGCTGGAGGAGCCGGACCCGGCTGAGAGACGTGCACTGCCAGGAGAGGCACAGGGCCACGGGCACCCCCACGTGGCACGTGAGACGCCAAAAACCCCAGACCCCCCCTCAACTGCCCCGGGGAAGAGCTGCCAGTCCCGCTCCTGCTGGAGACCCCGCGGGCAATGGGAATATTTGGGGTCATCCCAGACTCACCCCTTTGCTCTGGCGCTGCTCAAACGGGCACAGGCAGGGCCCACTCTGGGGACAGCAGAGCTGATGCCCTCTGGGACAGCAGATGGCCTCGTGGGCAGGATTAGCTCAGCTTTCTGAGCAAAAAGATGGAATTCCAAACATTTCCAAATGTTCTGCTCAGCGAGGACGCGGCACAAAATCCTGGGGGATGCTCAGAGCACACCCCAGACAAACCCACCCTGGGGCAGGGATGGAAATTCCCTTAGTCCTGCCAGGGCTGAGCCTGGACCCGCGCTGCCACAGGAGCCCCAAAATCTCCATGGTGACACAGTCCCAGCGCGGCCGGCAGCTCTGGCCGTGCCCCGCAGGGTGGCACCGGAGGGGACCGGGCGGGTCCTGCCCATCCCGCTGGAGGGCCGTGACCTCCCCGGTGCCCGGCGGTGGCGGTGGCAGCGGGGACCCGCTGGGTGCCACTGCCCCAGCGCTCTGCTTCCCTCGCAGGTGGAGCTGTGCGACAAGGTGACACAGGAGGGTCCCCGCTGGCAGCACGAGCTGCAGAGCGACACCGAGTTCGTGTTCCAGGCCAGGTGCCGGCTCGGCAGCGCCCACAGCCCCTGGAGCGCCTGGAGCCCCCCCTTCCTGTACCGCACCCCTGAGGCAGGTGGGCTCAGCGCCGGTGACACCCGCGTGTGGCATTTGTCAGCCCTGGCACAGCTGTCCCCACCCTGGAGGGGGTTCAAAGCCTTGTAGATGTGGCACTTGGGGACACGGGGCAGTGGCGGCCTTGGCAGCGCTGGGGATGGTTGAGCTGGATGTTCTCAGAGGGTTTTTCTGACCGAACAGATTCCACGGTCCTTAGTGCCTCGCTTGCTGCCCTGGGTGGAAAAAAATCACATCAGCCGAGGTGTCGCGACAAATCGCGGTCACCCTGAGCCAGCTCCGCCCATCCGTGCCAGCTGCTGGCCTCGGCATGAGCCTGGCACGGCCATCCCGGGTAGCGCTGCCCTCCCGTGCTGGTACCTGCGGGGATCGGGGGGCTCTCACCCCAAAAAGCCGCGCCTGCCGCTGCTCTCCGTCCATGCCCGCTCCTCTGCCAGCCCGTCGGGAGGGGCTCTCCGGGGGGCTGCGGGTGTGCGGTAGCCCCGGGTGCCCTCCGGTGTGTCACGGTGTCACCCCCAGTGTCCCCCCGGTGTATCACGATATCCCCGCTCCTCCGCAGCCCCCGCCGCCGCTCCCGCCGTGTGGCGGCGCCTGGGCCGGGCCCTGCCCAACGGCAGCCACGAGGTGACGGTCTTGATCAAGGTAAGGAGCTCGGGGCAGCCTCCGCGAGGTTTTGGCTCCGCCGCTCCTCCCCGAGCAGCCGCCGCTGCCGCCCTCCCCGCGGAGCCCTTTGGCCGCGGGGACGGCAGGAAAAGGCCAGCCCGGCTCGGAGCCAAATCCCCCATCCCTGTAAAAGGTGTCACCAGCCAGGGCACAGCTGTCCCGGCCGGTGTCGGGGTCAGACCCCCCCGATCCCGGCCGCTCTCGCCCCCGCAGCCGCTGGCAGCCCGGGATGCCCGCGGGAGGATCCTGGGCTACGCCGTGAGCGCCGAGAGCGCGGCGGGAGCGCGGCCGCTGTGCCTCACCTCCGGCACCGAGTGCACGGTGCTGGTGCCGCCCGGAGCCCGCAGCCTCCTCGTCACCGCCCGCAACTCCAAAGGGGCCTCCAGGCCGGCCAGCATCCCCCTAACCCGGGCGGCAGCTCAGGAAGGTACGGGGCACGGCAGGGACCGGATCCTGCCCGGATTGCAGGGAAACGCTGGATTGGGCACGGGGAGAGCCCTGGCACAGCTCTGCCCGCTCCACCGAGGGGGCACAGAGTCCTCCAGACAGGTCCCCTGGAAATGTTCCCCTGCTGGATGTGGAATCATGGAATTCCAGAGTGGTTTGGGTTGAGAGAGATCTTAAAGCCCAGCTCATTTCATTGTCCCATGGCAGGGACACCTCCCACTGTGCCAGGTGCTCCCAGCCCCAGTGTCCAACCTGGCCTTGGGCACTGCCAGGGATCCAAGGGCAGCCACAGCTGCTCTGGGAAATCCATCCCAGCCCTTCCCCACCCTGCCAGGGAACAATTCCCAATTCCCAATCTCCCATCCAGCCCTGCCCTCTGGCAGTGGGAAGCCATTCCCTGTGTCCTGTCCCTCCAGGCCTTGTCCCCAGCCCCTCTCCAGCTCTTCTGGAGCCCCTTTAGGTTCTGGAATCTCAGCCCTTCACCTCCTAAGGCTGCAGCAGCAAACTCATTTCTGAGTTTGCCCTGCCCATGCTGGCTGGCAAAGCAAAGGGTGCCCGGCTGCTCCTCTGCTCCAGAACAGCTCCTGCAGCCTCTGCCAACCCCCACTGGGAGCTGGGCCCCTGCAAACTGACAAAGAAGGGGGAAAAAATCCTTTAAAATCCTTTTAGGACCACCTTTTGGTCCCTGTGCCCTGGGCTGTGGTTTCCCCCACAACCACGCTGTGCCAGTTGTGAAAAACGTCTCTGAATGAGCAATGGGAGGGGAAAGTCCCATTCAGGCTGAGGACAAACACATGACTAAAAGGAAACTGAAGAGAACTAAGGTGGAAAAACCTCCCTAAGCTCTGATGCTTATCAGAACCCTGCACGTTTCTGGTAAGCAGGGACAGCTGAAGCATTTCAGAGCCGATGGTGTGGGTTTGGGATTCACAAGCACAGAGCTCCACATCTGGCTGGGGAGGAGCACAGCTGGCAGGAGGGCCACGGGCACCTGGGCTGTGCCAGCCACAGCGTGGGCACAGCCCCAGGGCAGGGACTGTCCCCCAGGAAGGACAGTGAGGGGCAGGAGCGTGTCCAGGGCAGGGAACAGAGCTGGGAAGGGGCTGGAGACTCCCTGAGGGAGCTGGGAAGGGGCTCAGCCTGGAGCAAAGGAGGCTCAGGGGGCCCTTGTGGCTCTGCACAGCTCCTGCCAGGAGGGGACAGCCGGGGAATCGGGCTGGGAACAGGGACAGGAAGAGAGGGAATGACCTCAGGGTGGATATTTGGAAAAATTCCTCCTGGAAAGGTTCCCCAGCCCTGGCACAGCTGTCCAGGGCAGGGGTGGAGTCCCCATCCTTGGAAGGATTCAAAAGCCACATGCATGTGACATTTGGGGACACAGGGCATTGGTGGCCTTGATCTTTAAGGTCTTTTCCAACCTAAATAATTATATGAAGCACAGATCAATACATAAAGATAGATTTATATCTATATAGTCAAACCTATATAGATATAGATTTATATCTATATTTTCAAACCCTTCCAGGAAAGGCACATTTGTGCTGGGCTGGGCTGACCCTTCCCAGTCTCCAAGGATGAGTTTGGGATGACAGCCCTTGCCCTCTTTCTCCGCAGAGTTCCCAGCCCCGGAGGCCGTGGAGGTGCAGCCTGAGCAGCAGAGCAGGGTCCTGGTCCAGTGGCAGCCCCCCCAGCCCAGCCAGAACCCCCTGCTCTGGTTCATACTGGAGTGGCTCTCCAGCCCCCAGCCTGGCCAGCAGGAGCAGTACAGCTGGGAGAGAATCCCACACCACCAAACACACACCTACATCCCAGGTAGGACAGCCCAGGAACCTCTCTTCTGCTGGGCACAGCTCCTCAGGACCCTATCCATCCAAATCTGACCATCAATCCCAATTAGATTATCAATCTGAATCAGACTGTATAAATCCGAATTAGATTATAAATCTGAATCAGACTATCAATCTGAATTAGATTATAAATCCAAATCAGACTATGAATCCCAATTAGATTATAAATCTGAATTAGACTATCAATCCAAATTATATTATCTATCTAAACCAGACTATCAAGGCAGCTTCATCTGAGTTTGAGCCCCTGCCCACTTGTTTTTTGGGGAGATTGGAGGGCGGACAGTGGGATTTGGGTCCCTGGGTGAAGACCAGAGGGGAAGGAGGGGATGAAAATGAATTATAAATGAGCTGGTGGGCCAGGAACGACTCCAGACCCACAAGGGCCAACCCAGCTGCTCTCAGTGCTCTCCCCTGGCCAAGGCCAGGGGACAAAATCCCATTTTGAAGGCAGACCTGTCCTTTGCCGGCAGGGGCGGCTCCCCCGCGGGTGTGGCTGTACGCGGTGTATCCCGGCGGGATCAGCGCTCCCCGCTCCAGCCCAGGTGAGCCTGCCTGAGGGGAAACTGCTGCTCCTCCCCCTGGGGGATTCCTCGCGTAAGGAACAGGGCAAACCCTCCCACCGAGCAGGGAAGGAAAGGATAAAATACATTTAATCAATGTATTGGTGTCAAACCCCTCTCAAGCTGGTGTTTGCTGCCCTGCACAGACCTAGAACGGCCAAGATCCTCATTTCCCTCCAGCAGAGGCACCTGGGGAGTCGTTGTCCCTTTCTGTGGCAGAAAAGTGAGGCTGCACATGCAGAACTCCCAATAGGAAGTCACAGATAACCCAAAATCCAGCAAAGAGCTTCTCCAGGGAGCAGCTGGGCAGAGCCAGCCTGCCCTTCCTACCTGGATGGGAATCCCAGAGCCTTGGGAGGGACATCTGCAGCTGGGTCAGGCAGCCCCAGAGCTGGGAAGGGTCTGGGGAAGGAAAACCTCATTTCCATCGCTGGGGGTGGCCTTGGGTGCCCTCCAGAGCTGGGCAGGGCCTCAGGAGGGTGAGAACCCCAGAGCAGGGTCTGAGCCCCAGAGCTGCCCCAGCACAGCCCAGCTGGGGCTGAGGGACAGGGCTGGGCTTAAATAGAGCCCGCCCTGGGCAGGGGTGGGGATGGAGGGGCCAGCTGGGGCTGGGCAGGGCCATCAAGGGCTGTCAGAGCCAGGAGTACCTGCAGGTGACACCTGAGGGGACACCCGAGAGTGTCCTCAGCTCCTGGATCTGGTGCCACCTCAGATGGGTCCTCTGCAGCTGCTCAGGGACTTGAGACACTTTGGGAATCACAGAATCCCAGAGTGGGTTGGGTTGGGAGGGACTCAAAGCCCACCCAGTGCCACCCCTGCCATGGCAGGGACACCTCCCACTGTCCCAGGCTCCTCCAGCCCCAGTGTTCAGCCTGGCCTGGGACACTCCAGGGATCCACAACTTCTCTGGAAAAGCTGTTAAACAACCTGGGAGTGCTTGTGAAAAATGATGGAGCTCCCCAGGAAGAACAAATCCTTGTTTTGGGTGCTGAGGGGAGGGAGGGGTGTGCAGGGAAGAGGTTCTGTAGGTGGGCACAGGAGCTGATCAACGCCTCATTTAATTGTGGGGACACTGTGGAGAGCCCAGGCAGAGCTGGAGCTGCTCATCCCTTCAGGGAGCTTGGTTGTCCTCGTTACACCATTACTTATTCTTCTCAAAAGAAAGAACCAAGGCAGGTTCTGTGTCACCCAGAGCCCTCTGAAGGAACCACAGACGTTTTTCCCCCTCTCTGTTCCAGCCCCTGCAGAGGAGCCGCTCCTGGGCAGCACCTACAGCGAGATGTCCCAGGGTAAGGAGGGCAGCTCTGCCTTGCCAAGCCAGGCTTTCTCCTGGCCACCAGCGGGAGGTTTAACCCAGGCAGCTCCTGGCAGTGGGGATTGAGAGCTCACAGATGCTTTGGGGGGGGTCAGAACCTCTCGGAATCTCTGCTGCTCACAGTGACTCTGATGGGTCACAAAGTCTCTTTTCCCAGCCTGGCACTCAAGGAAGGAGTCAGAGCTCTTCAGTTCTCGTTCTCAAGGTTGTTCTTTGTTTCCCATCTATAAATTCTTTCTCTGGCCAGCTGAGGTCTGTTCAGCAGGACAGACAGAGGCACTGCCTGCCCCAGGGCAGTGTTATCTTTTATACTATAAACCACCTGTGCAATATTTACAATAACTTCCCAATCCCCATCAGCTGTGTCAGACACTGAGCTTCTGCTCCACACCAATCCCAGAGTGCCACCAGCACAGCAGGAGATGGAGGCCCAGAAGAAGAAGGAGAAAAGGCTGGACATGCCCAGATCCCTCCATCTTGCCCTTTGAACCCCCATTCTAAAAACCCCCAAAAAATCTCTTTTTCACTCCATGACAAACTCACTATTATTCTACTTAAACTCCTTTGACTTGTAATTCTTCATATAAAGGTTGGGAATTGTTTTTTCCAAGGGCTGAATCAAAGGCACAGGGGCCTTGGGCTCTGTCCCAAGGTCTCTGAGCTCCCTGGGCAGGGGCTCGAGCCCTCCAGGGCAGCCAGGGGAATTTCCTGGGCTCTGACAAGAGCTGATAAAGGAGATTCTCCCCACGTGCAGGGAAGGATGAGCAGCACCCCCAGAGTGCAAGCTTTGGGTTCTGCTTTCCAACGAGGCTAAAATGCAATGCCCAATCCAAGAGGGAGGTGCCAAACCCAGGAAAACACCAAATTACCCTGTGCAGGAGGCTGATTCCATCCTGCAGCTGGAACCAGGGACGTGTTCCAGCATTTCCCATCCGTCTGGGGATGTTCTGCTTGCACATCCTCTGGTAAAGGTCACGATCTGTTTCAGCTCTTAAACCAAAAGCAAAACCAACCCGGGCTGAGGAATTCACGTCAGCATTTCTGGCAGCTGGGGCAGGAAATGGTGAGTGAGTGCAGCACCGAGGCCATGACCTCCTCCCTCTCCATCCTCCTGCAGATGGTGACATCCCAGTGCTCCTGGGGCTGAGCCTCAGCCTGGTCGGATCATCCATTCTGTTTGCAGTTGTGATGTTCAAAAAGTCAGTCAGGAAAAGGTATTCCTTTCTCCTCCATATCTTCTTTCCTTGTTCCCAATTCATTACTTTTTACTCTGGTTTTTTTTCCTACTTTTTAATTTTTTTATTTTTTTTTTTTTCTTTTCTTTTTTTTCTTTTTTTTTTTTTTTTGTGTATATAGAAGAAATATAAAATTTCTTCTGGGATGTTTTAAAACCAACCACAGAGTCCTTTTCACCTCAGCCTGAGGGCGATATCACACATTTATCAGGCTGTCTATGAAAGGAATTTTGGTGCTCTACAGAAGGTAGAGAACAACAAAAAAAGTCAAATAAATGTGAAATTGGTGAAATTTAAGAATGGGGATCCCAGAGTTTCCAAGGCTAGGTGTTCTTCATGAGTCCTTCCCACCCAGACAGTTTCATCCTGCATGAGGAATATCTGAATAACAACTGGAGTGACATTTGGGGTTTGTTTTTCCCTTTTGTGAAGGGTTAAGGCCACCCTGGTGTCCCTCTTGCCAGCGTGGATGTCTGAGGACTTTCCCCACATGGAGAACAGCACCGTGGTGAAGTCACTCCAGGTGAGGGCACAGCTATCCCTGGCTTTGCTTCCCCTCAGAGTAAAGCTGGGCTTTGCAGAATTATCCAGGTTGGAAAATCCCTCTGAGACCATCGAGTCCACCCACCCCCAGCACTGCCAAGGCCACCACTGACCCGTGTCCCCAAGTGCCACATCCACAGGGATTTTAAATCCCTCCAGGGCTGGACAGCCCTTTCCACAAAGAAATTTTCCCTAGAAGTCCAACCCAGAGCCCCCCTGGCAGCACTTGAGGCCATCTCCTCCGGGAATGTTCCCTGGGAGAGGGCAGCTGGTGTGGGGAGCAGGGATGGGGAGAGGTTTCAGTTCTGAGGTGCTGGGAGCTGCCCAGGAATCATTCCCAGGGCTGTGGGAGCCCGGATTAGCTGAGATTCACTTTAAACCTGAATTCCACATTTTCTGTGGGCACAGCTGGGCCAGGAGGGACCTTACAGCTCACCCCACTCCCTCCCCCTGGCCAGGCTGCCCCAAGCCCTAACCAGAGCTCTCCTGTTGGCAAATCCTGCCCGTGGGGTGCCCTCGTTTTCCCAGGACAAGGCTGATTTCCCCAGTGCCAGCCTCCAGGAGCCCTTCCTGGCCGACCCTGCCCTCAC
The DNA here is from genome assembly GCF_022539315.1 of Serinus canaria. Lineage (NCBI taxonomy): Eukaryota > Metazoa > Chordata > Aves > Passeriformes > Fringillidae > Serinus > Serinus canaria. The sequence continues at coordinate 1,187,285 of NC_066322.1, read as the reverse complement.
CGACATCCAGGAGGTGCCGGCGCAGGAGCGGCCCCAGAGCCCGGGCACCGCGGCCAGGGCAGGGGTGGCCGAGCCCAGGGAGGTGCCAAGGAGCGTGGTGGCCCCCAGGACCGCTGTCCCAGGGTGGCTGGGTGCCTACAAACCCCAGCTCTCCGACGGGAATGCTTTGGGCTACGTGGCCGCTGGGATCTGCCCGGCGCAGCCAGAGCCGGGAATCCTCTGCCAGGACTACAGCAGCCCCGTGCCCCAGCTGTGGGAGCTGCACGGGGGGACACCCCAGCTCTGCCTGCTCGACAAGATCAACCTGGTGCTCAACAGCAGCCTGGAGTTCCCGGGGCAGGCGGGGCACGGATCCATCCCGGAGCAGCGCTGGGAGCCACCCGGAGACGGCCCCGAGCAGATGCTGGTCCCCGAGGAGCTGCTGTCCTGCCTGAGAGCCACCAACAGGGACCCTGCCTCCCGCAGAGCATGGCAGGGCTGCTCTGACAGCTGCTGGGATTGGGGATAAAGCCTGGAGCAGGGACCAACCAAGGCGGTGTCAGCACCGGGATTGCCAAAGGGAGAGCCAGAGCAAAGCTCCCCGCTGGAATTTTGCCCTCCTACTTCACTGCAGGTTCTTGTGGCTGCCTGGGAATCCTGGGCCAGCAAATCCCAATTTTAGCCTTACCTCACGCTGGCAGAAGGGAAAAAAACCCATAAAGCTTGGATTCCTGGGATGCCAAGCAGGAGATTCCTGCAGGGTGAAATATCTTCAATTACTGCTCAGCATCGTCCTCTTGCTAAGGGTATGGAGCACTTCATTCCCAAGGATTTGGACCATTTCATTCCCAAGGGTTTGGACCATTTCATTCCCAAGGGTTTGGACCATTTCATTCCCAAGGGTTTGGACCATTTCATTCCCAAATGTTTGGAGCACTTCATTCCCAAGGATTTAGACCATTTCATTCCCAAGGGTTTGGACCATTTCATTCCCAAATGTTTGGAGCAATTCATTCCCAAATGTTTGGAGCACTTCATTCCCAAGGGTTTGGAGCATTTCATTCCCAAATGTTTGGAGCACTTCATTCTCAAATGTCTGGAGCACATCATTCCCAAAGGTTTGGAGCACTTCATTCCTGGAGCTAATTGCAGCTAAAATGGATAAAAAAATCCCTCAGACATCCTGGCAGAGATGTGGGAAATATTTTGGGATTGCTCCTGATGAGCAGACACGGCAGCAAGGAGGATTTCTGTGTCACAGTGGTACCCAGAACATGGAATATTTCCTGTATTTCACTTTCCTCCCATTCCCAATAAAAACCCACTCAGGTAAGAGCACACCTCCAGCTCCTGCCAGGCTGATTTAAAACCCCTCTGAACTGCTCACTGGCCAAACCCTTCCCTCTGGGTGAGGGATTTTTCACCTCACAGCACCTTGTCACCCCTCAGCCTGGCTGTGGGAAGGGCAGTGTGGCACAGGAAAATTGGATTTATCCAGCACATGAGCATGGATTTGGATCTTTGGTGAAACACAGCAGCCTCCTTCCCTCAGCAGCCCTGAAACCATCTCCAGGTATGCTGGGACTCACAAAATATTCCCAAATCTTTTTTTCCCCAATTGTTCCTAGGCACTGCGAGCATTTCTCCATCAGCTGTTGCACAAATGGATTAATTTTGTTGTTGTCCCCAACAGTCCCAAACCCCCTGGTGTGTGCTGTGCTCGTTCCCTCCCGCCCCAGGAATCTGTCACTGTGTCCAGAGGAGCAGGGACCTGGCAAGGAGGGGAGGATTCTTCCTCAGCAGCAGCAAACCAACACAGAAATGGGAGTGTGGCACGGCAGGGAGCCAAAAATTGAGTTAGAGAGAGCTGCCTGAGCAGGAAGGAAGTTGTACAAGAACACCACAGGACTCTGAGCAGCCCAGGCGTGAGGAGGGGAAGGGTTTTTTTCAGAGTCCACATCCTGAGACTCGTGCTGCTCTTTCACCTGAGCTGCCAAACCTCGGGGGGAATGCTCCCCAAGCCAGCAAACAGGGCTGGCCCTGCACTCCAGGAGCTGCTGGGTGCACTCCCAGCCCCAGGAACCCTGCAAATCCCCGTGGGCACAGCAGCACAGCTCCTGTTCTCCCGGCAGCAGGGCAGGGATGGAGCATTCCCAGCTCCCACCAGGGATGGACACCAGAGAGCCACCAGTGCCCCCCTCCCCCTGATCCCCGGGAGATACAGGGAATATTTCTGCTAATAAAGGGAATATTTGTGCTACAGCAAATATTTCACAGGTGCCCAGAGCAGCTGGGGCTGTCCCTGGATCCCTGGCAGTGCCCAAGGCCAGGCTGGACATTGGGGCTGGAGCAGCCTGGGACAGTGGGAGGTGTCCCTGCCATGGCAGGGGTGGCACTGGGTGGGATTTAAGGATCCCCAAACCATTCTGGGACTCTGTGATCCCAAACACCATCCCAGGCTGCTCCAAGCCCCATCCAACCTGGCCTGGAACACCTCCAAGGATGGGGCACCCCATGAATCCCATCACAGAGTCACTCCCAGCTGATTTAACTTCTCAGGGTGCCCTCCTTCCCTCAGATACCACAAACCCCCTCATTTTTGGTATCAGGATTTTCTATCCCCTGTTTTAAGCTTGGTTTTACCATTGGCAGTCAGATCCAGTGTCAGAGATTCCCACTTGTTGATCAGCTCAGGGATGAATTCCATGATTTTCACGACCCACAGAGATGCACCACGGTGCTGTCTCACCACCCCCAAAGTTCTAACAAAAAAAAAAAAAAAGAAAGTCTTTTTAATATAAAGGGAACAAATTAAAAGGAAGAAGGAATTGGGTGCAGGCAGCTCAGGGGGGTTGGAGAGCAGAGAGAGTCACCCACTGCTGCTCTGAACTCCAGAGCTTCAGAGCAGGGGGTGTCTGTGTCTTCCAGGGACAGCTCAAGGGGCAAGGAGAGGCAGAGACTCCCCTGGGGGACTTGTTCACCTCTCCAGAAAGTCAGCCTGGAAATTATTTAACCTGAAAAGAAGCAATAAATAAATTTAACCAAAGAAGCAATAAATAAATTTAACACATAACAAGTGGTGTATTAAATGTGTATCTGAGCTGCAGGTCTAAATCCTTTTTGCCATTGCCATTCAGGAGGACGTGGGATTCATTCTGTTTGAGGCTGGCAGCACAGAGAGCTGGGTTTAGGCTCAGCTTAGTCACCAGCTGATGGCATGAGCTTCAATTGCTCCTTATCTACAGAGTCTGGGTTACTGCAGCTGGGAAAGCCTGAGGAGCAAAGGCCAAAAGCCCCTTAAACCCCTTGGGAAGAGCAGCAGGAGCAGGAGATGGCAGAAACGTGCTCTGAGTAACCTCGTGCTGCTGAGTTTACTCTGGGTTTGCACCTGCCCACCCTGCCAGGGCTTGGCTGTCAGTAAATTGTGGAGAGATTGGGTGGCAGATAAAAGCACTGCAGGGGCTAAAATTGGATTTCAGACAGGGAGGTTTCACAGAGCTCAGTAACACCCAGGCCTTGGGGGATTTCTGAGCACACAGAGCAGAGATCAAAGCCCAGATTGTGACCAAGGCTCTGCAAAGCTGCAGAGAAGTGCCTGGCTCAGCAGAACCCTTCTGAAAACCTGGCAGGGCAAAACCAGCAGCAAAATTGGGGATAATCCTTAAAAATGATGGGATTTGGGGGAGCCTCTCCCATCCCTGAGCCTTTGTGGGGTGTGGGGAGGAGGGGGAGCAGTCCTGCCCAGGGCTGAGCTCAGTGGCACTGGCTGAAACCAGGCTGGTGATTCAGAGCAGAGGATGTGAGAGGTGGGGCTGTGGCTGGGTCTCACCAGGCTCCCCATCAGTGCCAGCCCTCAGTGCCACCTCCCAGGGCACGTCCCATGAGAATGGCACTGGGAGAACCATGGGAGCAGGGCTGGGATGGAGGAGCAGGGATGGGATGGAGGAGCAGGGATGGGGTGGAGGAGCAGGGCTGGGATGGAGGAGCAGGGATAGGATGGAGGGGCAGGGATGGGATGGAAGAGCAGGGATGGGATGAGGGGCAGGGATGGGATGGAGGGGCAGGGATGGGATGGAGGAGCAGGGATGGGATGGAGGAGCAGTGATGGGATGGAGGAGCAGGGCTGGGATGGAGGAGCAGGGCTGGGATGGAGGAGCAGGGCTGGGATGGAGGAGCAGGGATGGGATGGAGGAGCAGGGCTGGGATGGAGGAGTAGGGCTGGGATGGAGGGGCAGGGATGGGATGGAGGAGCAGGGCTGGGATGGAGGAGCAGGGCTGGGATGGAGGGGCAGGGCTGGGATGGAGGAGTAGGGATGGGATGGAGGAGCAGGGCTGGGATGGAGGAGTAGGGATGGGATGGAGGAGCAGGGCTGGATGGAGGGGCAGGGCTGGGATGGAGGAGCAGGGCTGGGATGGAGGGGCAGGGATGGGATGGAGGAGCAGGGCTGGGATGGAGGAGCAGGGATGGGATGGAGGACTAGGGATGGGATGGAGGGGCAGGGATGGGATGGAGGAGCAGGGATGGGATGGAGGAGCAGGGCTGGGATGGAGGAGCAGGGATGGGATGGAGGAGCAGGGCTGGGATGGAGGAGCAGGGATGGGATGGAGGAGCAGGGATGGGATGGAGGAGCAGGGCTGGGATGGAGGAGAGGGCTGGGATGGAGGAGCAGGAGCTGGGATGGAGGAGCAGGGATGGGATGGAGGAGCAGGGCTGGGATGGAGGAGCAGGGCTGGGATGGAGGAGCAGGGCTGGGATGGAGGAGCAGGGATGGGATGGAGGAGCAGGGCTGGGATGGAGGAGCAGGGCTGGGATGGAGGAGCAGGGCTGGGATGGAGGGGCAGGGCTGGGATGGAGGAGCAGGGCTGCACACAGTGAATACAAACTGAATCACAGAGGGGAATGGATTAACAGGGGAGTCCCTGTGGCTGCTGCTCCCCAAAGCAGCCAAGCCTTCCCTCAGCAGAGAGGAGTGAATCCTGCCCCAAGCACAGAGGGAAGCCCGCGGGCTGAGCCTCTGGAGAATACAGCCGTGGATGTGTGTGGTGCACACCCGATCTCCCAAACTCTGCCGTGGGCCCTCCCTCGGCTGGACTGGCAGCTCGGGGGAAGGTGAGCAATGGGATTTTCCAGGCTGGGTGACTCATTCCATCCTGCTGGGGACAGCAGAGTCACAAACACCGAGCCACTGCTGAGGGGACCCCAGTGCAGCCACCTGCAGGGAGGGACGGCTCCTCCTGCTGCTGCAGCTGGGGGCAGCTCTGCCCGGCCCCAGCTCCACGGCCAGGCTCCAAGGAAGCACAGATGGACACCAGGAGGAGCTGCTGGAGCTGCTGCAGGGCTGGAGCCCCTCTGGAGCCAGGCTGAGACACCTGGGGGTGCTCACCTGGAGAGGAGAAGGATCCAGGGAGAGCTCAGAGCCCCTGGCAGGGCCTGAAGGGGCTCCAGGAGAGCTGGAGAGGGACTGGGGACAAGGATGGAGGGACAGGACACAGGGAATGGCTCCCAGTGCCAGAGGACAGGGATGGGTGGGAGATTGGGATATTGGGAATTGTTCCTGGGAGGGTGGGCAGGGGTTGGATGGAATTCCCAGAGCAGCTGGGGCAGCCCCTGGATCCCTGGCAGTGCCCAAGGCCAGGCTGGACACTGGGGTTGGAGCAGCCTGGGACAGTGGGAGGTGTCCCTGCCATGGCAGGGGTGGCACTGGGTGGGCTCTGAGGTCCTTTCCATCCCAAACCATTGCGGAATTCTGGGATTCTGTCCCTCCCTCCCCTCCCCTGCTCCCTCCCCGGACTCCCCCGGGCCCGCAGCTCTGCCTCTCCTGAGCCGGGAGCGCCGGACACAGCGAGCAGGGAACGCGGGGTTTGCTCCGCGCTCTGCCCTGCACCGGCTCCTCCCTGCTCTGTCTGAGCTCTGAGCTCAGAGGAGCCAAGGAAGGAGGAAAAGCAGAGCTGGGTGCTTGAAATTGGGGGAGAGGGGAAAGCAGGAAAGGAAAAAGGAGGAAAAAGAAAGAGGAAAAGATAAAAACGATAAAAAACATAAAAACGATAAAAAACATAAAAAACATAAAAAACATAAAACCGATAAAAATATAGATTGAAAAGATAAAAAAATTAAAAGATAGATAAAAATATAAAAATATTAAAAAGATAAAAAGAAAGGGGAAAAATATAAAAAATATGATAAAGAAAAAGATGATAAAAAGATAAGATGAAAAAGATAAAGATAAAAATATGACAAAAAAGACAAAAAAGACAAAAAAGACAAAAAAGACAAAAAAAGACAAAAAGAAAAAAGATAAAAAAGATAAAAAAGACAAAAAAGATAAAAAAGATAAAAAGGACAAAAAAGATAAAAAAGATAAAAAGGATAAAAAAGATGAAGAGAAAAAGGGAAAAAGTGAAAATGGGTAAAAAAAGGAAAGGAAAAAGGACAAAGGAAAAAGGAGAAAAAGAAAAGAGAAGAAAGAAAAAGCAATAGAAAAAGAAAGAAGAAAAAATGAAAACAAGACAAAGGCAAAGAAAAAATACGCAAGAAGAAAAGAGAAAGGGGGAAAAGAAAAAAGAAAAGTCGAAAGCAAATATATAATGGAAAGAAAACTTAAAAAAAAACCCAAAACTTTTTCAAAAGGAGAAGACAAAGGAAATAAGAAAAAAACAGAAGTAAAAAGGAAGCAACTGGTGGACTGGTGATTTCCTCCTGCCTGTCACTAGAATACAAGCGCGATGCCCTGAGCCATCCATCAGCACCTGCCCTCGGAGCAGCCCCGCTCCGGCCCCGAACATTCCCGGGGGAGCGGCGGGGCCGGGCGGAGCGCATGGACCGGCAGCACCGCACGGAACCCCCCGCGCTGCCCCGCCCAGCTGCAGCCGAGCTGGGAGGGCTCTGGAAATCGGGAATTGTCACTGGAACTGATGAAGACAGAGGGGAAACAAGAGGTAAAAAAGAACTTTTGATTTTCGGAATTTTGTGGGGTATTAACTCCCCCAGCGCCCCCCCCCCGCCCCCCCAGCAAATTAATGATAATTATTGGCAGCTCTGGAAAGGAGCCCAAATGTTGCTCCTGGGTTTTGGGGGGAGAAAAGGAGCTGGAGGCTCAAAGGCAAAATTTGGGATTCCTGGAGGCTGCAAATGTTGTGTCCCCTCATTTCTAGAGCTGCCCCAACATACCCGTGTTGAGGTGTCCGAGGTAAGAAAAGCTGATCACAATCAGGCAGAAAAACTGAATTTATGTCATTGATGGCCTGAAAAGAGAAGGAACAACAATAGCAAGATAGTAATTCATTTATAACTCTGTTAAATGTGGCAGTGGGTTGTGGGAGTGCTGAAAAAAATGAGAAAAAGCAAAAATCATCTGACAGAGAAGTTAAAATGAGAGTGGATGTGCCTCTGGACGAGCCTCTCGCTCTGAGCAAAAATTCTATTTATTATCTCCTCTTCCTCTTCCTCTCCCCTCCCTCCCCTTCCTTTTCCCCCTTCTTTTCTTTTCTTTTCCCTTCCTTTCCCGTCCCGAGCATCCCCCGGCCCGGGCGGGGCACAGGCGGAGCTGGGAGCGGCCGCGGAGCTCGGGGTGAGTGACCCCGGCCGGGACACCGGGGGGTGCCGGGGGAGCCCCCGAGGGGCTCGGGGTGAGTGACCCCGGCCGGGACACCGGGGGGTGCCTGGGCAGTACCCCGAGCCTCCCGGGGCTGGGCATCCCCCTGTGCCGAGGGGCGAGTCCCGGCCAAGGGCAGCAGGGAAAGGCGGCACCCCGAGGGATGCTGCTGCTGCTGCTCTGGGATTTTCAGTGCCCTGGGATTCTCCTGCCTCGGGATTTTCAGTGCCCTGGGATTCCTCCTGCCCTGGGATTTTCATTGCCCTGGGATTCTCCTGCCCCGGGATTTTCATTGCTTTGGGATGCTCCTGCCCCGGGATTTTCACTGTCCTGGGATTCTCCTGCTTTGGGATTTTCATTGCTCTGGGATTCTCCTGCCCCGGGATTTTCACTGCTTTGGGATGCTCCTGCCCTGGGATATTCCTGCTCCGGGATGCTCCTGCTCTGGGATTTTCATTGCTTTGGGATGCTGCTGCCCTGGGATGCTTCGAACTCAGGATTTTCTCTGCTGTGAGATGCTCTTGTCCCGGGATTTTCTTTGCCCTGGGGTGTTCCTTACCTGAGATTTCCTTTGCCTTGGGGTGCTTCTGTCCCGGGATTTTCCTGTCCCGGGATCTGTGTTTTCCCGGCCATGCTGCTGCTCAGGAATTGTCACCATCCCCAATGTTCCCTGCAGGCTGGCATGGAGCAGCCCCAGGAGAGCAGTGCCCAAGGCCCATCCTGAGCAGTGCTGTCCCCTCCTGGCATCCCCTGGGCTCTGATTCCATCCCCCACTCCTGGCAGCTTTGGGAACAGCCCTGGGCTCGGGTGGGACAGCCCCGAGGTTTGGGGTGACCTGAGGTGCCACTGTCCTCACAGAGCTTCCCCAAAAGCTCAGCCAGGGTCAGTAACTGGGCATGTGTGAGATTCAGGGCACAAATTTCACAAATAATTTGGGGTTATTCTGCCTGAAATGACTGAGATGTTCCTCTTTCCTCTGCTGCCCAGTTTGTTGTTCCTGCCAGTTCTTGGAAAGCAGAGCAGAGGTTTTTTAGGGAGAAGTGGGGTTGAAAGCCAGCTCTGAGCTGTGCTGCTTTCATTTCAGAGCTGCAGGGACAGCCAGAGTCCCTGGGGCACATCCTCGGGGTGCCACAGAGGGTGGCCTGGCCCTGATGAGATTTTTGGGGGTAAGAGCACAAACAGGCCCAGGCTGGTACCCACAGACACCCCCTGTGTATTTCAGTACCCTCCAACCAGCAATGCTGGGCCACCTGGGGGGGGTTTCCATTAATTTCCCCCATTAATTCTCCTTAATTTCCCACTAATTTCCCCCTACTAATTCCCCTGAATTCCCTATTAATTCCCCTGAATTTCCCATTATTTTCCCCCTATTAATTTCCCAGAATTTCCCATTAATTTCCTTTTTTCTCAGCCCTGAGCAGGAGTTGTTCCTCAGCAGTTTCTCATCCTTTACTCCCATCACAGCTCACATTCTCTGACCAAAGGCTCTGAAATGAGGCTGGATTTTGAGGCTGGATTTGAGGCTGGATTTGAGGATGGATTTGAGGCTGGATTTGAGGCTGGATTTTGAGGCTGGATTTCAGGCTGGATTTTGAGGCTGGATTTTAGGCTGGATTTTAGGCTGGATTTTAGGCTGGATTTTGAGGCTGGATTTTGAGGCTGGATTGTGAGGCTGGATTGTGAGGCTGGATTGGAGGCTGGATTTGAGGCTGGATTTTGCCCGTTTTCTCGGGTATTTCAGGCACTTTGCTGTCAGCAGCAGCTGTTTGCAGGCTGTTGACACAGCCCCCAGGCTTAGTGGAAGGCAGAGCATTTCCCTGAAGAAGCTGCTGAGATTGCTCATCCTGGCACTTACGAATCACCTACAGAAGGCACCACACGAGGAGCTCCTGGCTGAGCTGAGGCACTGCTGCAAGGCTCAACACCACAGCCTCTGGATTCAAGCAAACCCAGGGAATGCTCATTGGAAAGCTCTCAAAAAATGAGCATTTGGGATTTTCTGAACAAATCTTTTTTCTTCTTTACTACTTTCTACTTCACAATAAAGTAGAAAGTAGCAAAGCAGAAGAAAAATGTAGAAAGCCACAAAGATCTGCACATAATATCCCCAGTTTTTTGGAGCTGGTAACAGGAATTCCTCTCTCTCCAGGCACCAAAATGCCATTTCCACGGATCATGCCCTCAGCACTTTGGCTGGTGCTGCACCTCACAGCAGGTAAGAGAGGCTTCTTCCTTCACAGCAAGTGTCTCTCAGATGAAGCACTCAGCCTAATTAGGGTGGGGTTTTTCCAGCTTCTACCCCCAGTGCCAGTGAATATTTTCCTTTCTGGGGTGAATAAGTGATGCAGGGAGTTTGTTTGGTTTTCAGTTTCAGGTAGAGCTGTTGGGTTTGTGAGAAAAGGCCCCGGGACAGGCAGAGCTCATGAACAGGAAAAAATGGATTCACAGAATCCCAGAGTTTGGGTTTGGGGTGGAAGGACCTTAAAGCTCAGCCAGTGCCACCCCTGCCATGGCAGGGACACCTCCCACTGTGCCAGGTGCTCCAGCCCAGTGCCAGCCTGGCCTTGGGCACTGCCAGGGATCCAGGGGCAGCCACAGCTGCTCTGGGAATTCCATCCAACCCCTGCCCACCCTCCCAGGAACAATTCCCAATTCCCAATCTCCCATCCATCCCTGCCCTCTGGCAGTGGGAGCCATTCCCTGTGTCCTGTCCCTCCATCCTTGTCCCCAGTCCCTCTCCAGATCTCCTGGAGCCCCTTCAGGCCCTGCCAGGGGCTCTGAGCTCTCCCTGGATCCTTCTCCTCTCCAGGTGAGCACCCCCAGGTGTCCCAGCCTGGCTCCAGCCCTGCAGCAGCTCTGGGTCCTCCCTGCACCTCCTGCCCCAGCTCTACTGACCCAGGCACTTTTCCAACTCCAACAAAAGGAGGGTTCTGGCAGTTTTTACCTGGGGCTCTCTGGGTTTTTGGGGACTGGGAGCAACCCGGGGCTGCTGATCCCAGACAGGTCCCACCAGTTCCTGTGCAGAGCCTGGAATTTCTCCAGTGAACACCTGGGGAGGTTCCTGCTGGAGCCCAGCCTGTCCTGCAGCAGGGGATGGGTTCCTGCTGAGGCTGTTTTGCCCTTCCCTTGCAGGACCCTGCAGGAGGGGGGCAGTGAGTGCCAGCAGAGCCGCCCGTGGCGCCACTGCGGTCTGTGACAAGGGGACCATGAGAGCCAGCCCCTGCTGTGCCATCCCTGGTGGCACCAACGTCACCCTGTCCTGCCAGCTGGCAGCCCCACGGGGCTGGTGCTGGGCAGCGATTTTCCTCAACAGCTCCGAGCAAATCCGAGCCCAGGGGGGCTCAGTGAGCAAAACCTTCCTGGTCACTGCCCTCGGCAGGCACTACTTCACCTGCAAGCACATCTGTGGGGACAGGACAAGACTCATCTGTGGAATCGACATCCAGTGTGGGAGTAAGGAAAATCCCTTCTTAATCACTGCCTAAAGTTCTTAATTACTTCTTACAGCTCCCCTGTGGGAGAGGGAAGCCCGTGAGGCGCTGTCAGGGGGTGGCTCTGTCCAGGACTGCTGCTGGCTCTTCCCACTGGGAATATTCCTGGCTGGAATTGGGCAGCTCTGTTACTCCTGAAGGGAGAGAGGCTCAGCAAATCTGCCTGCCCAGAGCAGACACCGCCCTCGCTGCCCTGCATCCCCTCAAATGTCTCCTACCCACGTCTTGGGGGAAGAGCCACTGGAGCCAGGCTGGCTGGAGCTCTGGGCAGCCTGCTCAGGTTGGACTGAAGGACCCTGAAAGGTCATGGGTGTTAGGACTGACAGGAATTTCTGCTTCAGATCCTCCAGATGAACCCAGGAACGTGTCCTGTATCCAGAAGGGGACACGGGGACATCCCACCTGCACCTGGCACAAGGGCAGGCTCACCTATCTCCACACTACCTACGGCATAGAGTAAGTGCTGGGGTGTAAATACAATTAATGCCTAATTATCCCCTGCAGCAGCTTCCTCACCATGGCCTGCAGCCCCCTCAGGGTTCAGTGAAGAGGCTGTGCCAATCCATCCCTTTGGAAAGGGAACCCTCTCCCCACAGCCCAGGGCTCACCCTGTCCCCATGTCCTGGGGTGACTCCCTGACCCCACAGCCCAGGGCTCACCCTGTCCCCATGTCCTGGGGTGACTCCCTGACCCCACAGCCCAAGGGCTCACCTTCCTTGCTCAGAAAATCCAACCAATCCTTTGCTCCTGCTGCAGGCTCTCCAACGGGACCCATGCCTTTTCCTTTCCAGAGGAAACTCCCAGTCAGGTGTTTGGCTCTGGGGCTCTGAGCAAGCTGGATTTTGACTCCAATTACACCGTGGTGGTTTCTGCCTCCAATCAATTAGGAAATGCCTCTTCCCAGCCATTCACCTTCATGCTGATAGACATAGGTAAGGCACCACTGCCCCCCTCTCAGTCAGCCCCAGACCTTGGGGGACAGTCAGGATCTCCTGGAAAAACATTAAACATTAAAGCTCTTGGAAAAATCCCCCATCCAGCCAAAAGCAATAATCCTATTTTTCACCTAACCCCATTCTGGGCTGTGCTGCCCCTCTGAGCCCTGTTTGTCTCTCTGTTTTGGTGCCAGTGAAGCCACACCCTCCTGACTTTTGGGTGGAATTTGATGATTCCTCAGCCACCGGCTGCTCCATTGTGTGGCACCACGAGGCCCAGGCACGGCACTGCAGGCTGAGGTACCGTCCCCTCGGCAGGCACAGCTGGAGCACGGTAATCCTGCTGGGATTCAAAGAGCTCTGGGGAGAGCACAGAGCCCTGCCAGGGCCTGAAGGGGCTCCAGGAGAGCTGGAGAGGGACTGGGGACGAGGATGGAGGGACAGGAGCCAGGGAATGGCTGGAAGTTGAAAGAGGGTAGATTGAGATGGGATATTGGGAAGGAATTGTTCCCTGGGGAAGGGCTGGGATGGAATTCCCAGAGCAGCTGGGGCTGCCCCTGGATCCCTGGCAGTGCCCAAGGCCAGGCTGGGCAGTGGGGCTGGGAGCCCCTGGGACAATGGGAGGTGTCCCTGCCATGGCAGGGGTGGCACTGGATGGGATTTAAGTTCCCTCCCAACCCAAACATTCCATGAAGTTTTTACTGTAAGTGACAAAAAGGACATTTTGCTGGGAGCTGAGAACATCACCCAGACAGAGATTTTGCTGTGAGGGATTTTTCAGATGAAGCCCTGCAGGCCTGATGATTTCCTTGCATCATTCTTGGAGTTTCTGAGGCTGCCTCAGCTCAGGGTTTCTCTGCTGTTTTTAAATCTGTGTCTGATTTTGTAACTCAGCCTCTCGCTGCCTGCAGCCCTTGTTTCCTTGGGAGTTTAATACCAATTTCTCCATCCCCACTGAAGGTCGAGAGCTTCAGCAGGGAGAAATATCATCTGCAGGGGCTGGAGCCCGACACAGCCCACGAGTTCCAGGTGAGCTGCAGGCTGCTGCCGGGCCGGGGGCTGTGGAGTGACTGGAGCAGCAGCCAGGGCAGCACCCCAGCAGCAGGTAAAGAACTGCCCTGCCCTGAGCCAGCCCTGGAGACCCACAGCAAACTCCAGCTCTGGAGCCCAAACTGCTGCTGGGCTCTTCTAGGCAAACTCCGATCCAAGAGGGAGAGGTTTCTGTAAGAAAATTGCATTTTTAATGAGCAAAGGGTGAAGCTGCTCCAAACCAGGAATTTCCAGAGCTCCCTGAGAAGAGCTGAAGGATTTGGGGGTTGGAATGAGATGATTACCCAGTAATTCTGTGATTCTCTGCTCTCCTGCTTGGCTTTGGCTGCTCTTTTTTGTGAATTACTTGGGCCGGTGCTGTTCTGACTCACCCATTTCCCCTTTCCCCGTGACAGCAGCAAGCAGTTTCTGTAAGAAGCATTGATTGATTCGGGAGGTGTGAACTTTTCCCTGCCTCCCCCACCTTCCTCTCAACAGTTTTCTCCCCTTTTCGTTGCACCCTGAGTTTGTGGCTGTCACCCCCACCCTGCCCGTGGGGTTTTTAGCTGATCTTTGTGCCCTCAGAGCAAGGGGAGGCTGCAGACAAGCAGCCCTGGGTGCATCCTCACCGCTCTGTGCTGCAGGAGCTGAACTTCTCCACAAGTTGTCTCCTTGCAAACCCAAAATTAAACCTTTCCAAGGAGATATTCCTGTTCCTTCTCCTTTTTGTGTGAACTGCCAAAAACCTCGTTCGTGTGGCTCACAGGCTTTCAAACCCAGGCTGGAGGGCAGCAGATGCAATCCCATATTCGGATTTTTCTGCTCGGAGCTGGCAGTCAATGCTCTGGTTTTATTTCTGCTCCTGCTTTTTGTTTCTGTTCCAGTCACTCTCTGCAGTCACTCCAGGACAAGCTGCTCCCAGCATGCTGACCTGGAGGGGTTTGTGCCTGTGCTGCACCCCTGGGTGTTCACCAGCTGCCCCTGCTCCAGCTGTTAATGATTGATGTTTGAATTGATGAGTTGGTGCTGCTCAGGGTCCTCGAGGAGCAGAGCTCTGTCATCCTCTGTCACCTCAGCTTTCCTTACATATTTATCTCTGATGCTGGATGTTGGGAGCCAGATCTTCCCTTTGATGTCATTTTGGGAGGGTTCTTCAAAATATCAAGAGTTTCCAGTCAGAACTGTGGAAGGAACCAGGAGTTTAAGCTGCCTCAGAGAAGCTGTCAAAGGCATTTATTGGACAGGAAAATCCCACACATCCCCCACACACCCTCATTCGAGGCTGCCTGTTGTTCTAGGATAGATGGAGCCAAGCCCAAGGACCATCAGGAGCCTCAGATTTATGCAAAGACAGGAGCTAATGCTGTGCTTTGATGTGTGGCTTCCCTTGGGAGCCATCCAGATCACTGAGGTCAGGACAAAGCCATCAGCACATCCAAACTCCTCTCCCTGGGTTTAGGGCTTGTTCTCCTCCTGATCCCACCTCCAAAGCAGCCAAACAACAGCAAACCTGGGTTATCACACCCTGCAGCACTTCAGGGCCATTTAAAAGATTACATTTGAATTTTTTCAGGGGTTTTACCTACTTGTTTGTTGGCTGCAAACCCCAGCCACTGCCACTGCTCTGCTTTTCCTTGTCTGCAGTGCCAACAGGGACCCTGGATGTCTGGTACCGGCAGCAGGAGCTGGACTCGGGGCACCAGAACCTCTCCCTTTTCTGGAAGGTGAGTGCAGTGAACCCCATGGCCTGGCTGGAACAGCCAGGTGTCTGCTAAGGAGGGCAGGAGCCTCCCCTGAAATGGAAAATGGAAACCCCCTCCCTCTGAATTGTTATAATTTGGAAATTAAGGGGCTCTCAGGCAAAGATATGGGAGTGGGAATAACAGGTCCTTATTAGGGAAAAAATAAAAATCAAATGAAAATGCAGCAATACAAAACAAACCACTGCCAGAGTCAGAGCAGGAGCTGAGCCCTGTGTGTCAGGGTGGTGGCACAGTCCCATCCCAGGGGGGCTCAGGGTGATGGCACAGTCCCATCCCAGGGGGGCTCAGGGTGGTGGCACAGTCCCATCCCAGGATGGCTCAGGGTGGTGGCACAGTCCCATCCCATTGGGGCTCAGGGTGGTGGCACAGTCCCATCCCAGGGGGCTCAGGGTGGTGGCACAGTCCCATCCCAGGGGGCTCAGGGTGGTGGCACAGTCCCATCCCAGGATGGCTCAGGGTGGTGGCACAGTCCCATCCCATTTGGGCTCAGGGTGATGGCACAGTCCCATCCCAGGGGGCTCAGGGTGGTGGCACAGTCCCATCCCATTGGGGCTCAGGGTGGTGGCACAGTCCCATCCCAGGGGGGCTCAGGGTGGTGGCACAGCCCAGCAGAGGCAGCAAAACCCAGGCAAGTGAGAGGGGAAATGAAACCAGAGCCATCTGAGAGGAGAAATGATGACTTTTAGGATGGCAAGGAAGGACTGAACCCTGGCAGAGCACAAAGGTTCCACCAGTTCCCAGGGACAGGGACACAGACCAAGGGTCCCCTCCCTATTCCTCCTCTTACCCATCAGCATTTTTCTGCCTGCAATTTCATGGAATGCCAGAATTATTGGGATTAGGAGGGATCCTGAATGTCATCCTGCTCCATGGCAGGGACACCTCCCACTGTCCCAGGCTGCTCCAGCCCCAATATCCAGCCTGGCCTTGGGCACTGCCAGCATCCAGGGGCAGCCACAGCTGCTCTGGGAAATCCATCCCAGCCCCTCCCCACCCTGCCAGGGAACAATTCCCAATTCCCAATATCCCATCCATCCCTGCCCTCTGGCAGTGGGAGCCATTCCCTGTGTCCTGGCCCCCATCCCTTTATCCCAAGCCCCTCTCCAGATTCCCCAGCTGACAGCATTTTTGGGATCTGCTGGGCAGAGCTGGGGGCTGGGACCCCACAGGGAACATTCCACACAGAATTTGGTTTAAAACCCACCAGAGCTGGGTGAATATTTTTTTTTTCACTGTGTTCCCCCCCCCACACCACGCTGCAAGCAAAAGCAGAAATTCTCATGTAACTCTGTGACCCCAGAGTTTGTGGCTTCAGCTTGCAGACCTTTATCTTGCAGCACTTTCTTTATCAGGAGTGACTTCCTGCAGCACCATTCATAAAACAGGGTAATAACCTGCCTGTAGAGGTTTCACAGCAGCTCCAAGCCCGGCTGACACTCAGGACCACTTCCTACCGAGGGTGTGCTCTTGTTCTCACACAAACACCCAGAAAAGGGCTGAAAATTTAATTTCAGCAATTTTCCAGTGCTGCCTCAGTCCTGAGCTGCCGCCAAAGCACTTCAAACATCTGGTTTGTGCCTTGTGCTTTGTTTCGTTATGACAAACATCAGCCAAACAAATGAATTAATGTCACAGAAACATCAGGAAACTGAAACTGAGAGTACAACTGCAGGCACCCAGAGGGGAGCTAAAACCAGGGTGTGGTGTTCCACAGACTGTCAGAGGTGTGAGTTCTGAGTGGTTCAATTTAAATAATTCTTTATGGTGACTTTAAGTAAAATCCAAGGTTTTCCTCCCAGGCAAAACCTGCTCATTTTAACAAATTCGGCTGAGCAGTTGATCATCTTTTTTTCCCTCCCTTGTGAAAAGTGTGGCTTTCAGTGGAAAAAAAAAAAAAAAAAAAAAAGTGTGAATTCAGCCTGAGGACAGGAAGGGTTTCAGTGTCCCCAGCTGTGCTGCTGCTGGAGCAGTCAGCATCTCACAGCAAAACTGAAATTGGGTGGGAAAAATAAATCCTGGAATGGTTTGGGTTGGGAGGGAACTTAAATCCCACCCAGTGCCACCCCTCCCGCGGCAGGGACACCTCTCACTGTCCCAGGCTGCTCCAGCCCCAGTGTCCAGCCTGGCCTTGGGCACTGCCAGGGATCCAGGGGCAGCCCCAGCTGCTCTGGGCACCCTGTGCCAGGGCCTGCCCACCCTGCCAGGAACAATTCCTGCCCAGGGTCCCATCCATCCCTGCCCTGTGTCCATGTAAAGCCATTCCCTGTGTCCTGTCCCTCCAGCCCCCATCCCCAGTCCCTCCCCAGCACTCCCAGCTGGCAGCACCTTGTTCACAGCCGGTGACAGACGCTCTTTCCCCGCAGGCTCTGAGCAGGTCGGAGGCAGGAGGGAGAATCCTGGGCTACACCGTGACCTTGGAGTCCCTGGAGCAGGAGAAGCTCCCGGCGCAATCCCACCGCACCACCCAGACCAGCTTCTCCAGGGTCACCCCCAGGGCGGGCCACAGGGTGACAGTGACGGCGCACAGCCCGCGGGGCAGCTCGGCCCCCGCGGCCGTGCTGACACACCTGGGCAGCCCAGGTGAGGCTCCCGCGGCTCGGCATGGCCGGCAGCCCCGCTCGGCTGCGCCACACCCCTGCAGGGCTTGCGGTGCCTCCGCCTTGGGCTCCCTCGGTGAACTTCAGGGATGTGCAGATCTGCTTTTCCCTGCGGTTCCCGCGGGAGCAGCCCCTGCTCTCCCAGCCAGAGGGGCTCCAGCCCTTGGGGTGTCCCCATTCCTCCTCTGGAATCACTGCAGCAGCTCCTCATCCCAGTGCTTCCATCAGGGCAGGGTGTTGGGGTGTGCCCTGCCAGCACCTGCCAGGGCTTGGGATGGCACAGCCAGGCCGAGCTGTGGGTGTCCCATCCATGAGAAAAGCCAGGAATGTCACTGTTCCTGCCAGCAAACCCTCACCCTGCCATCAGCACCTTCTCTTTCACTATAACTCATTTTATCCTTCCCACGGTGCCAAAGTGGACGAGACCCAGCAAACCCCACATCCCTGGTTTGCCTGAGGCTGCAAGAACCTTGTGCTGACAGCGGGTTTTGTTCTCCCCTGCAAGATCTGCCCCCTCCCCAGCGGGTCTGTGCCGTGGGCCTGGGGAACAGCAGCATCCTGGTGAGCTGGAGCCCCCCTGCTGGAGCTGCCCTGCCCGTCGGGGGGTACCTGGTGGAGTGGGCAGAGCCCTGGAGGGAGCCACGCCTGCAGCCCTGGCACAGCTGGGTCAAGCTGCCCCCGTCCCACCTGTCCACTGTGATAGCAGGTAATGCCACCCTGGGCTGGCATGGCACCAGCTTGGTTGGAAAATATTCTTGGCAACAAGTCAGGTGGGAATTTGGGCTCCAAGACCAGGCTGGATAGGGCTTGGAGCAGCCTGAGATGGTGGGAGGTGCCCCTGCCATGGCAGGGGTGGCACTGGATGGCCATTGAGGTCCCTCCCAACCCAAACCAGTCTAGGATTCTATATTTCTGTATATTTCTATATCTCCTATATATTTTCTATACTTCTATGTATTTCTATAATTTTTACTAAAATCACTGCCAGGGATCCAGGGACAGCCACAGCTTCTCTGGGCACCCTGTGCCAGGGCCTGCCCCCCCTCCCAGGGAACAATTCCTTCCCAATATCCCACCCATCCCTGCTCTCTGGCAGTTAATTTTCAGTTTAAAGCCCAGTAAGGCTCTGCCAGGCTCAGTAGATCAGAGAAAATTTCTTTGCCTTCTTTATGAAAGATCTATCAATAATCACAAGATTTATCTCAGATTTAAGCAGCTGCTGCAATATTTCTGCCCTGACTGCACATCCTTGAAGCAGCAGCTCTGCAGCTGTGATTTCTCCCCCCAGAGCACATCAGAGATAACGTCTGCTATCAGATCAACGTGTCTGCACTTTACCAGGACAGAGCTGGGCAGGCAGCATCAGTCAGGGGAAACTCCACAGCTCAAGGTAAACCCCAGGAATGTTGTCCAGGTGTTTGTAAGGAGTTTTAAGCTCAGCTCTAACACCGGTCCTGTGCCTTGCAGCCCCATCAGCTGGGCCCCAGATGTTCACAACCCCCTGGGCCAGCGGTGTCCTGGTTTCCTGGGAGGAGATCCCAGCCCCCCAGCAGAGAGGCTGCATCACTGGGTACCACATCTACCTGCACAGGAAGGATGGGCAGGGCCAGCCCGAGGTCCATGGTGGGTGCCTGGGGCTGGAAATGCTTCCCCTGCCCTGTCATTGCTGAGGGTCTCCTGAGGGATCACTCTAAGTCACTTTCAGCATGAAACTATCAGATTTATCCCTGCTTCTCCCTGCTCCTCCTATTCTTTTTCCTCCTCTTCTTATTCCTCTTTATCTTTTTCTTCCTTACCTTCCTCATCTCTTCTTCTCCTTTTATTTTTCTCCCTCCTCCTCTTATTCCTCTTCTTATTCTTCTTTCTTCCTCTTCTTCTTCCTATTCCTCCTCATTCCTCTTCCTCTTCTTTTTTTCTCTTACTCATCTTCCTTTTCTTTTTCCTTAATCCTCTTCCTCCTCTTCTTCCTTCTCTTTTCCCCTTTTCTTCCTATTCCTCCTATTCATCTTCCTCTTTTTTTTCTCTTGCTTTTCTTCCTTTTCTTTTTCCCTAATCCTCTTCCACCTCCTCTTCTTCTTCCTCATCCTTTTTCCTCTTATTCTTCTTCCTTTCCTTTTTCCTTATTCCTCCTCCTCTTTTTCGTCCTCCTCCCTTTCCTACCTTCGCTCAGAGCCCCGTTCCAGCTGCAGGCAGTAAATCCCGAGCCAGGCTCTCCATTTCCATCCCTGTTTTTTTTCCCCCAGCCGTTCCCGCCGGGAAGGCTCCTCGCTCCCTGCACCTCCCTCACCTGGAGCCCGGCGAGCACTACGAGCTCTGGATGACAGCGGAGACCGCGGCCGGGGAGGGGCCCCGGGGCAACAGCGACAGCTTCTGCCTGGAGAGTAAGGACAGCTGCCAGGGCACTCCTTGCCCTTGGATCCCCTCTCCCGCTCTCTGGGAATGCTTTTCCTGCTCCTCTGCAGCCACGGGAGCTCTCCAAGGGTGCTGAGGATCTCTTGGTGCTGAAGATTTGCAGTTTCAGCTGGGTTTGAGATGTGGAATCTCTTTCTTTGCCTTCAAGCTCCCAGTGCTTGCTGAGGTGTTTCCTCTGTGGTGAAGGGTGGTTTATACACAGAGCACAGAAATATTTGGGGTTTTTTTCCTCTTTTTGATGGAGCTGAATGGTGGCTGCTCTGCATTCCAGGTGCTGGGGGCTGGGTGACTCTGGTGCTCGTCGGCAGCTTCTTCATCCTCTCAGCCTGCCTTTGTTCTGTGCCTCCAGCAAGGAGAGTGTGAGTGGATCCATCAGCTGTGTCCCAATAAAACCGGGGTTTTACCAGGAGGGATTAAATCCCTCAAAGGTTTGGGTTGAAAGAGATCTTAAATCCCACCCAGTGCCACCCCTGCTATGGCAGGGACACTTCTCACTGTCCCAGGCTGCTCCAGCCCCAATGTCCAGCCTGGCCTTGAGCACTGCCAGGGATCCAGGGCACCCCCAGCTGCTCTGGGCGCCCTGTGCCAGTGCATTTTAAAAATCTTTACTCCTATCTAATCTAAATCAACGCTCTTTTAGTTTAAAACCATTTTCCCTTGTCCTACAGGATGATCATGCCCTTTCAAGAGCATGGAACAGTGAGGATTGTTCAAAATGAAGGTTTCAGAGTACATGAATGATAATAAAAACAGGCTCTGAGCTTAAAATACACCTGTAGCCCATAGGTACTGTGAATTTTCGACCATATCTTGAAACCAAACTGAAGGGGAGCAATCCCTGAGAATGATCCCCACCCAGCCAAGAGCTCTGCAGGTGCCTCTGAGGGTGGATCCACGATCACACCTGGGTTAATTCCACACCCGAGGAGCACAAGGGTGCTGCAGGTCTCACCGTTCAAGGTTTCTAATTGCATTTATCCCCCCTGCAGGTTCAAGGGGCTCCTCTCCCTCCTCCTGCCACAGTGGCAGAGCAAAGCCATTCCCGACCCTGCCAACGCCACGTGGGCCAAGAGCTTAGCGGCTGCCAAGGTAAATTAGAGGGGTTTTCCTTCTAATCCCACAACCTTCATTAAAAAAAGCAATTGGAGCAATGCGAGCCAGTAATCTCCTGAAGCAGCAAATCCAGCAATCTCTAGCAGCAGATAATCTCCGCTGGAGGAGACTGGAGGATGTGCTAGGCAAATTAAAGTCCAGAAGAAGGCCGAGCTCTCCCGTTTCCAGCGGGATGAGCGGCGTGGTGAGCGAGTCCGGGAGATCCGTGCCGGGATTCACTCGGTGTCCCCCCGCAGGCGGAGCTGAGCGCTCCCTCCAGCCCCTTCCTGCCCGGTGCCTTCGAGGAGCCCGAAACGAGCCCGGTGGAGGAAAGCCCGGCTCACCCCGAACCCCCCAAGCCCCTCAAGGTGGGCAGCGCTGACAGCAGGGGGCACGGCGACTGGGCAGGGGAGAGCTCGGCGGAGGAGCAGCAGCTCCCGGATCTGTACCAGAGGCTGGTGGTGGAGGCGATGGAGCCCCCGGAGCCCGTGGCCGAGTACATCTCCAACCCCGGCACCCCGGCCCCGGAGCCGGCCCCCGAGCCCGAGCCCAGCCCGCTCTCCGTCTTCCCAACCGCGTTCCTGCCTCCCGCCCTCTGCTGCCAAGGGAATCTGACTCTGGATCGAGTGAAACTCAGCGGCAGCTCCTTCCCGAGGTAGGCAGGGGGCGATGTGAGCCCAGCAAGAGATTTGGCACTTTACCGAGTATTTCGATGGGAGTCCGGCAGGAATTTTGGCACTTTACAAAGCATTTCGGTGTGTTTTGATGTGAGCTCAGCCTGGATCTTGGCACTTTACAGAGTATTTTGGTGTTCCAATGTGAGCTCAGCCTGGATTTTGGCACTTTACAGAGTATTTCGGCATGTTTTGATGTAAGCCCAGCCTGGATTTAGCATTTATGAAATATTTCAGTCTTTCAGCAAAACCAGTCCAGTCCCTCACATGTGACACCTCCGAGTGACAAAACCCTTCCCTAGTCACACCTCACCTTAGGACATGGCTGTTCCTCTGCAGAGGCACAGCTGGGGATGCCAGAGCTGGATTCTGGGAATTTTGGGAGCCCTTCCTGCAGCCTGGGCTGCCTCAAGCCCTGTCCCACTGCCCAGCCCAGGATCAGAGCTGGAAATCACCATTTCCACCAGAAGGAGCAAGGAACTGCAAAAGGGAAGGATGGAACAGCTCAGCACCTCTTGTTCCCCTCCTGGCACCAAGTCACAGAGTCCCCAGTGTCACCAGACCCACAGAGGACACAGCACCAGAGCCAGGGCCCCTTCCTTGCCTCAGTTCAGGGCAGGAAAATTCCTCACCAGAACTAGAAGCAGCATCTGTACTCAGTCAAATGGATTGTCAAGAGGAATTTAAGTGATTTATTGGAGTGTTCTAATTACAGGCTGCAAGGGTGTTACACATTTAATGACTTTGTTTACCAGATGTGTGTATATAAATAAAATGTTGGAAATCTGAACTTGGCTTCCTGTTGTTTTCTCTGGTCAAGCTCCAGCTTTACACAGAACAATTAAAAATTAAAAATAAAGCTGAAACGTTGCAATTAGAGATGGAGCAGTCCAGGTATGAACTTACCTGGAGCATCCTCTGCATCCCCAAGCAGGGACAGATTTGGGTATTGCCAAACACCAGCTCAGCCACTGCACTTTGGGCTTCTGAGCTCTGGTCCCACCTGTGTCACCTGGCTGGGTGACATCAAAGGAAAACATCTCCCTCAGAACTGGGTCAGACATCCAAAAAACCAGAACCTGCTGCCTGCTCTCCACACCCTGCCTGGGAACCACCCTGGTAAGAGGATTCTGCCTGAGCACCACAACTCAGCCCCTCCAGTCAGCTCTGCTAACCCAACTGAGCTAGAAAGGCAAATCAGATGCCAAAAAAGGTTTTTTTAAATAAAGCACTATTTTGCCATTCATCTTTTTCTGCATGCTGATTTTCTACCTCAGCATAAGGACAAGAGAACATTGGAAATAATTTCCTCCTCACTCTGCAAATGTCCAACTTTATCAAAATATGGGATTCATGTCCAGCCTCACTCCAAGAGACAAGGACCAGAGTTCTGTAACTCCAGCCTGGAAATCTTCCAGTGCTGTCCCTGAGCATCCCAGGAGGTCCTTTTCCCCTCAGGACAGCCTTTCCAGCAGGAATACCAGGTTTGGCTGTCCTGGGGACACCCCATCCCTGCAGGCAGTTACAGGTGGGGGTGGGCTCAGCTCCTCCAACTGCTGCCACCACACATTCCCACTGATTCCTGACATTCCAGCAGAATCCATGTCCTTTCCCACACAGCTAACTCTCAGAACAGACCAATCATTGCCCCCTGCTCCCTCCCACCATTCCAGCTCTGAGATCAACTCCCCTACTCAAACCTTGCCCTTGCTTATTCCAAAACCAATCTGCTCCACGCCTCAAACTTCCTCTGCTCTCTCTTCCAAAGGATCAGAATTTAAAAGTTGCAGTCCCCTAGATGTGGTGTGACAACAGGAGCAAGCAAGAGGACAGAAAATGTGACTAAAAGCAAGTTCATTAATCATTAATAACCTACTTGGGAGATGCTTTTCCAAGGCAAAATCCATCCTGGGAATGGGAATGCAAGCTGGACTTCCTGGGACAGACCCTAGATGAGCCACTGTGAATCTCAGTGGTTTCATTTCCACGTGGTTTGCAGGACATTGTTTTTAAAAGAGCATGAAAATAAACCTTTATTTCAGTTAACACCCACCAATATTAAAGAGAAATGTTCACAGTTTTAGTTCTTGACACAAATGGACTGAAAGAGGTGAATTTACATCTGGCAGAACAGCAGAAGGACCAATTTTAAGTTACAAGCTGTGTTGAAAATCACTCTAGGTGCCATTTGGGAATGCTTTAGAGCAGGAAAAGGGAAATTCCAGCCAGCAAAATCACCTGGGTGGCAACTGGAACAGCAGTTTGGATCAAGGAAGAGCTGTGTTCCAGGGAAAGCTTTGCTCCATGTGTTTGGGTGTTATCCAGGCTGTCCCCAAGGCTGGAAGTGCAGCACATCCCAGCAGACAATGGGAGAGGAACAAGGAACAGCTCTGCCCCTTCAACAGCCCCACACTGAGAGCAGAGTCAGGAGAGGAGAACCAAGGGATTTTCCCACCCTCTGATGGAAAATCAGCCTCCTTCTCCTGCCTGGGGCTGGAAATCCAGGTGAGGGAACTGATCCATGGTACTCACAGTGGGTCACAACAGGAGCTCTCGTGGAAAACAGCTCAGGAAAAGCAAAGGCAGCTGCTAACACCCCAGCTGAGCAGGCTGGTATTCCATATTCCAAGGTCTCCAACACTTCCTGCCTGTCCTTCCTGCACAGTTTTTACAAAAATAGGGTGTTACCTTTAGTTCTCTACTACCTACAAAACTACCAACATGCTCTAAGCTGCCCTAAGAGGAAAATATGAAAGAAGAGATTTGTTTTAATTCTAACAGATGCTGATAAAACCCCTACTAAGTCCTCTATTAGCCATTCACTCAACTCTTTTTGTGTATTGAAGGGATACACAGGGAAGAAAGTGAACCTATGGTGGATTTTGGAGGGGAGGAGGAGTTTCTCACAATAACTCTCTAGAAAAACATTCCTTGGTGATGTCCCAAGCAAATCCTGAGCACTGCACTGAGCCAGAGCTGCATTTGGATGGAGAGGTGAAGTGTTGAGGTTTTGGGGAGGATTTTTGGTGTCCCAAGCACAGATTGCCATTGTCCCAGTCCAAAGTCCTGAGCCACAACTCCCTCCTGAGCCAGCCCAGCTCCTTCCTGAGAACACCTGGAGCAGTGCTGGGAATGCCTCAGGTACTGCTGCACCTGGGTGGCAATCCCACATCCCACCTGGGATCCACATGGGCTTCCAGAGCCACAGCTGCCACCCTCCCCCACTCCCAGATCCAACAATTCCCCCAGTCTCAAGGAATCCCAGCTCCAAGGACAGGAATTCCCTCTATTTCAGGGTATCCCATCTCCAGGGACAAGATTCTCATGGAATCCCAGCTCCAAGGACAGGAATTCCCTCTATTTCAGGGTATCCCATCTCCAACAGGAACTCCCCCAATCTCAGGGTATCCTCTCAAAAAAAAAAAAAAAAAAAGCAAAGGTAATTAAAAAACTCTTTTTTTTTTTTTTTTGCCAAAAAAGCATCTTGTTCTGTTGAAAGGAAGGAAGAGGAAATAAAGGTCCAGAGGGGGAGTGCAAGGTGGGATACAGGAATTTTAAAAACCTGGTTTCCAGACCAGTTACCCATTGCTGGATCCATACACAGGTATTGAATCATAAACCAATGTGCTTTGACTCTTGATTTCAAGTATCTGCTTTCAACTTTCTAGAAAGATTTTGTGTAAACAAACTACCCAACAGAGATGAAGAAATGACTGGTTTTCCATGTTGGAAGTGAAGCATTAAAAATTTAGTACTCCAGGAGTTCGTTCCACACAGCACTAACAGTCTGCCCAATTAATATTCCACAGATTCCATGGGCTGAGAAAAATCTGCCAAAGAGGAATTAAGGAAACTGAAGTAGTGTGCAATAATTAAAACCTAGTTTGGAGTTTGGTGGTGGGGGGAAGAGGGAAAGTCTAAAATCCTGACTTTAAATTAAAAAAAAAAAAAAATGAACACAAATGAAGGGAAAGCTTTGAACTGGTACACACTGTTCACACCTATATTTCAAGTTTGGAAACGCATATTTTCAAGCAGCAATACAAAAAAGTATCCATGAAGAATGCATAATCTCTGAAAAAATTATGAAAACATCCCTGCTACCATTACATTTCTAAATACAAAACTTGACTACCATATTGTTGCTTCTGTGTAGCGAGAGAAGTTCATTTTCAAAACAGATAAAATTCAGTCTTTAGGTGTGAATGGTATGAATGACAGTCTCTTTTTTTTTTTTTTTTGTTTTGTTTTTTTCAATTTCTTAGTTGTTTTAGGATCCTTAAGCATGCAAGCCTCGGAGAGGAAGGCCCGACCAGGGCAGGGTTGGCTTTATGACATCCAGTTTAGGACAGAGCTGGGAAAGCCTCTGGGTCATCTACGTCAGGAGCAGAAGCACTTGACTGAAAGAGAAACATCACACAGTTATTGCCTGGGGCAGAGGTGGCAGCACTTTGGGGCTGGAGAAATCACTACAGAAACAACCCTTTCTTTATTTATTCCAAAAATGACAAAGCCTCTTACACTGGTTTTGTTATCTGGAGAGGAACTGTAGACAAACTGATGTCTGCACATCATTACTGCACAGTTCTCTTTTTAAACAGATCTCAGAATGGTCTGGGTTGGAAGGGACCCTAAACACCATGGAATTCCATCCTCCTGCCATGGACTGATCTTTCCCTGTGGACCAATCCTTACTGAGGGACACAGCTGAAAAGGCCCTTTCTGGAGCACAAATTAAGTTTTCCATGTTTAATTTTTCCCACTCAGACCCCAGACATTGATTAAAGTAATTTTTGTGCCAAATTTTTAGCCCTAAAACATCATGCATTAGCCAAGGATCTCCTCAGTAGTTTTCTGAAAGGCTCTGCACCACATCTAAAAACCAGAGGAGAAATTAAGAATTTCATACTCTTCACTTGGTCTTTGGAGAAGAATGGGAAGAACCAAGATAGTGGAACTTCCTGTCATGGTATTAATTTATCAAGAAATATATTTAAAATGAGAGCTGAAGCAACACCTGTAGCTGCAGTCTCTGCCTTGTCTAAGACTCCACAGACCACAAACCAGAATTAAAATGTAACAGCAGGGCTTAAGCTACAGGCTCAGCATCTCCAGTTGCTCAGCACAGAGGAGGAGGAACAGCCAGATAAAGGAGGGAAGTTTTGGTCCCTGATCCCAGGGAATGCTCATGCAGAGCTCACCCACCTGGTTGGGCGTGTGGATCACATCAAACTCCTTGACCAACTGCAAGGAAACAAAAGCAACACAAAGTCAGGTGCAGGGAAGCTTGGAATTACTTTATGGCAGAATTCTTGAAGAGTATTAGTGAAACAACTCAAACCAAACCACCACTGTTTAATTTCAACTCCTTAAAATACTATGATTCTGTTGTCAGGAGAGATTCCCAACTAATAAACTAAAATTTGTGAAGTCTGTGTCTGCCAGAAGGGACAAAACCAAGCAAATCTGTGTGAAGAAAACCACAGCACACAGACTGAGCCCATTTTCCAACCAGTAACAATTTGACTGATGCCTTTAAGGCAAGTAAGTGATCCGTAATAAATCAAATCTTCACTGTAGCTACACTGCAGTGCTTCACCTTCACATACTGTCTCCCAAAACCCAATCAGTATTTTTTCAGGGTATTCCCCTGGTGCCTTAGCACCAAAGAAGGGATAAACATTACTGGAGGTTAGAGAAAAACCAGTAAGAGCCCAGTTTCCAGCTGGAAAATCTGAATTCCTCAGGTTCAAGATGTGACATGCAGCTGTACAACCAGTCCTTCACCCCCAGCAGGTCACAATGCACACAGAGTGTCCTGGCTGTGGCTGAAAATAACCAGCACTTGTGGTCCTGCTCTGGCACCACCTCAGGCAGCTCATGGTACATTCAGATCTGTCCACACCGGAAAGTCATTCTTCAGGTTTAGACACAAAAACAGGCACTCTTTAAAAACCCACCCTCCTTTTTTTTTTGTGTTTGGTGACAACAGTGCTCAAACATTCATCCTTTTGTCCTAACAACCCGGTTTTAAAGGTAGCTTTGCACAGAAGGATTTTCACTTGGGTTTAAAACACTCTGTTTGCTGGCAGAGCATCTCCCCCGGGGAAGAGGAAGATGCCAGCAGCAGGGGAGCGAGGGGAGGTGTCCCTGGGGTGGGTGGTGCTCACCTTGTCGGTCCTGCCCCCACGGCTGGCCCTGCCCCCGCGGCCCCGGCCGCCCCTGCCCCCTCTGCCGCCGCGCCCGGGGCGGCCCAGGTCTCCAAAGTTGATCTCCAGCTGGGATGTGATGTCGTTGGCGGGCTTGCGGAAGTGGTGATCCATGACCGAGTCCTCAGCGTGAGCCTGCAACCGGCACATCTCCATCAGTCAGGGAACAGCACCAAAATCCCCTCCTGGGCACCCTGCACTGCAGCTGGGCTCTGGCCAGCACAGCCCCTGCTCACACAACCCCGTCACCCACTCCTGCTCCTCCCTCGGGACTCCTGGAATTTCTTAGCAAACAAAGTAATTTGCCTTTCCAAGATAATTAATGAGCTCACACCATCACTGAGGTTGGAAAAGGCCTCCAGGATTGAGTCCAACCTGTGCCCAATCCCCTCCTTGTCACCAGCCCACATCCAGCCCTTCCCTGGACACCCCCAGGGATGGGCACTCCTAACCTCCCTGGACAGCTCCTTCCAATGCCTGACCTCCCTTTCCATGGAGAAATCCTTCCCAAAATTCCATCAGAGCAATGTGTCCTTATCCCAGACCAGACTGACTATTACCAAGCCAGTACAGAATCTCATGTTGGAGCAACTCCCATTTTGTGTCCCGGTCCCACCAATTCCTTCCATCCTTTTTCCACTCTTGGTCACCCATCCTGATTTTTCTCCCTGAGGATTTACACTTTATTTGTTTTAGCCCTTGAAAAACACTGAGAATCCCTCACTGCTCTGCATTCACAGTAACAGCAAAAGAGGCACAAAAAGCTCAAACACAAGGAGCTGAAGGAGCTAAAACCCAACCAGTCTCCCCAGTGACACTGGAAAATGTGGATCTCAGCACCTTTGCCAGGATATTCCCTTACTGGTTTGTTCCCAGTGCACTTGGTGGAAACCTGAGCCTGGAGGAGAGCAAGGGATGCTCCCAGGAGTTACCAACAGCAGCAACCTTGGAAATTTCAGTTACACACTGAACCCTACCAGGTGTTTTTAAAGCAGTTATTTCTCCTATTTTACACAAATAGTTTTTTCCACGTGCAAGCCAGCTTTTGGCATCCAGGATAATACAAAGAACGTAAAAACCTGCCTATCACAGCTCAACCAAGGTGTTTTGGAAACATCCAACAGCAATATCCAACACTTTCCTCCCTCTAAGCCCCCAACTCCTGACACAGCACTCATCAATTCCCTGGTTTTCCTACAAAAATGCCACGTGCAGGCTCAAGCTTCCAAACTCCAATTGACTTTTCTGCTGCAGTTACAAAACATTTGGACTTTCAAAGGCAGC
This sequence comes from Serinus canaria, assembly GCF_022539315.1. Lineage (NCBI taxonomy): Eukaryota > Metazoa > Chordata > Aves > Passeriformes > Fringillidae > Serinus > Serinus canaria. The sequence goes on along the minus strand of NC_066322.1, from coordinate 1,158,228 downwards.
ACATTGTGCAATTAAGCCTTGTGATCTTTAATTACCATTTGAGGAGCCTTCACAAGGCTGCCAGGGGGTGGAGAGGTCTGGAGGCAAAGCTGCTGCCGGGGATTCCATGGGTCCTTCCCAATATCCCATCTATCCCTGCCATTCCCCCTTGTCCTCTCCCTCCATCCCAATTTGATCCAAAATAGCCATTCTTTGCTGCTTTATTCCCAACACATTCCACTGGGATGTACCCCACAGAACAGCTGGTCCCTTCTTCACTCCTGATTTCATTTTTCCTTCCCCTGGAAATTTCTTTGTCAAACTTAGGAAGTTTGTCTCAACAAAGAGAAATGTTCCACACCTCAGTCTGACATGGCACTACTCAAACCTAAAACACCAACCCTGTAAAACACTATAGCACCTTAGAGATGCTTCAAATTCCTTTCTTACTATTTAATTTTTTATCACTGCAGGGTACTGAGATTCTATTTCCAACTACTGGTAGCCATGTGGTAATTCCTTTTCCTGGGATTACTAGAAGTGGTGGGATCAGTGGATTTGTGCAGTACTTCTGTGCATTTCCATCCCCTAGGCTGTTTTTATTTAAAAACAAATCACTACAGTTTACCAAAAAAGATTTTGATTTTGGTATAACCACTGAACCAACAAATTGCAAACTCCCTATGTAACCTGATGACTCCTCTATCCAAAGTAATTAAAGGTCATTTAGAACTCCCAACAAAAGACTTGGCACATTCTCCTCAGCCTCTTCCGTCACTGGGGTGATAAGTCACACATACTGAACAAGTTGCTTATCCTGAAAAACCCTGGGAAACATTAAATTTCCATGTATTGGTGACTCAGCAGTGCTCTGATTTAATAACTGATCACTTCCCGAAGGCAGTGCTGCCCTTAAGAGTCTTGGGGAAGGCTGTCAAAAATTAAGAACAAACTACCAAGAGAGCCACAGCAAACAATGAGAGATGGAAAAACAGCAGCTACAAAAAAAAAAATAGAGACTCATGATAGAAGCTCCTATGGTAAGGTTTGAAACCTGCAGGATGAGGAGCAAGGGGACTAAAACCATGCTGGGTGCTGGATGGTGCACAGTGAGACAACAGGCATGGACAGAAAAGCTCAGTAAAAGTTCAGTAAAATTCTCTCTTTTGGTGAGTTTTTAATATCCAAACGTTCCCTGCTGAAGGGGCTGATGCTCACACCAGGTATCACCAGTGACAGAGAAAGGATCAGTACCTCATTTGAATCCAGCAGACTCCCCTGCATTTCTGTCATCGCCTTTGTCTGGTGACAGTTGTGTGTCCACGCCAAAGTGACAAAAGGAACAAAGGGAGAAAACAAAAGGAAGAAATGAGACTCAACTACATACAGGAACAACAGGTAATCAGGTCACAGGAGCTGCTGGTACAGATGGCACTGAGCACACGGAGCAGCCCAGGGAGGAGGGAGCAGCTGTGCAAGCAGCCAGAGACAGCACAGGATGGATGTGCCAAGTGTGGAGACAAGAGAAAGCTCAGGTGGACACCAAAAAACAGCTCAGGTGGACACCAAAACAAAGCTCAGGTGGATGGACACCAAAACAAAGCTCAGGTGGATGGACACCAAACAAAAAGCTCAGGTGGATGGACAGCAGAAAGTTGCCCAGGAGCTGCTGGGAGCTGTGGCAGAGACCACACATGCAGGCTGGTCTCCAGCATGGCCAGAGTCAGGCACGGAGATGGGAAGAGCTGGGATGTTTGAATCACTGTTGATGGAAATCCTCCTGCAGAGCCTTCATTCAAGAGTCATTGCTCCCAACTTTGAGGAGATGAATCATTCTTTTCCAAACTACATTTCCTAATCTCCCAGTGCAACCTCCTCTAAGGAAGGATTGGATTAGTGAGGAGGTTTGAAGAGACACAGCAGGGACAGTGTTCAGTACTACTGGGTATCACTTTTTCCAGGAGCCCTGGATTCCATTTTTGGGATGAATTTAAGGATCTGCCCACAATACAACTCGTTCCTGTTTTTCTGTAGGAACTCAAGACTCAAGGCACTAAAGCAGCTGCAGAGAAAAAGAGGAACTCTGCTCTATGGCACAACCCTGAGTCCTGGGAAGAGGCTCCTTGGAGCCTCTGCTGATGGCCCTGGATGTCAGACTAAAGCAGCAAGAACCTGAGACAGAACTGAGTCCATTCTATCAGCACCTACACAGTAAAGGGAACAAGAGGACAGACCTCAGGCAGGAGGACAAGCAGGAGGAAAAGGACAGCTCCTCCCCAAGAGTGAGCAGCAGCAGATCCTCATTGTCCCTTCTCCCAGACTTCTGGAGCATCTCTGAAGAGTTCCCAAGCTATAAGAATGCAGGTGCTCATCACAACACCTCAGATTTCTCAGAGATCTACTGGGGCACACAGGATTTTTCAGCCATAAGAGTAGAGAAGATCTGGGGCTAAAACCAAAATTTACCTATAAACCAAATCACTTCCACACATCATCTCCTTCTCACCAATAAAAATCAGAGAAACCTTAATTACTTGACTCCTAAGTACATCCAAGAGGACAAAGAGAGGAAACAGCAGGTGATTGGTGGTTTTTAAAAATATGTTGCCTTCTAAAGCTGCTCACAAAGGAGCTGCAGTGGAAGCTTTCCTAACGCCTGTATTATAGAGCTATTCTCCTATAATCCTGAGAGCAAATCCCCACACTGCTTCCCATGGGATCAGGGAACAATGAAGAAGGGAGATGGGGAGACACATCTGCTGGATGGACAATAAAGCAGGCTAAAGGCAGCTCCATTTGAAGGCAGATTTGTTAATACCCCACTTTCATGCTTACGCAGCAAGAGGCTGTTACCTTCTTATGTGATGGTGCTAAAAATATCCAACTTGTTTATTTGAGAAGTTCACCTCTTAAACAGAACAATCTACTAATTATGTCAGGTCTTCCATGGCAGTAATTTGATTATTCAGAGTTTTTGTTCAGAGTTTTTGTTATTGTGTTTTGTTAGGGGTTTTTTTTTTTAGGGTTTTTGTTTGTTTTTTGAGTTAACTGATTTAGTTTTCAAATGGAAAATACAGTCTGGATCTTCCTAGCCTCTAAATTTCTCACAAGTAGCATCACCTTTACTATCATACATGCTCATACATTAAAAAAAGCGCCCTCAGATGAGTAAATGTCAAATAAATCTCATTCAGAGAGACTGAGGGAATTTGAAGAACTACAGGCTTAGTAAATCTTGGTGAAGTACATAAATACTTCTGTTTAATACATTCTTTCAGCACACAGCAACATGAAATGTAACTCCAATTCCCTTTTCTACCCAAGCCAGAGAAAGCAGCATTTAAGGAACACTTCAGTGAACAGCTCAGAGGAGACACAGCCATGCAATCACTCCAAGAACTGAACTGCCCCACACAGCAAGGAAACAGCCAGATCTGCCACCAAGTCAACCACACTGGGAGCTCAACCAGAGCAGAAATGGAACTTTCACTGGAACACTGAGCAGTGCCCCCACCCTGTACTACATCCCAGCTCCCAGGATAAAAATTGGCAAGGTGTGAAAAAGCAGGAATACATTTTAGGAGAGCAAACAGAGTATTACACACTATCCAGCAGTCACTTCAAAGGACTCAGCACCATCAGTATACAAAGTTGCTGCCACCAATCTCTTAAGTGAGCTACTTAACATATTACAGAGCGCTAAAAACAAAGATTAGAACTAAAGATTAGCACAGCCCTGCATTACAAAACAAGAGCTCTCAGCACTTCCCTCCCTGGTGCATCTCCCCTTTGCCACTCTTGGAGCAGAATAATGAACATTATGCAATGCCTGAAATGAGAAACTACAAATTTAAAACAATTCTACAGCAGCTAAGCAGAGTGTCACTGGAGCACATAAATCATTCCAAGTGCCTTCCCAAGAGCTTGTCTGTGTCACAGCACTGAGTGAGGAGACACCCACACCACAGATTTCAGATGCACAGTTGGGTTTAAGGTCTCTAAGGCATGACCAGTCTTCCTTCAAGCTGACATCACTTAGCAAGCACCATGAACCTGTGTGCTGCAGAGCAGATGCTAAATAACACAAGCTGCCTTTTTTAGAAAGCAAACTTGACAACATTCCCCCAAAACTCTCACCAAGAGGCAATTCTTACAAAGCTAAGGCACAGCTCAGCTCATGAACCCAACCACAGTCAGAATGGCCACTTGTGCTACTGCAGACCTTCAATGCTGCTAAAATAATGTTGCTCAAATGAACGAGAATGAAGTTCAGATTTAAAGAAATGCTGTTCCCACTTCCTTCACTTCCAACAGCAGGTCAGCATCTCCCAGCATGGAGCTTCCACTCTAAAAAACACTCACCAACAGAAAACCTTCACAAGGTGGAGGCTCAGAGTATGGAAAGGCACTTTACCTCCTCACTCTTTGACTTGTGGAGCACAAATCCTTTTTTCCACTGCCCATCAGCTCCCTCGTTTGGTTTGCGGATGTTGAACTCGACTTTTGCACGATCCTTGCTTTGAATGGCTTTCCACTCATCCAGGGTCATTTCCTTGGGGCCTTCTTCCTTAACTTCTTCAACCTCATTCTCTCTGTGGTCAATTCATGCAGATCATGGTCACAACTAAGGATTTACACTCTGGATACAATTCCAAAATCATTTGCTGGCTGGTACCAGGTTCCAAACTGAACTTTGTCAAGGATTTAGCAGTTAAGGGGTGAAAATATGAACGGTCATTTACACCACAGGAAAATTCATCTCCTTTAGAGGGAGTGCCAAAAAAATTACACCCAGCCACCTCTGAGCACAGCAAAATGTTAAAATTAAAACTGACCCATGCCACCAAATCTCCACATTACTGTCGATTTTATTTCCAAATCTGAAAGCCCAACTTCTGGCATGACTTGTTCGGAGCTCCTTCCCTCCTTTTGGAAATACATCTCTCATAAACATTCAAGTCAAGGCAGTGAGAACTCATTCTTCCCACAGTTTTCAAGCTTTTTAGTATTTTGAAAACCAGAATTTAAGCAGCTTTGGATAATTTGCTTCCTTTGTTGAACCAAAGACAAATATTCAAACAAGTTTTACTTCCAGCTAATTTGAAAAAGTAACTGAACACACGTTATTTGTGAGATACAGCACATCTCCCTAGTGCCAAAGGCTATTTTTAAGTAAAACACACAACCACTGTGCTCAATAACAGATCATATTCCAGCTACTGGAAGCCTCTGGTCATTGTTTAGTGTGTTTATGCAACTGAATTTCTGATTTATAGGAAACCAATGCTGTGTATGTGCAGCAAAGAGATCATGAAAGCCTCAATTTCAAAGGTCTTCATTTGGCAGCCATTAATTTTGAACAAAAATGCAAAAGGTTTTGTGTCAAAATAACTGTATTTCAACTGTTTCTCACTGTGTAGGAGAGAATGATTTTTGACATGGGATGTAATCAGAATTTGTTTTGTTCAAGCCAAAGTTTGTTTTACTGCAGTAAAACATCCTACAGTTCTGCTGGAACACTGAGAGCAAAGATCCACATAAAACCAATTAAAAAGTTACCCATGTGGAGATGCTTTTCTGTAGAGAGAAACTTTTCAGTAAGGCAACCAAACCATGGCAAACACCCTAGGAATCATTAGAAACAAGTACTTCAAAATTCTGTTTGCCATTTTTTGAGTCCTCTACAAAGCCCACTCCTCATTAAAATACAACATTAGTCACACTAGGCTACCATAAAAATTTGTATTGTATTTTTACATCAACTCAGTATCACTAAGGCTCCTTCTGCTTCTCTGGTTACTCTTTCATTCATTCAGTGCCTGGTTCGTCCTGTAACAGTGTCCAAGTGGGATGGGAAGAGACCCAGGTAACTTTGAAAACTGCCTAGAGAACGAAAGATACAACCTTTCTCCTACAGCTCAGTCACACAGTCTCCAAGGCTGCTCTGGAAAATTAAGTTTAAAAAGTTGCCTTCCATTGGCATTTCTGTCCCATTTGCTTGGTGCTGCTACCCAGTCTGAGCACAGGCGTTTTTGGGTTGGGAATTTGGAGGTGCAATCCCAAAACCCAAAATGTATTAGAAATTATTACTGATAAATAAATACATCTGAAAGAGCCTGCAGGACACCAAGGAATGGTTTAAAGGCAACAATTTCCAAACACGAGGTTTTTAAGGAGACTCATTCAGCAGTACTGTGGATGATCTACTGATAATCTGAGTTTGGCCAAACAGATGTGGAATAGCAGAGGTTAAAGGGAATGGAAGAGCACCTCTGAAGCAACCCAGGAGCACGGAGAGGGGTGCTACTCACTTGTTTTCAGAATCAGCAGGCGGATGCTCCTCTCCCTCCGGCGTTTCCTCAGTTACAGCTGACTGATCCAATTCACTGCAATTACATAACGGTAGGAGTTGGGGCTTTATTGCAACTTCATCCCTCTTTAAGGCTATGTAAGATTAACAATAAAGATCTACTGTGGATTTACTGTTTCAGTAAGGATTGGTGCTCTCTGTGCCTTTTAAACTCTATGCTTTTCACTTAACTAATGGTTTTCCCCAATGCTTCCTACTACCCCTCCTGAAAGGCTCCCACTGTCCCTTCCAAGACAAAATGGATTTGGGCATTAAAAATAGACCTCAATGGGACAGCTGAATTTTTGTAATACAAAATGCATGCTTATCCTGATCAAAATTTACTAAAAGTAGAACAGTTTCATTTTAACCAAGAATTGTTACCAAATCAGCACAAAACCTCCCAAACTTCCCCAAAACTCTGGTTGAACAGTGAAGCTATTCTTGTGCTACAAGAAATCACTGGGGTTTTAAACTCCGCAGAAGCGTGGCAAAAACCATGGAGATCAAAGGCAAAAATGCAGCTAAATCTGGGTGTTCTGCAAGCCATAATTAGGGCTGATTAACATAGTGCTAATGGCTTTCTGAGCAGTGACAGGATACTAACGTTAGTTCGTCTTTGACGGTTCCCCAGTTGTGTGATCCGCTGCCACCGCGCTTGTCCTCGTGCTTTAGGCCGCTGAAATGTGAATGTGAAACAGAACTAACAAAACTGAGTTAACATTATAGTGTCCAGACACAGAAATTCAAAAGATCAATTTTAAACGGGGGGCAGGGTGGTAAAGGAGAGCCCCGAGGGACAGGAGAAGGCAAAGACTCACGATCTATCGCTGCCACTGTGTCTGTCAAATTCCCGTTTGCCACGAGAGTCAAAGCCATCTCCTCGGCCCATCCCGCGCCCGCGGCCGCGGCCCCGGCCCAGGCCTCCACGTCCACGCATGGGTCGGTCCAGGATGGGTCTGCCATGGAACAGCCACAGGTCAGGGATCCACTCCAAAACCACACAGCATTTCACGCTCTTGTCCCTCTTTGAGAATTTTATTTACTTGGTTTTGCTTTGATAATTACTGTTTGTAAGCTGGGTCAAGTGATTCGCCTCTAAAAATGTACAGCGCGCTTCATGGTTCTCTTCATCCCTGAGAACTTTAGTTACTTGTTTTTCCTTTGATAATTACTCTGTAGCTGGGTTCAGGCTCTTAATTTCAGAAAAGTCACTCCCTCATCCCTGGAAGTGTCCCAGGCCAGGATGAAAGGGCTTGGAGTAACCTGGGACAGTAGAAGGTGTCCCTGCCTGTGGTATGGGCTGGAGCCAGATCACCTTTAAGGTCCCTTCCAACCCAAACCATTCTGTGGTTCCATGATTTTAGAATCTGGAAACAAATACTCAGGATTGTTGTTTGTTTGTGCCTTCTGGCATTAATTCCAAAATTTAGTCTTTGTATTCTGTTACATAATTAACTGATGCTAAAACTTCAACTAAACTCGCTTTTATCCAACTTACTCTTAAAAGGATTTTAACTTTGGCAACTGAAACATTAATATTTGAACATTACTCAAATTCTGGCTGCCTCACAATACTCAAGACAGTTTAAATTTCATGTAGATCTAAGATGGCTTCACCACTTCCAGATCTGAAGCCGTTGCAACCACGGTGCAAACACCTACATGGACAAACTTTTGCTGGCTTTAATTCAGCTGTGCAAATTAAAGCCACAACTGTAACAGCAAACAAATCTCATCCTGCAGGAAAGAGATATGTTTGGGTTCCCTTCCTGAGCTATCTGCTATAGATGCAGAGAAATACAGTGAATATCTTGATTTAAACCATAATTCAGTTGCAACTATGAACCTGTTCATGCACATCACTCCCAGCCTGTAACTTGGGTTTGCAAGCAAAACTATGGAAAAGGGAAGTGTTACCACTTGCATGACAGGAATTCAATCTTGATTCAATCAGCTTTTTTACCTGAGCAGCAGAAGGCAGGACAGCCCTGCCTGTCAAAGCTAGGAAAGCTGTTTCTCAGCAAGACAAAACTCTTACTTATCCACGGAGAACTCTCCTCCCTCGCCCTTCTCCTCGGCGGGTTTCTCGAAGCGGCGCTCGCGGGGAGGTCGTCGCTCGGGTCTCCTGTCGATGGGTTTGCCTTCTCCCTGCTGCTGCTGCTGCTGCTGCTGATCAGGCCTCCTGCCAATCCTCCTTATCCCTGAAACATCAGGCCAGACACATCAACGGAATGTGCAGTGCTCCAGGACAGATACCAACCCCTCTGGCAAACAAGCGGGAAGAAAAGTTTTATTGCTGCATAAACTGAGCAGCCCCACTTCCTACTGACTCTTTTCAGTCCCTTTTTTTACCCAGCATTTCAAATTTGGTTTGACTGAGAACTTAAGTAATCCCCCTGTTGAAATGACAGGGTCAACTTTCAAGCAAAAACCAAAGAAAGCAGGATTTTATTACTAATTTTTTTCACTGAAAGGTGCTTTTCAGGTAAAACAACTGGGTTTCATTGAAGAACACCCTAACAAAGTGAGCATCAACTCACTGGCCCTAAGACAGTCAATCCTGTGCTCCCTAGGACAGTCACTCCTGTGCTGTTCTAACAGCTGGACCCCATGATCTTGGTGTTTTCCAACCTAAATGATCCTTTGATTCTGTTCTTGGAAACTCTTCTGGGCAGCAGTGCCACCACCTGTACTGGAGAGGTGTCACCTGCAGGTGCTGGTCAGTGACTAACTGGGGTCCTCACCGTCCAACATTCCCTGACAAAGATTCTCCTTCTGGTGCACTTCTCAAAATAGCCTAAGAATCCAGTGCCACCGAGCTGCCCAGCCTTCTTCCTCCCTGCCTAGGCCTCCTAAAAGGGTTTTTATTTGCAATAAAAACCTCCCGTGGGCATTCTCTTCTCTACCAAGCCCTCTCAAAGATCTAACACAGTTTTCTTTTCCACTCATGTGAAAGGCCTTGTTTACTCTTCTTTAAAAGATGAGGACAAACACAATTCTTACACCATTTTCTTGCCAAAACACTGGCTCCAAAATTAACAAACCACCTTTTACATTCAAAGCTGATTTTTAATTATTTTTTAAAGAGCCGAGTGCCTGCCTAGCAAGCAATGTCAAATTTGGGTGGGGCTACAGAAGTTGCAGTTGTAATGATATCCAAGCCAACACACCCAGATGAACAATGTCTCCCTCACCTTCCAAGCTGTGTTTAACATGAAGTTTGCATGGCACACAGAGCTCCCTAAGCATTCCCGATTCCCTGAGGAAACAAGGGGTTAAACCCAGCACCCTGCACTGGGAGAAGGGCTCTCCAGTGGGGACAGGCATTCCCTGTGAGCAGGAGAAGCAGGGAGAGGAGCAAGCATGTTGCAGAACTGGAATGGAACAGCCATGGCTTTTGAATTTCGAGTTCAACACCCTGCACTCAGAAAAACCTGGTTCCTGCTGAAGGCTAACCCAAAATACGAGTTATTTCTCAGCATCACCAAGCTTTGAACTGCTAATTCAGCAGGCAAATCACTTGCAGCCTTATGGAGTAGTGGAATAGCTTAAAATACATTCACACAGGAAACAAGCCCTGGCATCGAGCACCTTTATGATGCCAAAACTGCAAAAACAGCCACGCACAAAAATAGACATTTTCAAACTGGAAATTTGCTTTGTTTACCACACTGCTACAACAGCAGCCTCGACTTTCTCTGTTTCACTACCACAACAAACCACGAAAATAGTTATTTTTCACACTGCTCTTGAAAACAAGCTGTGAAAATCAGAAGGTGAAGAGGGGCTGCCCAAAGCCCTCCTGTGGTGCCAAAGACTCTGCCGTGTCCCTCGTGGGGCAATCCTGCACCTCACTAAGGCTTCCAGAGGACACTGGTTTGGTGAACTGAGACTCCCGACAAACCACTGCATCCCTCACACGGAAAACACCCCTAACGTTACTGAGCACGAGATCCACAAGCAAAGAGTATTTCTAACATTGCTCCTAAATTTGCCTTCTCACAAGGTGCTTTCGAATAACATTTGCAACACCCATTTTCCAAAACAAATAACATACTAAAATGATTTCTTTCTTTAACAGCATAAACCAGTGGAGAATCAGAACCACTTTGTAACATAGATGCAGAAGCATTAAGATGCTCTCACGTAGCACCGTGCTCTGTGAAAAGCTCGTTGAAATTGCAGTTAACCTGTTATTCCCTTGCTCCCACGTCACCTTGCTGTCACCACATTGATGGGTTTTTTTCCAAGGATTCCTTTGAACCCGAGCTGTGACCCACCTGCCGAGCGCTGAAGTTTGGGCGCGGTGGAGCTGCTGCCCGCACGGGACGCCATGTGCCCACATCCCTCCCTGTCCATGTGGGGCCCGGCCTCCTAATTCCCAAAGCATGTTCTTCAGTCTGTTTGTGCTTTAATTTCCTTTTTTTCCGAAGTTTTTCATGTAAGATGTCGTGAAAATTTAGAGAAACTAAGAATTCATGCAAGCGATTATTTAAATATATATGAAAACAAGAAGATGGCTATCAACGCTGTTCCCCTAGAAAATGACCCAGACAGACCTTGGAAAGCCCAGGAACTTCCAGATATCCTGTAAAATACATCGGAGACCCTGAAACACGAGTCAAGTTCAGGATACAGGGCTGGACGGGGCTTGGAGCAACCTGGCCCAGTGGAAGGTGTCCCTGTCCGTGGCAGGGGGTGAACGACAAGGGCCTTTCCAACCCGAACCACTCCAGGATTTCACGTGCCGGTTTAAATGGAATATCGGAAAGAAATTGTTCCCTGGGAGGGTGGGGAGGCCCTGAGCAGCTGTGACTTCCCCTAGATCCCTGGAAGCGCCCAAGGCCAGGCTGGACGCGGCTTGGGAGCAGCCTGGGCCAGTGGAAGGTGCCCTGTGGCAGGGATGGAACGGGATGGCCTTTCACATCCCTTCCAACACGAGCCACTCCACGATTCCCTTCGCTGCTGGCATTTCCCATTTCGCGCTACTCCTCTCCCTCCCGCCGGCACCGAAGCGGCTCCGGCCGCCCCGCACGCCCGACTCCATTTTGCGCGGGCCGAGCCGCGGGACACGTGGGGCCGGGCGAGCCCGGCGCTGCCGCCGCCGGCCCCGCGGGCGCCCCGGGCGGGCTCCCCGGGCGGGCTCCGCCATGCGCGGCCCCACGTGCGGCTCGGCCCTGCCCGGGCCCCCTCTGTGTGGCCCCGGCCGACCCTCCCCGCCGACCCCCGGCCCGCTCACCCTCCTTCCGCAGCGGCGCTCCGGGCTGGCCCCCGCCATCCTCCCGGCGGTCCCCGCCGGCGAAGGGCGGCAGCGGGTTCTTGCGCTCCTTCTGCGACTCCCTGCGCAGCTGCTTGGCCGCGCTGCCCGCGCCGCCGCCCGCCTGGCCTACTCCGCCGGCCCCGCCCGAGGAGCCGCTCTGGGCGCCCGCCGGGCCGCGGGCCCCGCCGCCCGCTTGGCTCCCGCCGCCGCCGCCGCCGCTCTCCTTCCTCCGGCTCTCCGCCGCGCGCAGCACCTCGAAGGGGTCGGACTCGTCATCGAAGAGCTGATCGAAGCGGTTGGTGACGACGCACCCGAAGCCCTCCTGCAGGTGTCCGGGCATGATGGGCCCCCGTCGGCGGGATCCTGCGCGGATGCTACCGGGCCCCCCGCGCCCTGCTCGCTGCCGCACAAGATGGCGGGCCCTGAGGAGACGCGCTTCTCTTCCGGCGCGGCCACATCCGGGCACCCCCACGGGGCGGGCGCTGCAGCGCCGCCAGCGGCTGCGCCGCGAACTGCGCGCGCATTGTGTGAGGCGGGCGCGGGGTTTCCCGCCGTGGGCTCTACTATCGCCGACAGCGGGGGGGAATGGGTCGACGGGGGAGGCGGGGGGGGGCGCGGGGCGGGGCGGAGCCCCGCACCGCGCCCCCCCCGCCTCCCCCGCCGACCCCCGCGCTTCGCCCCCCGATGGTACCTCCCGCGTGTGGGCTCCCTCAGAAATAAAACCTAAATAAAGCGGAATTAAGAGATTTGGCGTTATTAACTGAAAAAAGTTGATTTCCAGGCCTTGATCTGAAAGTTATGACAAGATTTCCCGATTTCGTGGGCATTTCTGCTCGTCTAATTAGCGGACAGGGGTAGCAGGTAGTGTGAAGTGGCGGTGGTAGATGTTGGCGGTATTAATACATATTAACATATTATTAATACAGCAATATACAGTATAAATAAATACCGTATAACAATACGTTCTACATATAACAATATGTTATATCTAGTATATTATAATATCTATGGTAATGTATGATATGTAATAGCAATGCATCATGCGTAATACGTAACATGCAATGCACATTTAATGATAATATTAACATAATAAATGTTGTATATTAATAGTAAGATATTGATGTAATTATACATCAGCATACCGCTATTATAATAGTGATATATTATAATATATATCTACTAGTATCTGATTATAAACAAAAGGCATAATATCAATAGATAGATATAAAACAAAATATATGTATAAAACATAATAAACAGGCACAGATTTTACATGTCCTTCAAAACACGATTTGATTGCTCTCAGCTTATATCTCTAAGTTATCAGAACATTTTGGCACCTGTCATAAAATAAACTTTGTGCCTCACCAAGGATATTATTTTCAATATTTGCTTTGCCTGCTCCAAGAATCTGGAAATAATTACTTTAAAAATTAATTTAATTGCATTTGTTCAGTTCTTGAATGCGTATCGCTCATAAACTCAAGACTCGACACCAACTGGTTTGGAAAACTCCAAAGTTTAGTTTCTTAAAATTGGCGTTTGGAAAATGCCAAAGCTTGGCGTTTTTAGTTTAGTTTCTTCAAATAAATGAAAAAAATTTTTGTTTTCACGGATTGTTCTTCGTTGTTTATTGTATATTATGTTTCCCTGCAGTCCCACAGCTCGCCGTGCTCACTTTTGGGGAGGTTTCTGAGGAAACCCCTCCTGCGGTGACTCTGCAGCAGCTCCCCGCTGCCTGGGATATGAATAATCACCATAAATTACACCCTAAGGACGGAGCACGTTCTCTCAGAGCCTTTGAGGGATGAATCAGAGGGCACCAAGCAGCACCTCATGCAAAGGACATTCCCAGGAAAAGCCCGGGCACCCCGTCACACGCGCACTGCCGGCACGTTTTAGGGACAAAACAACAATTCCTGCTCGGATCCCTGACGTGCTCGTGCCAGATGGCACCGGCAGCTTTATGGGAGGGGATTTGCTCAGGAAATGGGCTCCGAGGGCTGGGATTTGCAGCTCCAAGGGGAGGCAGAGCATCTGCCTTTTGTTGCTTTCCAAGGGGCTCTGCAGTCCAGCTCCCCTGTGCTGCTGATGTTCACTCAGCACCCAACAATTTTCCAATGGTGAAAGGTTTGGGGTGACGCTTTGGATTAAACACACGCCAAACCTGAGACACAGGGAATGGCTTCCCACTGCCAGGTGAGATACTGGGGAGGAATTCCTTATTTTTGAGGGAGGTGAGGCCATGGCACAGGGTGCCCAGAGCAGCTGTGGCTGCCCCTGGATCCCTGGAATGTCCAAGGCTGGAGCAGCCCAGGACAGTGGAAGGTGTCCCTGCCCATGGTAGGGTGTAGAACCAGGCAGTCTGTAAGGTCCCTTCCAGCCCAAACCATTCCATTCTCTGATGAAAACAGACTGGAAGTATTTAATACACAGAGGGAGATCGATCACCACGTGAACACAACCAGCAGAGGTGTGCATTCCGTGCAGCAGGAAGCAGGAATTGCAGCCTGCAGGAAGCTCCAGCTCCACTCTGGAGTGGCACACACTGTGCTTGCACACTGCTGCTTGCATGAAAACGGCCCCACAATCAGCCACATGGGTCAAAAGTCCAAAAGGCAACATTTTCCATGAGTATAATTCACAGTTTTCACGCACTTCCAGCCTCAAGACAACATTGCCATTCCTAACATTAAAAAAGGTGTTTAAAATATTTAAACTAAAAGGAATCCTTTACGAGGGAAGATCCTAGTGCTGCATCCACACAAGAGTTTTGCTCATTTGAAGGACCAGGGCAGGACAGAAGTCACCTGTGTTTAGGCCTAATTTGAAAATCAGCTCATTAACTGGCACCTTGAAATTGATGAGTTTTCCCCTGCGGACAGGCAGAGCCTTGCAGGAATCCCAGCCCACACTGGATCAGGACACAGATCCCACTGCAACCAGCCAAGGGAAGGATGGGTGGCAAGGTCTGCACTCAGACAATGAGGGAGTGATTAAAAACCACCCAGAGATCCTCCAGGAGCTGCCACCAAAGGCTGGGCTGGCTTCCTCCTGCACACCAGACATGTGTTCCTCTCTCCCAGCGAGCAAACCGGCGTTCCCAGTGGCCAGAGGAGCAGATTCCCAGGGCTATTTCTGGCTGGGACACGCAGGGCTATCCCACCTAAGGAGCTGCTCCCGAGCTGCTGCCCAAAAGAGGCCCGGAGAGCCTTCGGACACTCCACGCTCCTCTGCTATTCCCAAGCTTTGCCAGCAGCTGTCAGCTGCCTGCTTAATAAGCAGGAATAGGAAATGCAGCAAGTTCACAGCAGGGGGAAAAGTGTCCAGCCGGGTCCTAGACCCATTCCAAACCCACAGTTTTCCTAATTTTGGACTTTATGAATCCAGTTTGTGGGGTTTTCAGTTATATCACTGTCAGCATAGGCTGACATAATAATTTATGGACAAGGAAAATGTTGCTTGGAGGTTTTTTTGGCAGGAATCTTCCCTTAGGTTGGACCCGATGATCTTGGATGTCTTTTCTGACTTTAATGGTTCTGTGATTCTGGGCCACGGGGAAATACAGGGATTGCTTTCAAATAAAGTCAACTATGGCCATGACTTCTGAGTGTGAAAAAATTCACATACACCACAGAGAAATGTGGCAACTTCTCAGCTTGCATCCACACACGGATCCCTGCCGAGAAGAGCTCCCAGAATTAACCAGCACTGCCCAGCTGGACAGCAGGAACGAGCAGGAGAAGGCAGAGCTCACGAGGAGATCCACGATCTGCAACGCACATCTTTATCCTCCCACATATTCTGCTCATTTCAGCAGATCACGGGTTCTTTTTTTTTTTTTTTTTTTTTAATATGCCAGAAAACGCAGCAGTTTCATTACGAGGAGGGCTGCAAACATGTGAATAACAGCAGAATTTCTGCCCTGAGTACGTGCAGTGAAAAACGCCCTCCCACAGCATTGCTCTGTGCTTTAAAATGTGCACAGACAAGCGAAGCAAATCATGCAGACGCAGAACTTGGCTTGTAAATTAAGGCAGACTAATTGAGCTCTGCCTGAACTTTCTTCCCCTGAATCCTAAACAACCTGCCAAGCAAGTGTTCTTCCTTGGAGCAGTCAAGGTAAGAGGTATTTTTAGTTTGGAAAAGCAGCACTGGAGCCGTACAAAGCAGAAGGTCGGGTACACCAAACACTCCTTCTGTCGCTGCTATTTCGGTGAGCTGGGCTGATTCCTGTGAGCTGTGCTCCAGCCACCCCTTCCCTGGCTCCCAAAGCTGTGGAATGCTGCTGCCAGGAGGGGCTGGGGGATGGAATCATGGAACCACAGCAAGCATTGGCTTGGGAAGACCTAAAAGCTCATTCCATTCCACCCCCTGCCGTGGGCAAGGACACCTTCCACGAGACCACAATGCTCCAACCTGGCCTTGAATGCTTCCAGGGATGGGAACATGGGAGCTTCCTTGGCTGCAGTGGTCAAACACCTCCTTGGGAAGCCACCCTGGAGGAGAGAGGCTTTGCCTTCCTAATCTGAAAATATGGAGAAGAGGAGAAAATTATATTTCCCCTCCTAGGAAGCTCAGGAGAGCTCAGGAACACGGGGATCACAGTGCTGTGGGACCAAGGGGAGTCTCCAAACCCCAGCACCCATCACTGCTGGGATCAGCTCCTGCTGGGCACCAAGCCCTCCTGCCCGAGCCCCTCTGGCTGCCAGTCCCAGCAGCTCTTCCCAGGGTCATTACTGGGGGAAATCAGGGGGGGAAAATTATGAGATGTCTCCATGAAATGGCCAAGGGCCGAGAGCAGCAGGGCTGAGAGGACTGGGACGTGCCCAGCTGGAACCTGCTGGGCAGGCTGGTGGCTGTCTGAGCAGAATCTGCTCCTCCCTGCCAGCTCCAGCTGCCTCTGGAGCTCACCCTTCAACAACCCCATTTAGCCTGTTCGTAAATCTAAAAAAAAAATAAAGATTGACTGTAAACTACCGTGCATTAAATAAAGTGACTCCACCACTGAGCGCTGCTGTGCCAAACACACTAAAACTCCAATACAAGCTAGAGTCCAAAGCAACAAAATAGTATGCCACCATCAATACTGCCAATACATTTTTCTCCATTCCTCTAGCAGAAAAACACAAGCCTCAGTTTGCCTTCACCTAAAGAAGCGCACAGTACACCTAAAACTGACTGCCCAGAGCTAAAAGCACATTCCTACCATCTGCCATAGACTGATCCAAACTGCACTAAAAAAAGCTAAAGCTCCAAATCATCTACAATATCTTAATTACATCATTGTGTAAAAAAAAAAAAAAACAACAGCAAAAGTGTTTAAGAAAAAACACTTCGGTAGCACCAGCTGCTGTGCCGCTGCCCCAGCTCGGTGCCCGCTGCCACCTCCCACGCTGGCACTGCCACACGGCCACGGGAATGGCTGGAGCAGGGCCCGCTCTGCCTGGCAGAAGCCACGCTGCCGTGCTTTCCCCCCGTGCCACTTTATTTCAGGCTGGCTGCGCTGGTGTCGCAGCCTGTGGGCGGCGGGAAGGGGAACGCGTTAAACCTCGGAGCGTGGGGAGCCCCGGCCGGTGTTCCGTGTGCGTGGGGAGCTGCGCTTCCCCCACTCCTGCCCCACCGCCCCTCCTCGGCAGCTCAGCCTCCTGCTGACCCCCACCCACAGCCACCGGCCTTGGTGCTGGGGGAATCGGGTCCCTGAGAGGGGTACGGGGGTGCCAGCGCCCACCGGGACTCTCTGGCTCGTGGGATGTGCACAGGAGCTCCAGGACCCGCAAGAACCATCTTGCAGCGGGCTGACTCACTGCCCTGTGTCCTGAACAGCCAGCCAGCCCAAATCCGGGCTGCCACTGTCCCTGCGGCCCTGAAAATCCCCCGGCCACACGTGTCAACGTGCCCCACGGTGGCACTGCCACCGAGACCATCCAGGAGACCCTCACCCAGTCACGGTCCCCTGGGGAAGCGATGGAGGGCATGGAGCTGTGCTCAGCCCTGCTCCGAGCGCTGCCAGCCCCGAGCCCAGCTGGTTCCCTGCCTGCTGCAAACCAGCCCGTCCTGTTGGTGCAGCCGGCTCGGAGCGGCGCGGCCGCGGGGCGTGGAGCAAGGCCAGGGAGCTGGGCCGGGCTGCTGAGCCGGCAGCTCCGCCGGAGCCGCGGCCACCGCTGCCAGCTGGGCGGCCCTGAGTCACCCACATCAACCTGCCCGGCGTGGGGCTGCCGAGGGACACTGCCCCCCTTCATCATCATCATCATCATCACCCTCAGCCTGCCTGCTCACCCTTTTAACCCAATAAATAATCACTCAAAATCTGCAGTGCGGACTTTTCTGTCTAATTCCAAAATTCTATTTGAACTTATGGAGAAGAAGCTGAAGAAGAACAACTAGCTACTGTTCTAGAACCTCTATCTCCCTCCATATATATTGTTATGTTTTAAGGCTTTAAACTCTTGAGTCTTCTACTTAGTGATCTAATCAAACTACACACTCATAATCCCAGTCTTATCAATTAATTTTGGAAGTTTTTTTCACAGCCTCAGGTCAAATATGGTAATTTTTTTTGTGGGTCTGTGCCCTTCAGCACAGAAAGTTTAAAATTTTCAGCATCTAGGATTCCAACAACCGTCCTCATCCCTCCTGCTCACCCTCACCATCCTCGCCCTGCCCCTCCAGCAGCTGCGTGGAGCACAGAGTTCATCTGCCACACAAATAAAAAAGGTTCTTTTGTTTTATGGAGCACAACGCAGGGCAGGAATGAGTGTAGGTTTATTTTGGGGCACGGCCAAGGCGGGGCTGAGTAAAGGAAGACACAGTTTCCCACCTGGCAGCTGCAGGAGGGCGAGGAGCAGGAGCTTGGCCGAGCTCTCTGCTACACCAGCAGAACCCCGAGCCTCGTGGCACCAGGATAACCCTCCTGCAGCAGGGATCAGTGCCACCCATGCCAGGCCCCCTGGCACCCAAAGCCCTTCTCACACGAGGGACCTGTCCCAAACATGATCCAGCCCTGGTGCTTGGCTTTTCTTGTCCCTGCAGCTGCATTTGGCACAGAACTGACCTGAGCCAAGCCCTCCGTGCCAGCTGGGAGCACCCAGCCACCGCTGTTTGCACATGGGGCAGGGCCCCCAGCTCTCCTCACCCAGCCCCATCCTCTGGCCTGTCTGGGCTCTGGCAGGAGCCAGCCCTGCAGGACCCTGGGGAACGGGGGAGATCCCCTTGAGGGGTGTGCAGCACACGGACTGACCCTGCCATCAGCTCCCCGCGCTCTGCTCAGCATCCCCTTTCCCTGCTGGGCATCACTGGGGCAGGCTTGGTGGGATCCGGGACCTCGGTGGGATTCTGGGCAGAGCAGGAGCAGCAGCTCCGGTGCAGAAACCCCCGGGGCGAGGGGGTGACACCGCCTCTGCCACCAGCGCGGGGGTGACACCGCCTCCACCACCAGCACCAGGTTTGGGCCGTGAGCCGGAGCTGCTCCTGCCGGTGCCAGTAGTCACGGCCCAGGCTGGCATTCCCAGGCTGGCATTCCCAGGAGCTGAGCAGGGCACCGGCTGAGCCCACGCGCCGCTCCCAGAGCGCTCGGACCACGCGTGCCCGGCCGGAGCTGGCCCGGGTAAGGACACGCAGGAGCGGGCGGATCAAAGGCGCCGAAAGGAGGTCACGGAGCTGCCTCTGCTGCTGCTGCTGGCCGAGGCACCCCCTCATTAGGCTGATTACAGGCACCCAGCTCTGCTAACGAGCGGCGTGGCCCGCCCGGCCCGCACGTCCCGAACAAGCCCCGGGGCAGCTGTGGCACGTTCGGCTCGGCTCGGCTCGGGTGGCAGCTGGGGCGGTGTCCCCAGTGCTCCAGCCCGTCCCAGTGCCCCGCCCTGCGCAGGGCACCCCGAGTCCTGTGGGTGCAGCGCACCCCGGCAGGCTCTCTGTGCATCCTTGGCGAGCCGCGCCGGACGGGACGCTGAGGACCGGGAATATTGAGGAGCAGAGAGCACCCAGAGCACCCTCTACCATGGAATTTACGGGGGGATGAACGGGCTGGACCTCGGGGCACAGGACAGGAGGCTGCTCACAGGCTGAGCGTCCGGGGGCTGGCTCTGCAGCACACGCAAGGCACCGGCCCCAAAACGCCTGAGGAGGAGCTGCAGAGGCTCGGGATGTGTTTGGGACGGCTCCTGCCCAGGAAGTGAACCTTTACCCGGATCCCACGCACCCCGCCTGGCCCCTGGGCTGCAGGCACAGCAGACACACGGAGGATGCTCAACCTGCAGCCCAGGACCTGCAGCAGGACCCCCAGCCCCTCCCCGTGCTCAGGATTCAACCCTGGGGGCTTCAGCCTCTGCCTTGCGTGGCTCATGGAGCGCTCCAGGGCTGTGTCCCCGCGGCTGCTGCCTTGGATAAGGACACAAACGAGAGGGAGCTGCAGGGCTGACAGCTCTGATAAGGCACCGCAGGGAGGGCACTCCCCGGGCTGGGGGCATGATGGCATCGTCCCCAGGCGGGTGGCATTGCAGGCATCCCATCCTGCCCATTGCACAAGTTCGTGGCCAAGGTCATTGGATCACAGAATGGTTTGGGCTGGAAGGGACCTTAAAGACCATCTCGTTCCGACTAATCCTAATTCAAATTGGAAAATTATGCATATTGGGGGGGAAAGTGTATTTTCTCTAGAAAAATAAATCAGCCTTTTTGCAGGTTCATGTTAAGGGATTGGCCTGACAGGTGCTGCTTCAGAAAGTGGAGGCAGGTCCTCATCCCCCCGTGGCAGGTGGAAAGCAGTGTCACCACATCCCGGTGACACGGGAGCCCCCAGCCCTGCTGCTGCCCCACGGGACATTGCTGCTCCATGAGGCCAAGCAGGAAGCAGCTCCCTGCAGGTGCCCTGGGGCATGTGCTGCTGCATTTTTCTGCTTGTTTCATCACCTCTAATTCCTCCTAAAGAGCTTCTGGGCTTGGGGCACAAACCCCACATTCCCCCAGGGCTCCCCCACTCTCTGCACCTGCCGGTCCCTATCCTGTCCCCGGCTCTCTGGACAGGTTTGGTGTGGAGCTGCCATCAGGATGGGATGTCCTGAGCCCCATCCCACCCTGCTCCTGCCTCCATCCTCTCCATGGGATGGTTTCTCACCCTTTTCCCTCTGGTTTTGCAGCCCAAGTGGCTCCCTGGGATGCTGGTGGCCCCCAGCCTGCAGCCCCACAGTGGTGCAGGGGGGTCAGCACAAACAGACCCCAGCCCCACTGCTCCCACCAGGCTCTCCACGTCAGGATCCCGTGACTCAGGCTGGACTCACCGTTCTGTTTTTCCTTACTGCAAAATTACATTTCAATTAATAAAACAAACGCGTTTTTCCCGCCGCGCGGGAGCCGCGATGGCCGCGGAGCCCCCGGGTGCTGCCCCGGCCGCGACCGCCAGAGGGCGCCGGAGAGACGGCGTGGCCGTGTCCCTGTGTCCGTGTGTCCCCGCAGTGTCCCTGTCCGTGTGTCCGTGTGTCCCCGCCGTGTCCCTGTCCCTGTCCGTGTGTCTCCGCCGTGTCCGTGTCCCTGTCCGTGTCCCTGTCCTGTCCCTGCCCCCTTCCGTTTTCATGTCCCTGGCCCAGTTCCTGTCCCTGTCCCCATCCCTGCCCCTGGCCCAGTCCTCTCCCTGTCCATGTCCCAACAGGGGACTGAACCCGGGCAGGGATTCTCCAAACCCCTCCAGCCTGGCCTTGGGCACTGCCAGAGATCCAGGGGCAGCCACAGCTGCTCTGGGCACCCTGTGCCAGGGCCTGCCCACTTTGCCAGGAAACAACTCCCAATTCCCAATCTCCCATCCATCCCTGCCCTCTGGCACTGGGAGCCATTCCCTGGGTCCTGTCCCTCCATGCCTTGTCCCCAGTCCCTCTCCAGCTCTCCTGGAGCCCCTTCAGGCCCTGCCAGGGGCTCTGAGCTCTCCCTGGATCCTTCTCCTCTCCAGGTGAGCACCCCCAGGTGTCCCAGCCTGGCTCCAGAGGGGCTCCAGCCCGGCAGCAGCTCCATAACCTCCTCTGGAATTTTTCCAGCAGGTCCAGGTGCTGCTGACATTGGACCACAGGGCTGGAGTCAGCTCTGAAATAGGGTCTCATAAGCATTATATACATTTTATATTATATATTTTAATTTATGTTTTTAAATCTGCTCTCAAACACCTTAGTTTCATTTTCTTTACTGCCATAACCATCAAACCCTGGCCTTCACTCCACTCTCCTCCCTCTTTGCTTTCCAAACACTCTTCCCACTCCACGCGTTTATAGGAGACAAAATGAATCCAGATTAATGATTTAACGTCCCCCTGAGCTCTCTCCTGCCCACAGGAGCAGCACTGAAGGTCGCTGTCACTGGAGGCTGAGCCATCCCAGCTCCCTGGCTCCATGTGCATGGCTGGGGGCTGGTTTGAGCCTTCCAGCCCTCCCTCTGCTCACAGCGGAGCTCTCCTGCACTCCCGGGGAAAGCCAAGGGAAAACCTGGGAAACAGGGGAGTTCCCTGCGGGAGGCTGCAGGGGCTGCTGCTGCCTCCAGCACGGCACAGGGAGGCGATTCCTTGGGGTGTAGGACAGTGCTCCCCATGGAAGTGCCCCTCGTGTGCCGCTTTACGGCCCCACGCTGGCAGGGAATGGACAAAGTTTGTTTTTATTTCAGTGCCGCTCTCTCGTCCCCATTCCGGACTTTGCCCGGCCGGGTGATTCCCACCGGGGCTGCCACGTGTGCCAGGCATGCCCAGGAGGGAAAAACGCCCGTGCCTGCAGGGAGAAGGGATGGAGGAGCGCGTGCTGGGCAGGGGAATGTCCCTGCCAGGAGCAGCACAGCCTTCTGCTGTCCTGCGAGCCGAGCAGGGACTTGCTGGGGAGCACCTCACAAAAGATATTCCAGCAGGAAATATCCTTCAGCAGAAGGAAAAGATATTTCACGTATTTACCCAGGGTGGTGGGACATGGGTGATCCATGAAATCACAGAATCCTGGAGTGGTTTGGGCTGGAAGGAACCTTAGACCTCACCCAGTCCCACTCCCTTGGGGAGCAGGCAGGGACACTTTCCCCTATCCCAGCCTGCTCCCGTCCAAGCCAGCTTTGAGCACTTCCAGGAACGGAGCAGCCACAGCTGCCAGGGTCTCACCACCCTCACAGCCAAGAATTTCCTCCTAATCTCTAATCTCCACCTCCCCTCCTTCAGTTCAAAGCCATCAAAGCACTCCCAGGCTCCCATTCGTGCTCCCTGTTTGCAGAGCTCCTGCTGCCAGCCCGGAGTGCCGCAGCCGGGGCGACCCGGCTCCCTCCCAGCGATGTTCCAGCACCACGGAGGGCAGCAGGAATGTGCTGAGTGCAGGCAAACCGGCTGGGATAAACACATCCCAGATCCCCCTGCCCCCTCATCTTTAGGGGAGCCAACCCCCAGGCAGGAGTCTGCAGAGGAGCTTGTGCCAGGCAGGAGGGAATGCCCGTGCCAGGGAAGTGCCCGCCCTTCTCTGTTCCAGCCCTGCTCCGTGCCAGGGAAGTGCCCGCCCTGTTCTGTTCCAGCCCTGCTCCGTGCCAGGGAAGTGCCCGCCCTGCTCAGTGCCAGCCCTGCTCGGTGCCAGGGAAGTGCCCGCCCTGCTCGGTGCCGCCGAGCCGGGCTCTGGCTGCACTGCCGTGCCCTGGGCGTTGGGAAAGCTGCTGGCACGGTGCCCAGCTCCGGAGCCAAAGCCAGGCGGGCCCAGACTTCCCTGGGGCTGCCAGAGCCAAGCCCTGCCAGCAGCAGGGGTGGCTGCAGCTGAACCCCGCTTCTGGCTCCACCAGGGATGGAGGAACTCTAAGGAAAACGGGGGAGATGTCTTCCTGCTCTTGTGCTGCCACTGCTGGAGGGCACTGATGGTGCCAGGGCAGCCGGGTCCTGGGCCAACCCCGGGCAATCCCTGGCTCCTGCCCTGCTCCAGGGGGAGGCAAAGCCGAAGTTCCTGGGGTGCCAGAGCCCGGGGGAGCTGCTCCTGCACGGCTCCGGGCGGGGTGCCCCGCTCTGGGAAGGGGGATGTGCCCGGACGCTGCAGGAGCTGGGCACGGGGGCAGCTCGGTGACACCTGCCTGGTGGCACCGGGGACAGGCGGCTATCGGAGCAGAGGCCGCCCCTGGAATGTGCAAGCTGGCGTTTGCTCTGCTGGCTGCCCGCGGGATGCAGCAGCTCCGGAGGGGCTGGGAACGCTCGGTGGCCCTGGCACAGCAGCCTGGGGTGTCCCGATGAAGGGACACAGCGGGATTTTCCACAGCAGCGGGATGGCCGAGGGGCCAGCGGGGCGGGACAAAGGTCCCAGAAGGGACGGGCCAGGCAGGGAAACAAGGGAGAGGATCAGGGACACCAACAAGGACAGCAGGAACCCAGGGAGAGGGAGCAGCAGCTCCTGGCACTGCTCGGGGCCGGGACCACCAGGAGGCAGCCCCGGGAAGGGCCCTGGCCGGCTGCCGGTGGCTCGGGCGGGGATGGAGCTTTGTCACCTCTCACTGACACTGTTTGATGGTTGGTCTCAATCCCAAAAACTGAAATTAAACAACTCGATGCTCTTACGTGCAGGAAGCACCTCTGCAGCTGGCCCAGACGTCCTCCCCCATCGAGGGCTCCAGCGGGCATCTCCCACATCCCTGGGGTTAACCCATTGCTCCCCAAGCTGCCTCCGAGCTCGGGCAGCCCGGCCCCGCAGCCCAGAGAACATTTGGGGTGAGGATCTGCCGGAAGAGGGGAGAGCTGAGCCCCTGGGCAGAGCCCGAGCCCCCTCTGAGCCCGACACAGCTCCTGCCCCCCGACTCTGCCATGCCAAACACGGAGGGGAGGGCAGGCCCAGCCTAGAGAATGATGAAAGTCAGGATTAAAGGGCAGGGGGGGAGCAAAACACCCCAGCCGCTTTTGGCAGGGGATGAAAGGAAGGTTTAGCAGCAGCTGCCAGCTGGGAGCTGACGGAGGAACAACTGCGGGTCCGGGTCCGACCCCAGGCCACCGCACATCCCCGCACGGCCACCCCGGTCCCCGCAGCAGGACCGAGGCACCCGGCCACCCCGCTGCTCCCCGGGAAAAGGGACAGCCGGGGAAAATCCGCGTCCCTGCGGCTCCCCGGGAACAGGGAGAGCCGGGGAAACCGCGCCCGGCCGGGAAAGCCGCGGGCCTCTCACAGCACTGCTGCCGGCCCCGGGAGGGACAGAAGAGGCTTCAGCTGCTTCCCAGCTGCCCCCATCGGAGACAGATTTAGCTCAGGGCAGGCACAGATGGGGCTGCGGGGCCGGAGCCACAGGCGGAGCCCTCGAGCCCGCAGTTGCTAATAGAGATACAGCAAATTAAGCGAACTTAATTCGGAGGGTCACCGCACAATGCCCCCACCTGTTTTGCTGCGCTCCGGCCATCTGCCACCCCTCCACCTGATGCAAAAAAGGCTTTTCTCCCTTTCCCCCGAGGCCGTGGGCTCCGCTGAGCCGTGTCGGGTCTCACCAGGCTGCGGCAGGGCTGGGTGGGGGGACAGAACAAACCCCCGGCAGTTCCCTCCCGGAGCCAGCACAGCCAGGGGCACAGAAATCGCCCTCTTTATTCTGCTGCAGAAACGCTTTGATATGACAGGACATGGAGCAACCCGGGGTGCTGAGAGGTGTCCCTGCCCACAGCATGGGGTGGCACAAAACCATCCCTGGGGTCCCTTCTGACCCAAACCATTCCAGGATTCTGTGATATCCCATTTCCCACATGGCCAGCTCAGGGGTTCTGCAGGAGGTGCACGGAGCTCATCACTCTGTTGTGGAAAGCAGCTCCTGGTGCTTAGGAGAGGCAGGAAAACTCTGACACAAGCCAAACTTCAAAGCACACGCTGCCAAAATCTCCGTGAGGGACCACCAAGGGTCCTGACTGCAGCCAGTGGGAATGTGCCAGCCCACAGCCAGGTTGGGAAAGAGCTCTGGCTGTGGGAGGATGGAGGGGTCTGGGTGCAACAGCTGAGAAAGCTTTGACACAGCAGCCATCAGGAGGAGTCCTGCCCGGAGGTCTCAGGGCTGACACGGGACATCTGGAATGGGAGCAGCTTCCCGGAGGAGCACCGAGTTCTTGGAAAGCTGCAAAGGGAGAGATCACAGATCCTAAACTGATTTGGGGTGGGAAAGACCTTAAAGATCACCCAGTGCCACCCCTGCCATGGCAGGGACGCCTTCCACTGGCCCAGGTTGCTCCAAGCCCTGTCCAGCCCAGCCTGGGACACTGCAGGGATGGGACAGCCACGTCATTGCCAGTGGCAAACTCTGGCCCTGTGTTTGAAGGCTGGTGAGGCTGAGTCTGAGCGCAGGGGAGCTCCCTGCAAGGAGCAGGGCAAGAGTGCAATCCCCCAGGGGCAGGGAAGGCAGAGAACGGCATCCATCCAAGGAGGGATTCTGCCCCTCTGCCCCTCCCAGGTGAGGCCCCAGCCCTGGGGCCAACATCAGCAGCACCTGGAGCTGCTGGAGAGAGCCCAGAGGAGGTTATGGAGCTGTTGCCGGGCTGGAGCCCCTCTGGAGCCAGGCTGAGACACCTGGGGGTGCTCACCTGGAGAGGAGAAGGATCCAGGGAGAGCTCAGAGCCCCTGGCAGGGCCTGAAGGGGCTCCAGGAGAGCTGGAGAGGGACTGGGGACAAGGCATGGAGGGACAGGACCCAGGGAATGGCTCCCAGTGCCAGAGGGCAGGGCTGGATGGGAGATTGGGAATTGGGAATTGTTCCTGGGAGGGTGGGGAGGGGCTGGGATGGAATTCCCAGATTTGCTGTGGCTGCCCCTGGATCCCTGGCAGTGCCCAAGGCCAGGCTGGAGGGGCTCGGAGCACGCTGTCCCATGGCAGGGTCTCTATCCCGGTTCCAGTCCCGGTCCGGGTTCCGCTCCCGAGCAAGGCCAGGCCCGGCCGGACTTGGCAACTTCAAGGGCGTGGTCTCATTTGCATGAACCAATGGGAGCGGGGTATGCAAACGAGGGCGGCGCGGGTTGGCCGGGGCGGGCGGGGCAGCGCGCGCGGGGCGCCTTTGTCCGGCACGGGCGGCGGGGCCGGAGCGGCCGGAGCGGCCCGAGCGCGGTGTCGGCCCTGCCCGAACCCCTGCGCGGCCCTGGCCCCGTGATGACTCTGGAGGAGCTGCCCGGGGAGCGCCGCGCCGCCGGGAGGTGAGGCCGGGGGGCGGCGGGAGCCGGGCGGGGAGCGGCGCGGGGTGGCCGGTGACGGCCGGTGCGGCGTGTCCCGGTGCAGGATGGAGCAGGCGGGGGACGCGCTCGAGGAGGTGCTGAGCAAGGCGCTGAGCCAGCGGAGCCTCACCCTCGGCGTCTACGAGGCGGCCAAGCTGCTCAACGTGTGAGTGCCCCCCCCCCCGTCCTCGTCCCCGTACCCCAGTGCCCGCTGCCCGGTGCGCCCGCGGTGACGGCGGTGCCCCGCAGGGACCCCGATAACGTGGTGCTGTGCCTGTTGGCGGCCGAGGAGGAGGAGGCGGGGGACGCGGCGCTGCAGATCCACTTCACGCTGCTGCGGGCCTTCTGCTGCGAGAACGACATCAACATCCTGCGCGTCAGCAACCCGGCGCGCCTGGCCGAGCTGCTGCTGCCCGCCGCGGGCCCCGACCCGCCCGCCGACCTGCACTGCGTGCTCGTCACGGTGAGCCCCGGCTGCCACCGCGGGGGACACCCGCGGCTCCCCGGGGCCGCTCCGGACCCCCCCGAACCGCCGCGCCCGGGGCTCGAACCCGCGGCCTCAGCGGGCCGAACCCGGGGGTCCCGCGGTGCCTCTCGCGCCCCGGGCACACCGGCTGCCTTCGCCCCTCGTTTGCTCTGTTTTCCCCATCTTCGTCCTTTGTTTCTCGCCTCTTTCTCCTGTTCTGTCTTTTCTTTCCTTAGTTTTCCTCTTTCCCCCTTCCCTCTTTATTTTTTCCCCCACTCCCTCTTTATTTTTCCCTTTTTCTTTCCCTGTTTCCCCCTGTTTTCTCTCCCTTCCCCCCCCTTTTATCTCTCCCTCCTATTTTTTCCCCCCTTCCCTACTCTGCCCCAGAGTCCAAAGCTAAACTCCTCACATGCTCCCAGGCCTGACTTGTTTGTTTGCCTCGCCAGCAATTTAAGATGATTCACACTCCTGCTCTTTCTGCCGTGCTCCCCCCACCCCCCCGCGCCGCTCTCGGGTTGTTTTTGCTGCCGTGCCGGAGCTTTTTGCCGTCCCCTTTCCAGAACCCGCAGGCGTCGCAGTGGAAGGACCCAGCGCTGAGTCAGCTGATGTGTTTCTGCCGGGAGAGCCGGTACCTGGACCAGTGGGTGCCGGTGATCAACCTCCCGGAGCGGTGACCCCGGCTGTGCCGCCGCTGACTCTCGCTCAGGAAGGAACTCCCTGCCCCGGCTCCGGGAGGGGAGGGAAAATAAAACCCGACAGCAACAACAACAACAAAAAAATAGATATAAAATAATAAAGCTAAAACCGATGTCATTTGGGGGGGGTTGGCTGGAGCTGAGCGATGCCGAGTGTGGGAGCTGAGGAAAACAGGGATGAGCCCAGCCTGACGCCCTCCCGAGAACTCCCCTCACTCCTTCTGTCCTTAAGTGCCACTTAAAGTTTCTGCTTTAAACACCTTAACGAGCAAACGAGGTTAATCGAGGCCTTTTGCCAGCAATGTTGTTGTATTTTTGGGATGTAATTCTCACGTTTTTATGCTAAGATATATAATAATAATAATAAGTTATTTTCTGATATCGATGGAAAAATTATTTATACTTGGAGGTTTGAGAACCGAAACGCCCTCGAGCACTTGGTCTGCAACCACGAATCTTCTCCCAGTTGGCTGCAAAAGCAGCGCCATTAATATAATTGTTTGAAATTCGAGTGTTTTTTGGGGTTATGGTGTTCTTGTTTTGTGTTTCCTTTTTTTGAAATAAAGTGTAAAATCCAACCTTTGGCCCAGGCTTTAATTTCCTCGCTGCACGAGTGCAGACACAAGGGCTGAGCAGCAGCTGCTTCCTCCTCCTGGCCATGGGCAAGGTCCTGTTGTGCAGCTCCAGTGTGGGTTCATTCCCGGCCCCTCCCAAGCAATTAAAGGCTGAAGCAGCCCATGTGCTGCAGGAAATGTTGGGAATGCTATTTATTTATTTATTTAGTTTGAACGCTGCCACAACAGGAGCTAGAAAAAAAAAACAAAAATAAAATTTAAAAAAGGGCTTTGCTGCCGAGGGTTTTTGTGCTCCTGCAGCTCCTCCGTGGCAGGTGGGAATCCTAATTCCCTGAGGGAGGAAAACCTGGCCTGGGGTTTCCTTGCAAAGCCCCGGGATTTGTTTGCACCCCCAGCTCAGGGCTGGCAGCTCCCAGTTCCTCTTCAATGACACAGCCAGGCTGGCACAGGTGGCATTTCTCCGTGTGGCAGGACAATGCCACCCCTGCTGCTGGCACTGCCTGGGGACAGCAGTGACACATGCTGTCCCTGCTGAGGGCACCCAGCCCGGGCACGGGGTCACTGTGTCCTCAGCCTGGGCAGGATCCGTGCCAGCCCAGCCAGGAGGGGAGGCTGGACCTGTTCTCCCACTCCTGGGATGCTCCAGCACGAGGCCACCCTGTCCCTGTCCCCGTGTCCAGCCCAGGTGCCACCCACTGCAGCAGCAGATTTATTTCTCCAAGCTCAGATTGAATCCAAACCCCTCTGGTTTCTCCCAGTGTCACCCCCAGCCCTGTCCCCACACCACAAAGTGGGGGGTCCTGGGGGCACCTGGCCCAGCACCCAAATTCTCATTTTTCTCCCCAACTCAGCCAGCTTGGCCAAGGACCAGAGGGACAGCCCAGTCATTCACCACAGTGGGGTCTCACCTTGGGTTTCTCCCAGCACCTCTGGATGCAATGCTTTAATTTATTTTTTAAAAATCTGCGAGGGCAGAGTCTGCATTTCCCCAGATTTTACAGTCTCTGTCCATTCTGGGGGCTTTGATGGCAAAAAGCAAAGTGCAAATGAAACCACTCCAGATTTCAGTGGATGTTGCATTTTAAAAATGGCAACTTTACCAGGAATGCCTGGATTAAACACTGTCAGATTTGGGCAGCTGTGCTGGATCCCCAGGCAGGATCCCACATCTGGATCAGCACCCTGCCACGAGCTTCACTGCAGGGCAGACCCCAAAACATCCCTGCAGCCCCACCAGGGATCTCAAACCAAACAAAAAAATTCCAGTTTCTTCCCAGATTCCCGGGGAAACAACCTCCAGGAGCACGAGGCTCCTTCCCTGCCCACAGCCCCCCTGCAGCTGGGCACAGCTGGATTTCCCTCAGCCCTGGCAGCCCCACGCTGAGCAATTAACAGAGCTCATTAATTCTCACCAGGGCTGTGACAGACAGACACTCACACGGTGAAGAGGAATTAGTGCAGAGCCACTTTGTTGGTTTTCTTCAACTGCCTCTAGAAAAATACTCTGATTACAAAAATAATTGGCAGGCAAGCAGAGGGTGAGCAGCAGGTTTCTCTGTCAGGCTGATTTTTGGAGCTCTGCCGAAGAGATTTGTCAAACAAAGTTGAATTTTTTTATTCTATATCAAAAGTGGGTCTATGATTTCATATAGAAATGACAAATATGCAACATAAATGACAAGTGGTTCATGAATTCTGCAAATATCCTCCCAGAATTGCAGGGTTCTGGCAGATGACTTCAGCTGCCTGCACAGAAGGACATTTGCAGCCAGCTGAAGGACATTTGCAGCCAGGATTATTTTTGAACCCTTCCAATCTTGCTGTTAATATGTGAAGTTTATATAGCTACACACACACACAGAGAAAGACTTTTTTATTATGTGTATATATAAAATATATACTAGATGGAAAGGCCCTCAATTATAGATGCATAACCACAAGCTGGAGCTAATTTGGCATTTTTCCTGTTTAAAAATGGATTTTTATATAAAAACGAGTCAAGTTCTGACTCCCTGCTCAGAACCCAGCTGGGACTGGGAGCGAGGGCAGCGTTCCTCCAGCTCTGCCAGGGCACTTCCAGCCTCTTTCTTTCCTCATTTCTTTGAGGCTGTGTTTTATACTAACAGGTGTTTTATTCGAGAAGAAAACGCAGCAGAATCCAAGCTGGAAATTCTGCTTTTCCATCTCACAGAAAGCAGGGAAAGCATCTCTGATTCCCATCTCTGTCCTTTAGAAGCCCTGGGATGAGAGGCCAGCAGGAGGAAGGCTGAGGCAGAGCTCCCAGGAGCTCCCCAGCAGCTGCTACAATCATTTTGCAAGGTAGATTTTGCTAGAAAATGCACTTTGAGTGTGCCTGTGCACAAACAGGTGCTGCCAGCACAGGCACAACCTTCCCCCCCCCAAAAAAAAAAAAAAAATCCATAATTTTATAAAATGTAAACCCAGTGATTCCATCAGGTCTCTACAGCTTTGCTTTATCTGCAAAGCTCAGGCAACTTTGGTCGTGCTGGAGTTGGCAAATGCCACCAGGACCCCCCGTGCAGAGACCCTGGAGCCCATTCCCTTGGCCAGGACAGACAGGGACCGAGTCAGAAAGCTCCTAACAGGGACAGGGATCAGCAGGAATGCCTTGGGGAGCTCAGGGAATGCTCTGGGCAGGCTCAGGGAGTGCCCACGGGGTGCAGGTACCTGGGGGAGTGGTGGTGCTTGGCCCGGCCCAGCTGGGCTGCAGGGGCTGGGCAGGAGGAGCTGCTCCTGCCCTATAACAAAATGCAGGTTTTCTTGTCCTTGAAGGGGTTCTCAGAGGCTGGGATTCCCATCAGCAGGGGATCCTTCTTGGCGTGCTCCTCACAGTACAGCATCAGGTCAGCCGAGGCCTTGGACACCTGCAGGGCACAGGGAACCAGCACAGAGGGGTTTGCCATGGAAATGGAACCAAAATGGGGCACAGGGAACCAGCACAGAGGGGTTTGCCATGGAAATGGAACCAAAATGGGGCACAGGGAACCAGCACAGAGGGGTTTGCCATGGAAATGGAACCAAAATGGGGCACAGGGAACCAGCACAGAGGGGTTTGCCAGGGAAATGGAACCAAAATGGGGCACAGGGAACCAGCACAGAGGGGTTTGCCATGGAAATGGAACCAAAATGGGGCACAGGGAATCAGCACAGAGGGGTTTGCCATGGAAATGGAACCAAAATGGGGCACAGGGAATCAGCACAGAGGGGTTTGCCATGGAAATGGAACCAAAATGGGGCACAGGGAACCAGCACAGAGGGGTTTGCCATGGAAATGGAACCAAAATGGGGCACAGGGAACCAGCACAGAGGGGTTTGCCATGGAAATGGAACCAAAATGGGGCACAGGGAATCAGCACAGAGGGGTTTGCCAGGGAAATGGAACCAAAATGGGGCACAGGGAATCAGCACAGAGGGGTTGCCAGGAAATGGAACCAAAATGGGGCACAGGGAACCAGCACAGAGGGGTTTGCCATGGAAATGGAACCAAAATGGGGCACAGGGAACCAGCACAGAGGGGTTTGCCATGGAAATGGAACCAAAATGGGGCACAGGGAATCAGCACAGAGGGGTTTGCCAGGGAAATAGAACCAAAATGGGGCACAGGGAATCAGCACAGAGGGGTTTGCCAGGGAAATGGAACCAAAATGGGGCACAGGGAACCAGCACAGAGGGGTTTGCCATGGAAATGGAACCAAAATGGGGCACAGGGAACCAGCACAGAGGGGTTTGCCATGGAAATGGCACCAAAATGGGGCACAGGGAACCAGCACAGAGGGGTTTGCCATGGAAATGGAACCAAAATGGGGCACAGGGAACCAGCACAGAGGGGTTTGCCAGGGAAATGGAACCAAAATGGGGCACAGGGAATCAGCACAGAGGGGTTTGCCAGGGAAATGGCACCAAAATGGGGCACAGGGAACCAGCACAGAGGGGTTTGCCAGGGAAATGGCACCAAAATGGGCACAGGGAACCAGCACAGAGGGGTTTGCCATGGAAATGGAACCAAAATGAGGCACAGGGACTCAGCACAGAGGGGTTTGCCATGGAAATGGAACCAAAATGGGGCACAGGGAATCAGCACAGAGGGGTTTGCCATGGAAATGGAACCAAAATGGGGCACAGGGAATCAGCACAGAGGGGTTTGCCATGGAAATGGAACCAAAATGGGGCACAGGGAATCAGCACAGAGGGGTTTGCCAGGGAAATGGAACCAAAATGGGGCACAGGGAATCAGCACAGAGGGGTTTGCCAGGGAAATGGCACCAAAATGGGGCACAGGGAATCAGCACAGAGGGGTTGCCATGGAAATGGAACCAAAATGGGGCACAGGGAATCAGCACAGAGGGGTTTGCCATGGAAATGGAACCAAAATGGGGCACAGGGAATCAGCACAGAGGGGTTTGCCAGGGAAATGGAACCAAAATGGGGCACAGGGAACCAGCACAGAGGGGTTTGCCAGGGAAATGGCACCAAAATGGGGCTCAGGGCTGGGAGGGAGCCACGTGGGGTGGGAGAGGTGCTGGGCATGGACTCGTTGTGCAGGGCTCTGCCTGCTGGTTTGATCCCCAGGGAAGGAGGGAAAGGATGGAGCCTGGGGCTCCCTGGGGCTGCTCTGACACCAGGGAAAGGCTCCACCTGAAAACAAACAGGAGGGGCTTCACAGCACCACCATCAGAAACCAGCCATTTCCTAACTACACTACACTACATTCTGAGTGCTTCTCCACCTATCAACTTTTACCATAAACACCTTAAAGCCAATCATCTAAAACTGCCCCTCCTGAGTCCATCTTCCCTAATTCTATTTCTCCAAAGAACCTAGTCTTATTTACAAAAGCACCCTTTAGAACTTGTTTCTAGCTCCATTTCTCTCTCAACAGTACCTGTCCTATTCCATTTCTAAATCAACATTTCTTATCTCAAGATTTACATACAAATCCACACTGTGTGAACCTTCTGTCAGACTTTAAGAATTCTCTACAAATCCATTTCCCACAGGGCTTCAAAATCATTCCAGGGGGGTTTTCACTTCTCCTGGAGGGACAGGACAAGGGGGAACAGCTTCCAGATGGGATATTGGGTGGGATATTATCCACAAGAAATGGATTTATTGATTATTATTTATAATTATTTATTTGGATTCGTTGAGCTTTGAGAGGGGCAAACGCTGAGCTGGGCGTGCACAAAGACACAAAACACACAGAGACACTCTGCTGTGTCCCTGTCCCACAGCCAGGAGGGGAAAACCAAGGAGGAGGAGGGGGAATCCCTGTGTGCTCACCTTTATCCTCTCGATGGAGGCCTCTATCCTGAGCTGCTGCACGGTCCTGCGGGCCTGGGCGATGTTGTTGCTGGTGGTGGCTGTTTTGCCTGACATGTTCAGAGAGGCAGGGAAGCTCTGCTGGGAAACACAGGGGGTGGGTTGTTATTCCAGAAGGCAGCACAGCACCCTGAACTGCTCTTGCACACAGGCATCCACTACACACTGCAAAAAGGGATTTTTAAACACGATTGTTGCTGCATCCAACAGGACCAATCGGCCGAGAAACAACTCTGGAGGTAAAACAGCCTCCAGAGAAAGGCATGGAGCTGCTGTGCTGTCAGATTGTGCCCTTTTCTGAGCCAGAGATGGGGCAGCTGAGAGGTGTTTGGAAAACTTTTATTCCATTTTCAGTCTCATCAGAAGGCTGAGCCAACACAGATGTTAGAATTCACACCACCACAATCAGAAGCTGTTTTATATGTTTGAGAATTCTCTACAAATTAATTTCCCACATTGTGCAGGTTTCTGAGGCTGTGGCTGTGGCCACTGGACCCCCCCTGTGCAGCTTCCCCTGGGGATCCAGGGACCCCAGAGGGTTCTGGAAAGCCACGAGGTCCCTGGGAGCTGCCCCAGGGGAGGGGACAAGCTCCTGAGCCCAGCAGAGTGACAGAAGGAGTGAGCCAGGATGGAACCACAGGATATTGGTTCCAACCCATCCAGTCCAACCATGCCCAGCAGTGCCAAGGCCACCCCTGCCCCGTGTCCCCAAGTGCCACATCCACAGGGATTTAAATCCCTCCAGGGATGGGGACTCAGCTGTGCCAGGGCTGGAGAACCTTTCTGGGGAGAAATACCATCCCTGGCACAGGCTGACCCCAGCACCCCTGGCTGGTTCTCTACCTTAGTCCTGAGTGTCCCAGGCCAGGCTGGACACTGGGACAGTGGGAGGTGTCCCTGCCATGGCAGGGGTGGCACTGGGTGGGCTTTGAGTT
Source organism: Serinus canaria (assembly GCF_022539315.1). Classification (NCBI taxonomy): domain Eukaryota; kingdom Metazoa; phylum Chordata; class Aves; order Passeriformes; family Fringillidae; genus Serinus; species Serinus canaria. The sequence goes on along the minus strand of NC_066322.1, from coordinate 1,123,485 downwards.
CTCTCCCAACCAAACCAGTCTGGGATTCCCAATTATTCAGGACTGCAGGAATGCCAGGAGTTCAGCCCAGCCCTGCCCATGTCCCTGTCCTGTATCCCAGCAGGCTCCAGCAGGGCTCTGCTGGCTTTGCCCAGCTCCAGGAGATCAGGGGAGCTGTGTGTGACCCCCACTGTGTGTGACCCTCCTGTGTGTGTCCCCTCCCTGTGTGTGTGACCCTCCTGTGTGTGACCCCTCCTGTGTGTGTGACCCCCCCGTGTGTGACCCCCACTGTGTGTGACCCCCCCGTGTGTGACCCCCCCTGTGTGTGACCCCTCCTGTGTGTGTGACCCCCCCTGTGTGTGTGACCCCTCCTGTGTGTGACCCCTCCTGTGTGTGACCCCTCCTGTGTGTGTGACCCCTCCTGTGTGTGACCCCTCCTGTGTGTGACCCCTCCTGTGTGTGACCCCTCCCTGTGTGTGACCCCCCTGTGTGTGACCCCTCCTGTGTGTGTGACCCCTCCTGTGTGTGTGACCCTCCTGTGTGTGACCCCTCCCTGTGTGTGACCCCTCCTGTGTGTGTGACCCCTCCTGTGTGTGTGACCCCTCCTGTGTGTGACCCCTCCCTGTGTGTGTGACCCCCCCTGTGTGTGACCCCTCCTGTGTGTGTGACCCCTCCTGTGTGTGTGACCCCTCCTGTGTGTGACCCCTCCTGTGTGTGTCCCCTCCCTGTGTGTGACCCCTCCTGTGTGTGTGACCCCTCCTGTCTGTGTGACCCCCCCGTGTGTGTGTCCCCTCCCTGTGTGTGACCCCCACTGTGTGTGACCTCTCCTCTGTGTGTGACCCTCCTGTGTGTGTCCCCTCCCCGTGTGTGACCCCCACTGTGTGTGTCCCCCCCCCCCCCGTGTGTGTCCCCCCCGTGTGACCCCCCTAGCCCTGTGTGGCCCCAGGCAGCTCCGTGCCCTTTCCAGCAGCCCCTGCAGGCTCAGGTTTCTCTCAGCCAGCCTGGCAGCAGGGCTGCTCTCCAGTGCCAGCCCAGCAGGCTGGGAACAGCATTTTCCTGCTCCCAGGCCCTGTTTGCAGGGGACATTCCTTGGAAAAGCTTAGGGCAGAGCAATTCCCAAGAGGCAGGAAACGCTGGGGGAGGGACATCACTCAGATTTGGTGGCCACTAACAACTCATTTCCTGCAGTCAGGAGTCAGAGACCCCCTGCAGATCCATGACTGCTCCCAGCCCCAACATCCCACCTGACCTTGGGCACTGCCAGGGATCCAGGGTCTGGGAATTCCATCCCAGCCCCTCCCAGGAACAATTCCCAATCTCCCACCCATCCCTGCCCTCTGGCAGTGGGAGCCATTCCCTGGGTCCTGTCCCTCCAGGCCTTGTCCCCAGTCCCTCTCCAGCTCTCCTGGAGCCCCTTGAGATGAACAATGAATTTTCCCAGCAGGAAACTCCAAGAGGCACTGCTGGAGCTGCTGGGTTCAACAGGGCTCTGCCCATGGAGCCCCAAACCCTCTCTGGGATAACAAGGAGCTGTTTCACACGGACACAAAGCACAGAGCCCCCACAAATGCAGCCCCAAGTCCCAGTCCAGCCCCTGCAGTTTTCCCTCACACCATTCCAAACCTGCAGTGTGGAAAACCCAACACACAGCAATTTATTTTTATCCAGCAACAAACGCAGCTCTGAGAGGACAGTTCAGGAGCTGCTGATTCCTCTAGTTTTAGTACTTTTTAAAAAAAAAAAGTTAAAAAAATTGCAAAATTAAAAGATTAACCATTATCCTCTCATTTAACTGGGGAAAGGCCACACTCAGCCCTTCCTCCCCCAGCCCCAAAACCCCTTTTGCCCCTGGAGCTGTTGGACTCTCTGGATCCCTTCCCACCCTACATGGATTGACCTCCTTAGGAAACTTCCAGTGCTTATTTTCCCAGCTGCTTAGCTTTGTTAATAAATGAGATGTTTGGAAAAAACAAACCAAAACAAAACAAGCCAAACCGTAAGATTTGAAAATTAAATTGCTGCATTTGCCCATCTCCAAACAAACATGAGCTTTAACAGCCCTCCTAAGATTACTAAATCTCTTCTGCAGGGAGATTTACAGCAACTAGGTCAGCTCCCAATAAATCTGTTTTCCTTCCCAGCTCCTGGCAATGGATCCGAGCTGCTGCAGCCTTGGGATTTCTCCCAGGGCACCCTGGACTTCCCAGAACTCCCCAGATTTAAACTGGAGGTGCCAGAATTCTGCAGAAAGTGGGAGTTCAGAGCCCTGGGCAGGGTTTGCTGGGCTAGGAGGATCTGCCAGGACAAGAAGTTGCACGCTGAAGAAAGGAGCCCTCAGTTGGAGAGGGCACGGCTCTGATTTCTAGGAAATGATCCCTGGTGCTCAGCAGGCAGCCCTGAGAGCCTCCCCCATCCCAACCCTTCCCCTGGGATCTCTGGTGCCCCAGCACTCCCAGTCCCAGCTCCTCCTTCTGTGCTAAATGCATCGAAAATGAACGTTCAACAAGTTTTTCTGCTCACCACCTAAACCAGAACGTGGCTGGAGCAGCCTGGGACAGAGGGAGGTGTCCCTGTCCTGGCAGGGGTGGCACTGGATGGGATTTCAGGTCCTTTCCAGCCCAAAGCATTGCAGGATTTTCTGCTGTGACCTCACACTGCTCCAGGCAGGAGGGGGTTCCCTGTAGGGACACTGGTGACAACCTCGGTCCCCTGGATGTGACACGGCTGAGCAGGACCCAGGCTGGTGGTGACAGAGATTCCCAAAGCCCAGAGCAGCTGCAGGCACGGCTGCAACTCTCCCTAGGGTCTGACTCAGAGCCTAAAAGGAGACAAAAGATCAGACCCAGGACAGCCTCCCCTGGCCACCACCCTGCCATGGCAGGGCCACCTCCCGCTGTCCCAGGCTCTCCAAACCCATCCAGCCTGGCCTGGGACACTGCCAGGGATCCAGGGGCAGCTCCAGCTGCTCTGGGCACCCTGTGCCAGGCCTGCCCACCCTCCCAGGGTAAATCATTTCTCATTTACCCACTGAAAACTGCACAGGAGGATTCCCAGCAGCCGCTCTCCACCACGGAAAGACAAAACCACAGGAAACTTCCAGTGCACTTCCTGCAGCCACACACCTGCACTTTTTCCTTTCTGGGAACACCTGCAGACAGGTGGAGCTGCCCCTCTTGCAGAGAAAAGCCCTGTTTTTCCAGGCCTTGCCCCATTTCTTTCCCCAGGCTTTAGGTAATGAGGTTGCCACGCAGCAGATCCCCAGATCCGCCTGGGCTGGCTGCCAAAGCCCAGCTCCAGTGGGATAATTAAACTCTGGACTGTCTTATTTACTCTCCCAGATCCAGGACTTGTGAGGCACCTGCTGAGTGAAAGGTAATTAAATCAGCCCTGCTAAAGCAGGGCTGGGGATCTGCTGGAAATCCCAGCAGCTCTGCCTGGAACACAGCTCCCAGTTTGCTCCAGTTATGCCAAGCCAGCTCTTACTGGGGCAGCAAAGCCTGGCTGGCAGCAGGATAAAGCCCCAAAGGTCTCTTGTCACTGCTTCTTTGAAACAAAGCAGATTTTGAGGTGAATAACTCAAAACCTGGATCAACAGAGCAGGTTGGGCAAAACACAAACCAACACCAGTGACAATGACAGCACCTGCAAGTGTTTGTTCCCCAGTCCTGGTTTTCCAGCCCCTGGTTTGTTCTCCAGGGCTGCCAGCAGGGATCTAAAGTTACAGCTGACCTGCAAATGCAGGTTCCAAAGGGCTGTCCCTTTGCAGAGCCACTGGAGCCCTGCTGGGGAGGGTGGAAAGGAGGATGGATGTGCCAAACTCGCCAAGGAAAGGGCAGGAAAAGGACATGGGGTGTTCCCAATGTCCCACTGACCCTGCTCCCCTGGTGTGGGTGCCCTGCACACCCTGCAGGCCCATGGGGTGGGAGGGAGCCCCAGGGGTCACTGCTGCTGCTGCTGCTGGGAATCCATGCTGGAACAGCTCCAGCCCGGAAATGTTTGGATGCTGCTGCCTGATAAACCAGAAACAATCTCCACCCTGGGAATGATCCCACTTCTCTTAAATACACAGGAATAGGGGGAAAGAGAGAAACAAGCAGCTGGACAAGCTCAGAGCTGCTGCTCCCAGCTCATTCCCAGCCCTGAGCTGGAGTTAGAGGGTCCAGTAATTCCACCACGAGTGCTGCAGGTTTCCACCAACACCATTCCCAGTCCTGCAAATTCCCTGCTGTTTGCTGGGAGACTTCGAAGCTGGGTCTGCTTTGTCACCACCACTGTCACAGGCTCTGGCTGCTGCTCCACAGCCCTGCCTGCAGAACCATTCTGCTCCTTCCTTCCTCCCTGGCATGCTTTCATCCCACTGCCTTCAGCTGGCACCCTGCAAACAATTTGGGAATAACACCAGCAAACCCCAAATCCCAACTCCAGCTGCCTCCTCTGAGCAACTCACACCCCCCAGAGCTCACAGGAATAAAAAGAATAATTTTTGCTTCTGCAAATGCAGGGATTTGTCGGGCAGGAAGGTGTTGGGAGGAGGAAGAGGGGATGCAGGGAGTGGCACCAAACTGAGGGAAATCCTTATGGAGAACAGGGAGAAGGAGCCCCAAAGGCCCCTGGAGGGGTGGCACGAGCAGGGGGTGATGCCAGAGGCTGGGCTGGCCCTCGTGGGCCACCCCAGGGGCAGGGCAGGTGTGGGGTGAGGCTCCCAAGGTCTCGGGGTGCTCTGCACGTGCTGCGCTCCCCGGAGCTCTGCGGGGCCCGTGGCTGGTCAGGACTTGAACGCTGGGGGTTGGTTTTCCTACAGGGAACTCTTGGGAGCTCAGGGTTTGTCATGACTTGCAGAACCTGAAAATGCTCCCAGTCCAAGCCAGGAGGCCACTGCTGGAACTGAAGGCGGGGGCAGGAATAAACAACTCAGTCCTGAGCAGGCACTGGAGCACAACCGGCCACAGCAACAGCTGAAACAATCCCACAGGAGCAGCACAAACTCCCTGCAACTGTGACATTCCCCAGTTTTGATCTCTGATGTTTTAGGCCTCCAATGTCAGAATCTGTGGGAGGAACCTCAGTGTGCCTGGCTCTGTTCCAGCCCAAGGCTGCAGAGGATTTGGAGGCGCAGTGAGAGCTGAGTGCCCCCCTGATCCTGCACATCCCAGAGCAGCACCTGGAACAAGGAGAACCAGGAAGGGTGGGAGAGGCACAGAGCCCCTGACAGCAGCAGCAGCAGGGGGAAAGGAGCATCCAAGGGGTGCCCCTGCCCACCTGAAACCCGAATGGCCCTCGGGGCTGCTGCTTCTCCCCAGCAAGGAGGTGCCTTGCCCTGGCAGGCCCAAGGATCTTGGAAAGGATTGGGAAGCCTGGATGATTATTCAGGGAATAAAAGAGTGGAAGGGCTGGCGTGGAGGGGAGCACCCTGAGCTGTGTGCTTGCAGCACCTCTGGGAAGGCTGGGCTGCCATCCCACCCCAAAGCAAACCCTGCAGCCCCAGGAGCCGCTGGCACCTTCACTGGGAGCACTGGGAGCACTGGGAGCAGGCAGGCACGTCCCACTGCTCCTGCTGGGGGAAGGAGGGAAGGAAGGGAGGAGGAATTCCAGCCCAACAGCCCATCCTGCTGCCAGCCTGGTTCTTGCTTCCAGCAGCCCAGGGGAAAGCCCAGGGCTCTGCCGGCCCAGAGTGGGGCCGTGCTGACACCCAGTGGAAGCTCCGGGGCTGGAACCTTTTCCTTCTGCCAGAGAGAAAGGAAAATGGACCTGGGCAGCAGGAAAACAGGCAAGTGAGGGTGAAGTAAGGCAGGGATTCGAGATGCTTTTGGGTCTGCTCTCTGTTGATGGTGCTTTTGTCCCATCCCTAGAAGGGTCCAAGGCCAGCATGGAGCCCCTGGGACAGTGGGAGGTGGCTCTGCCCATGGCAGCGTGGCACTGGATGGGCTCTGAGGTCCCTCCCAACCCAAATTCTGGAATTTCACGATCCTTATTCCCCCACACAGCGAGCAGAGAGACAAGTGGTGCAATATTCCACAGATTTCTGGGAGCACCCAGAGCCATTCCTGCCCTTTGCAGGCTGAACACAACATCCACAGTGCAAACTTCCCAGGAAAAATGGCACCAGGGGTCACCCATGACCTCCCTGCTCCCATCATGGGGAAGGAGAAGGATTTTTCCACACCTACCCCAAACCAAGCTGTGAGTAGCAGCTCCCTGGCTGAGCAGGTAAGAAGGGCTGGATTTTTAAGCAGGGCTGGATTTTTAAGCAGGACTCAGGTGAAACTTACAGGCACAAATATTTTAAATGCACTAGAAAAGGTTTAGGTTTGGTGAAAGAAAGCAAGATCCTCCTCAGACAAGATCCTCCCCCAGGGATCACCCTCTGGAAAAGGAAAGCTGGAGCATCTGGCAGCAGCAGTTCTTGCAGTGGTTTTGGGGAGGATGGGGCTGCTCTGGGGTGCACCACTGCTGAAGGGGTTGGTGGAGCTCAGGCAGCTCAGCTTTCAAACCCAATTTTGCAGCAGAAAAGGTCCAGCAAGGCCCAGCTCTGCTGCTCCTCTCCTGGAGGAGGTGCAGCAGCCAGGGCTGGATGAGAATTGGGAATTCTGGCAGATCCACCTGGTTTGCACAAGGTGCCTGTCAGTGCAAACACAGAATAAAAGCCCCTTAAAGAACAGAACATCCATTGGTGATGTTTCCTCCTTCAGAGAATTTACACTTGAGAGTAGTGAGAGGTTCTACTCTAGAGATCTTTCTTTAAAACTATAAATAAAACTGCCAGTGTCTAATTGGGGATTAAAATCCTTAATGATGTGAAATGAAAGGAGACAGACAACTCCCAAGATCTTCAATTGGACTTGGTGTTCTGGGTGTTTAATTAAGGCTGTGCTCCTCCATAACCTCCCCTTCCTAAGTCATTCCAGCACCATCCTGCTGATCAAGCTGGGCTGCAGCTCCTTTAATTTTCAAAGGCAGCCCCCACTGTGGGATTGTGTCAAACCCAATGCACATCTTGGGAGAGGAACAGTGGAAAAACCTGCTTTTGCTTTCCTCTGCATTTCTCCTGACTTCACTTCTTGTATCTTTAGCACACACAAAAAGCAACTTTTAGATCAAGGTTACTTTGAAAAACATCTGAGCAGTGTTATTTTAGAGACACTGGAAAGGCACTGAACTGCAGGGCAGCCTCCTCACAGAAGGTCCTTGTTCCTCCCCACAGGGAAAGAGGGGGAAACTCCAAAGAGAGAGACATTTGCAAAGAGACCTTTCAGCTGCATGAAAATCAGGCTGCAAAGCAGGAGAGGGCTGTGCTGACAGCTCCAGCCTGGCCCCAGGTTCTGTGACCTTCAGCAGATTCTTTGTCTGGCACTGATAAAGCCTGGGATGCCCTGGGGAGAGCCCCACGGGGCTCAGCTCCAGGAGCTGGGAAGGTGGGAAGCATTTCACCTCCTCCTTGGCTGCAGGATTTTATCCAGGTGCCTGTTTTTAAGGATGGGGGGGATATAGAATGATTTGCATTTTTTGATTGGTCAAACAAAACATGTGTAGCACAGCAAAGACAGAAATGATGAAGATTTGCAGGCTGGTCCTTCCTAATCAGAGGAATAAACAAGAAAAAGCTTAATTTGTGTGGGAAAAGCAGGTTTTTCTGGCCCCTGAATTCAACCCAAAAGCAGTCAAGCAGTTAAAATAATGAGGTGAAAAGTGTCAGCCATCCTGCCAAGGACTTTATATTTGTTCTGCTCCAGAATAAAATTAAATCACCAGGGTTTGGAACCTGTCATGCTGCTTTGTATTTTGCACGAAATAAAAGAACCAGAGTGGACTGGAAACTCACCTACATAGGCAGACTTGCTCCCTGCCCAGCTTGCCTTGATTTTATCAGTGTAATGATCCTGAAACAAGAATAAAATCAAAATTACAAGGATTTCACAGTGCAAGAAAGCCAAAGCTGGGGGGGTTGGCACTTGTGGCTTAATGCCAATCACAAAACCAATATTTTGAGATTGGAAAACCCACCTCAAACTTGGAGCAGCCTGGGATAGTGGAAGGTGTCCCTGCCCAAGACAGGGGGTGGGACTGGATGGGATTTAAGGTCCCTTCCAAGCATTCCAGGATTACTTTGACCCTGGAGACTCAGAGCAGTCAGCCTGCAGTGATGTGTCCTCCCAGCTGGGTGTGAATCAGTGCCTAAACAAGAGTTCACATTCCCTGTGGAGGCCTTGCACACCCTGAGAGAAACCTGGAATTCTATCAGCCCTCATTTCCTGGAGGCCCTGGCAGGGCTCTGAGCTCTCCCTGCAGCCTTCTCCTGTCCAGGTGAGCACCCCCAGCCCCCCGAGGGTGATGGCACCCATCAGGTGATGGGAACTGAGGGAGAGCTGGAGCAGGGAGGGGATTTCCAAGTAAAATCACTTTTCCCTTCACTCTGCTGGCTGTGCTGCAGTCACACACAGCTGTGTGCCAGGTGCCAGCACCTCCCAGTCACACAGGGGTTGGCAATTCCCGTGGGACCCTCTCCTGGGATGCCCAGTGCAGGTTTCCCAGCGTGGAACTGGGACCAGAGGCACTTCCTGAGCTGGCACAGCCAGGGCACGGCCGGATCCGGGGCTGCCACTGGATTTCAGCCTTTGGGATGAATCCAGCCTGCACTGCCAGGGGCTGCTGCAGCCCTGGCACCCAGCCCTGGGGCTGCTCCAGCCAGGGAGCCACCACAGCCAGCCCCTGCCCTCATTCCCAGGGAAGGAGGAGGGAAAAACCCACCTGAAATTCCCTGAGCAGGGAGGCAGCTGTGGTAATTTACTTTGGGGAATTTTGGGAGGAATTTGACATGGGACTTTTCAATTGTTTTTGATGATGTGGTTTGTTTTTCTTGTCTTCTACATAAGCAGGAAGGGTGAATTTGGCTCATATCATCACAACGTGGTTTAGAAGGCCTCAAGACCCTTAGTTATAAGACTTTTTAAGGAGTTATTGACTAATAAAGTGCTGTCAACAAGGATATTTATGTTTTTGACTCAATCTTTAAATATTTTATTTTATGGACTCATGCTACAGTGTAAACTCTTTTAGCCAATCCTGTTATGACACACAAACCCACAGTGCTGCATTCTAAACTCTTTGTTTACTGCTGTAATTACTTTTATTTTTCCTATGTCTTAAACTCTAAAACTCTAAGCTTTCTTTTATTTAGCTTAACATGTCCCTGCTTTAAACTAGAAATCCACATTCTCGCTTCTAGCACCTCAGTTTGGGAGCCTTCCCCAAGGTCTCAGATCAAATCCTGGGTTTAATTCTAAGCTTTAGCTTACAGGCCCAAAGCTCTGAGAGTTCTCTGCATTTCAGATTGCAGCAGGCAGCACGGGCAGTTCCCATTATAATTCCCATTATAATCACACCCCACTTCCCGTGCTGGAAACGGGATCACACTTTTAACAAGTGCTGGTCAAATCACTGTGTGGAGGAGGAAAATAAATTGTGTTAAGGACAGTCTGCCTTGCCACAGTCCTTGTCCCTGTGCCAGGCTTGTCCTGTCCACATCCAGCAAGGAAACCAAAATAAATAAATGTGACACGTAACCTCCTCCACGGACGTGTGACTGCTGCACAAAACCAAAGCTGGAATGGAAAAGCAGCTCCTCTGCTTATCTGTGCAACATCCCAACCTGCTCATCCCCCTGGAAACTGTCAGGGAAAAATAAGAAGAACTTTAAAACTGGCTTGTGCATCCTGAGGGGGATGCAAACACAGCCACAACAACCAGGGAGCACCCGGAATGGTTTGGGTTGGGAGAGACCTTCAGGGATCAGCCAGCCCAAGCCCATCTAAGAGCTACTACAAGGAATGCTGGATCCCCTGGGAGTGCTGGATCCCCAGAGCCACGTGTCTCTCCAGGGGCTGGATGGACCCCCACTACACCCCACCTCCCATGGGTACCCCCACTGCTCCCCCCACCTTCCTGCTTCTACCTCCCTCCCTAAAATCCCACAGGGAATCCCAGCACACCCCTGAGGAATTCTGTCACGGCCTCTGCTCTTAACGATTTTGAGAACTTTAAAACTGGCTTGTGCATCCTGAGGGGGATGCAAACACAGCCACAACAACCAGGGAACGCCCAGAATGGTTTGGGTTGGGAGAGACCTTCAGGGATCAGCCAGCCCAAGCCCATCTCTAATTCACCTGAGCAGTGATTCCAGCTCCTGGGGCTGCCTTCCAGCCCAGAGCCACGCTGCTACTCCTGCCTAATCAAAGCTCCTATCAAACCACCCAGAAAACCCCACAAAGCCAGCATTGCTGGCATAGTTTGAGGCTGGAGTCATGCACCCCCTGCAAAAGCCTCCACTCTGAGGCCAGGCCCTGCTCGGGAAGGAATAAATCAGGGAAGGGCACGTGGGCTGAGGAAATTCCACAGCTGGATGGGTCCCAGTCCCTCTGGCCAAGGCTGGCAGCACCAGCCAGCTCCTCCTGCTCTGCAGGAGTTCCAGCTGGAGCATCCCTGCTTTGCAGGAGGAATCCCTTGCAAGTTCTACAGCAACATGAACCAGACTGAGCTGGGAAAAGGTTGGTCCCTGTCCCATAGAAGTCAGGGACTTTCTGCTTATCCCAGCTCCAAGGTTAGACCAAAAACCCTGACCTTGGGAGGGGGATTGAAGCTACAAACAGAGCTGAAAATGTAATTTGGGATCTGCTCAAAATTATTCACAGCAACCACAGAATCACAGACTGGTTTGGGTTGGGAGGGAGATCAAAGCTCACCTCATCCCAACCTTCTGCCATGGCAGGGACACCTCCCGCTGTCCCAGGTGCTCCAGCCCCAGGGTCCAGCCTGGCCTTGGGCACTGCCAGGGATCCAGGGGCAGCCCCAGCTGCTCTGGGCACCTGTGCCAGGGCCTCACCTCCCTCACAGGGATTTTTCCCTAATATCTCATCCAAACCTGCCCTATTTTTCCCTTTCTATGGTAACCACCAGTCCCTGATGTTTCCCTGGTTCAGGCAGCAAGGACTGGGCCCCAGGGCATCCCCCTGGCATTCTGCTGGAAACTGGGAGGGAGAATTTTCCCTCCTCAGCTTACAGCACCAGGAAACCTCCCAGTTATGGGCTCTGGGGGTGTCTGGGCACAAGGAAAATCTCCTGGAATCACTGCTCAGGTGAATTAGCTCCTTTAGATGGGAGCACCAGACAAAACCTTCCCAGTGGCTCTGCACAGGGAATGGCTCTGGAGAGCAAAGGGGTGATGGCACAGAGCAGGTGGATCAAGACAGCAGGCTGGGAATGCAGGCTGGGAATGCAGGCTGGGAATGCAGGCTGCTCCCTTCCCAGCAGGACTGAGATGGGCTTTTCCTCCTCCAAACACCCGAGAGCCAGGCTGGAGAACAGCCCCAGCACAGAGCAGGGCTCCTCAGAGCAGGGCAGGAAGGACTGGAGCACACATCCACACCAAAACGTGCCAAAACCTCACCTGTCCCTGCACAGCAGGACTGCAAGGCCAGGGGGGAAGGGATGGGAGAGAAAGGGGGTGAACAAAGGGCTGAGCTGAGCCCAGTGTTTAAACAAGGAGCTGATCCCAGCGGCCTCAGCTGCTGCAGCACAAACAACCCTCACAACACACTTTCTTCCCTTTCCCTCCTCCCCCTGGAACTCCAGCACATGCCAAGACGCTGATATGGACACAGGAAGCTGAATATAAACACATTGCCTGTTTTACCAAATATTCAAAGGAACACAACTAAAAATACTCAGCTGCTGGTGTCCAGGAACATCCCAAAGCTGTGATCCAGCCCCAGCCACGCTGCCTGGGGCTCCCAGGGAGCTGGGATTTGGGGCACACTGAACCCCAGGCCCCAGCTTTCATAGAATCCCAAATGGTTGGGGTTGGAAGGGACCTTAAAGATCTTGTTCTGTTCCCCTGCCATGGCAGGGACAGCTCCCACTGTCCCAGACTGCTCCCAGCCCCAGTGTCCAGCCTGGCCTTGGGCACTGCCAGGGATCCAGGGGCAGCCCCAGCTGCTCTGGGCACCTGTACCAGCTACTGCCCACCCTGCCAGGAACAATTCCCAATTCCCAATATCCCGTCCATCCCTGCCCTCTGGCAGTGGCAGCCATTCCCTGGGTCCTGTCCCTACATCCCTGTCCAAAGTCCCTCTCCATCTGCAGCTCCTTCAGGCCCTGCAGGGCCACACTGAGGTCACCCCAAAGCTTCTCCTCTCCAGGTGAGCAATCCCAGCTCCCCCAGCCTTTCCTCCCAGCAGAGCTGCTCCATCCCTGGGACCATCCTGGTGCCTCCTCTGGATTCCCTCCAACAGCTCCAGGTCCTTCCTCTCCTGGGGACCCCAGAGCTGGAGGCAGCTCTGCAGGGATGTCAGCAGAAGATCCAGGAGTGGATCCTCTCCTCCCCAGGGACACCTGGCTGGAAGGGGCTCAGCAGCTCCCCAGTAAGGAATGCTGGATCCCCCAGAGCCACGTGCCTCTCCAGGGGCTGGATGGACCCCCACCACATCCCACCTCCCGTGGGTACCTCCACTGCTCCCCCACCTTCCTGCTTCTACCTCCCTCCCTAAAATCCCACGGAGATTCCCAGCACACCCCAGTCACCCTGAGCACTTCTGTCATGGCCTCTGCTCTTTCTCATCAATCCCTGCAAAACACGGAATGGAAACTTTCTGCTTTTTTTTCAAATTTCTTTCTTTTTTTCATGTCGCCAGTGCACTCTCACCCTTCCAAACTCCCCCAGGCGATTCCTGAGAGCAGAAATGATGTGGGTCCAAGAGCTCCCAACACTGAGTGCAGGGGGAGCTCTGAGGTTTGGAAAAAGGAGCCCCAACTGTGCAATAGTGCAAAATTCACCAAACAGCTGCACAGCTCCAGCAGAGCAGCAATCCCAAGAGTCACCACGCATCTGCAGCTCCCATTTCCCAAGAAAAACGGAGTCCATGATGACTTTCAGGAACTGGGGGTGTTCCATCCCAATGAATGGAGTTTCACTCCAACTCCTGCCCTGCTCAGGGGTATTTCTGTGCCAGGCCATGGGATACAGCAGCCTTCCCCCATTCCCAGCGTTTGTGTAAGCACAGATGGAGTTGCAGCAACTGAATCCTCCCAGGGATCCGGCTCTGTGGCCGGGCCAGGGCTGTGCTCTGCTTCCCTTGATAACTCCAAACCTTTGGAAAGGCTCCCTCCGCCCCCTGCAGCGATCTCTGCTCCGGCAAAGGGGACAAAGGCAAAGGCTGAGCCTTTATGGGGCTGCAGCACCGCGGATCTGCTTTCACAAGAGAGCACAGCACAGAGGGACACTGGGGTCTGGGGAGCTGTGGCCAGGGAAGGAGCACCGTCCCACCCCACAGAGTGTGGCGTGTCCAGCATCTCCCAGCAGCTCTTGCAGGGATGGTGGAACCACAGGGAAAGGAGGGAGAGGGGTTTTTTAAACAGGCAGGGAGAGACAGGACACAGGGAATGGCTTCCCACTGCCAGAGGGCAGGGATGGATGGGAGATTGGGAATTAGGAATTGTTCTCTGGCAGGGTGGGCAGGCCCTGGGACGGAATTCCCAGAGCAGCTGGGGCTGCCCCTGGATCCCTGGCAGTGCCCAAGGCCAAGCTGGACAGGGTTGGAACACCCTGGGACAGTGGGAGGTGTCCCTGCCATGGCAGGGGTGGCACTGGGTGGGATTTGAGGTCCCTTCCAACCCCAACCATTTGGGATTCCAGAATTCTACTGTGTCACCACAGGCCCTGCTACAGAGAACTCCACATGAATCTGGTTCAAATATTCTGAGTCTTTTTAGCAACAGAACCTACAACCTTAAGAACTTTCAGTACCTAAAAAGTTATCACATTATATTTGAAATAAAAAATATCTAAAACCTACAGCACAACTCAATAATTTGATTTAACACCAGCAAGACATGAGAGATCAGTTGTTCTGCTGCCTGGGAGCCCAAGAAACTCTTTCAGGGGAAGAGGAAAACTTCATCTTTCAAGGGAAAATCCCCCACCAGGTGGGTGATTATGGAATGAGCTCAGCATCAAAGCATCATTGCTCCTCTGGAATTGATTGCTCCTTGATTAGAGAGATCCCAAATGCTGTGGTGCACCCCAGCCAGGATGGAATAAGGGATTGAGGAGTCATTAACTCCACACTAATCCCTCAAGCTCATTTAGTGGAACCGAGCAGCACAAAATCCTGCCACTGTCCACTACTCACCCTTTACTCCCAGATCTGTGCCAATTCAGAACTTCTGAACCAATTTACACCCAGACAAACACACACAAGTAACAGTGTCCCTGATCCTGGTGGTTCCAAGCCAATTAAAACCCCGGATAATTGCCTGGGAATTCCATTTTGCCACTTTCCAATTGCCACAATAATTAAGTCATAGAATCATGGAATATCCTGAGCTGGAAAGGACCCACAAGGATCATCAAGTCCAGCTCCTGGCCCTGCCCAAAATGTCACCCTGTGCCTCGCTGAGCTCTGGGGCAGCCTCGGGGAGCTCTGGCATTCCCCGGGGATCTGGGCAGTGCCCACCACCCCCTGCAGGAAGAACCCTTCCCAAAATCCAACCTAAACCCCTCCTGACACAGCTCCAGCTCCCTCCTAAAAACACCAGGCTAGAACACAATATACACTCAAAACCCTCTTTCCCCCCCACTCCCAACAAAGTAAAGAACTCAAGCTTGCAACAGAGAATCTCAATTTTAAAGTTACTAAAGGAACTAAAAGCTCCCAGGAGTTGGGCTCGATGATCCATGCGGGCCCCTTCCAGCTCAGGATGTTCTGCAATTCCATGATTCCGAGCAGACCTATTACTGCAACAGGGTGTGTAATCTCAGTATCAACACGAAACCTCCTGGAATAATGACGCTTCCCACTAATTAACCTCCTTCCCACACTCAGCCCACAGCTCCCCGCACGTGGGAAACTTCCTCCGTCGGGCAGAGCTCCGTGATTCCAAGGAAAACGCGTGGCCTGACGGCTGGGAATGCAAACATTGGGAACATGTAAAGGATTTGGCTGAAAGCTGGGGTGGCCCCCGTGGAGCTGGAGCTGCCAGCTCTGCGTGTCCATCCATGGGGATGGTATGGAGGGAAGGAGGCGGGAAGGAGAAGGAAAGGAAGAAAATATCGCCTATTTTACGATTACTTTTGCCTAATTAAGCACATTATTTTTTACACTATTAAGCAGATTTTCCCTCATTCCCGTGCCACTTGTTGAACCACATCACACCCGCGCGCTGCCTCCCGCCGGGAATCCCCCTCAGCACAACAAAAAATCGGTTCAAAAACCCACAAAAAAACTCCGGAGCAACCCCAAAAGGCGCCAGGCACGGCTCGGGCCCGGCCCGCCCCGCCAGGCCCGGCAGCCGCAGGGGCCGGGCCGGCGCTTCCCGCTGCCCCCGCGGCGCCGGGCGGGCTGTCCCGGGTGGCGGAGCTCGCTGTTCCCGGTGGGAACCCCCCTGTCCCGGGACCCCGGGGTCCCGGTACTCACCGAGCGCCGCTCCCGGTGTCTCCACGGGCGACCGGAGCGGGAGCGGAGGCCACGCCCACCGAGCGAAGCCCCGCCTCGATTCTCATCGGCCCCGCCCATCCCCGCATGGCCCCGCCCCGCCCCGAACGGGGCGGGGCGGGGCCATGCGGGGATGGGCGGGGCCGATGAGAATGGTGGGCGTGACCAGGAGATAGTGGGCGTGGCCACGCCGTTCTCCCAAATCCATGCAGAATTCCACAGCCAAATCCCAAATCCAATTGTTTGGGATGAGTGAGAAGAGCGTGCGCCCGAGGGATCGGAGCACACGCGGGGCTTCTGGGGGTGATGGTGGTATAGAATCCGGCGGGATGGAGGGGTGGGAGCATGGATATCCTGGGAATTTTGGGAGTCAGGGGTTGTGGCGGTCGCCAGGGAGGGGCAGATGTGGTATTTGCAAAGGCTTGTTTGCTGCCCGAACGAGCCCGGCGTGCCTGTGCTTGTGGGGCTTTGATCCTGGGATCACCTGGGAATTCATTTGTCTCCAGAGGCAGGGGAGGGTGTGGATTGAAATTTGAATACGAGCTCCTGCCTGCGAGATGCAGGAGGGAGAAGACCTGGAAAATGAGGGTGGGGAGGCCCTGGGGAGATTCTCTGGGGAAAATGTGGCTGCCCCTGGATCCCTGGAAGTGTCCAAGGCCAGGTTGGATAGGGCTTGGAGCAGCCTGGGATAGTGGAAGGTGTCCCTGCCATGGAATGGGCTGGGCTTCAAGGTCCCTCCCAGTCTAGGACTCTACAAAATTCCAGGAAAACTGGGGAAGATGCTGCGCTCATCCCTATCCCCACCTCTGCCCAGAGTGTGTCCCCACGGAGCATCCCTGCCCTGAGAGCCCCAGGAAAGCCTCTCTCTCCTCGCCCTTTCCCACGGTTCTACCCGATGCCAGTACAGGCGGGTTGTTGCTATCCCTGGCACTGCCAGGCTGCCCCGGCTCCAGCCTGTCTCCAGAGCAGCTTTTATGGGAGAGGAGATGGGATCACCAGTCTGCCCGGCTCCTCTCGATTGCCATTCCGGCTGGGAAGGCAGGGATGCACAGGAGGACCTTGTCCTGCAGTATGCCCCAGTGAAAAAAATCCAAACAAAACCTTCAGGAAGACTGGAAGAAAAGAAGGAATTCCTCGTTCGATGCCTGGTTAAAAACACAGGAATCCGTTTTTCCCGAGTGTGGCCAGCAGCCAGGGAAGCGTTGCCCTCTCGTGGGCTAAAGCAGCAGCTTCCCACCATTCCATCCTAACCGAGAGCTTAATTAGCCAGCGTTAATTAACTGCCTGTGGGCTCACAGTGCAGCACTCCCGGGCGAGCAGCCCCTGACCCGAGCAGGAACTCGTCGGGGTTCCCTGGAGCTTGTCGGAGATTCCCAGGAGCATTGCTGGGGCTCCTGTCCCATTCTGGCCAGTTTGCCACGGGGCACACACTGGGAGGGCACCCTGGCCATGAGCTGGGCACACACTGCTTGCACTGGGGCTTGTACTCTGCATACTGGGAGCACTGGGATGTGCAGTGGACATGCTGGGAGGGCACACTGCTTTGAACTTTGTATTTCCTCTATTAAAGATTTATTTTCCTTTCCACCAGTGGCGGGATAAAGGCTCAGCAAGAGGGGATCTCTTGTTTTTCCTTCCTTTTGCTCCCTCCCAGACACTCACCCAGTGGATGTCTCACCTTTGTCTGAAGGCAGGACTGAGCTCTTCGGATCCTGGTGATACAAGCACGGGTTTCCCTTTCTCCTACAAGCACAAGTATTTATGTAAATGATTATTATTGGTATTGGTGTGTGGTAGTAGCCTAGATCAGAGCACTCACTCTTAGATATTGGGAAGGAATTGTTCCCTATGAGGCCCTGGCACAGAATTCCCAGAGCAGCTGTTGCTACTCCTGGATCCCTGGAATGTCCAAGGCCAGGCTGGAAAGGGCTGGGAGCAGCCTGGGACAGTGGACAGCCTGGGACATGACCCTGCCATGACAAGGGTGGCACTGGATGGGCTTTGAGATCCCTCCCAACCCAACGCAGTCCGAGGTGAGATACTAGGAGGGACTTGGAGCAGTATCCAGGGTGGAATCCTGTCCCCACCACCATTAATCTCTGTGAACTCTCGTTATTTCCTGCACAACGAGGTTCAGAGTTCAGCCAAGGGCTGCCTGCAGTGCTCAGCCTCGGAGGCTTTGCAGCAGCTCTGCTCTCAGGGTGCACTTTGGCCAGAGAAAGCAAAGCCAGATTTCTTCTGCCTGTTTGACAGTGCTGCTCCTTCCCACCTTGGATGCACTGTATCTCCTTTCAGGGAGGTGGGGGATTCACTGAATGAACTTGGGGGGCTTCCCAGATGGATCATGGAAATCTGACGCTGGAGAAAATAACCCACACTGCTCCTGGCCGCAAAGATCCTGACAGGAGCAGGCAGAGCAGAAAAGCTCAATTCTTGGACAAAATCATCAAGATTATATCATGTTCCCCCTCAAAACCCCCTCAAAATCAGTGATTTTTCCCCAGGATCTCTGCAGAACAGGAATTTTGACTCAGTTTTCCCAGGATCTTTGCAGAATGGGAATTTTGGTTTAGTGGCTTCACTGAGCTTGTGTTTAACCAGAAATGCAGAGAAAAATGATCCTGAAATTATCTGGGAGCAGGTGGGGGCTCGCTCCTGGCTAAAGGCTAGTGTGGGGTGGGGGTTGTTGTCCTGCCTTTCAGGAAGGGGGTGCTCCCAGCAACCCTGGGATTATCCCTGGGCATGGAGTCCGGAGTGGCAGTGACAGAAAGGGACTTCACAAACAAACAGACAGCTGTGCACAGCCAGCAGCCAAGGAAGGCTTTCTCTGGAGCAGCAGAGTAATTGAATTCCGCGTGGGAGCAGCGGAGGTGCAGGAGACGGCGCAATGTGATTTCCAGGGCAGCCATCCCTCATCGCTGCTCTCTGCAGGGCCACAGCCTGTCCCTGTGTGCCTGGCCAGGAGCAGCTCCTGCTCTCCCATCTCCATCCCTGCCACATCAACAGCAGCCATTCCCTCCCTCCCTCCAGTGCCATCGAGAAGGAACAGGAGCCCAGGCTTCCCTGGCTTTTCCCACCCTTGTCCCAAAGAACCAGCCCCCAAGAATATGGTCTGAACCCCCCCAATGCTTTTTCCCCCTTACTATTTATCATGTGTTCCTTCCACAAAGGAATCCCTTAAATCCCCATCCCGGGGCTGCTGGACCCAGCCTTCCCTGGAAAAGACTGTCCAAAAGGAGCACGTGTGATAAACAGTCCCATGTTGGGTGTCCACGCTGGACACCCCTGGGAAGAGCCTTGCTAAGGCTGTTTGGAGCAATCATCAATGCAACAAAAATTGTTAAACACCAAATGTCCTTGTGTTCCACATAGCAAACACCAGCCACCCCTCAGCATCCTTTTTCTTGGACATAAAGACTTATTTTTCCACTAAAAATTAACAAAATGAATCAATGTCTGGAATTACGCCTGTGGGAATGAGTAATTTCTTACAGTTCATACAAATATTTCCCATTTTTCAGCCATATTCGGGCTTATCTTTCCAGATAATCACAAAACCAGCCACTCTCCCCTAATTCCAGCTTGGCCAGCTGGTAAAGCATCTGACAGCAGAAATGGCTAAAACAATCTGAGCATGAACAGTCCCTTATTTATTAATTTTCTTCCCTATTTTTGGGCTTCATATTGTTGAAGTGACACATCAGAACCGCCCAGGGACAGACCTGTGTGCTGCAGCTCAGGTGTGCTCTTCCTCGAGGGCACAAGGAGTACATTCCATTGTTCCCTCACCTCCACATCAATCCCAGCAGGTCCATATGGACCCATACAGGGCTGGACGTGGGTGCAGGCTGGGATCTGCTCCATCCCTGCTCGAGGGATGCTCCAAGCAGTCAGGAGGATGTGGGCAGCAGGATGTGGGCAGCCGGCGCTGGCAGAAGAAGCCTTTTCCTCACTCCCAATCCAGATGAGGCCTTGGTCTTGATCCAAGGACTCCATGTGATGGATGGGTTTTTCCCTCCAAGGAGGGATTTTCGCTGCCTGGGTGTGAGCTGCTCATCCTTCTCCCACGGGCAGCCAGAGGCAGATAATGGGATGCAGGGGTTGGAGGAAAACATGTAGGAACAAAGGAACACCATAACGTAGGAGAGAAGAGTTTTCATATCTCCATCCTTAGGTATTTTTAGTCTGAAAGGCACAAATGCATCACTGAGCTATGAAAGGAAAGCTCCCTGTTGCTCTCCATGTCAGGGGCTTCGGAGCAGTGCTCTGCCTGCTTTGAAGGAGGTACCTGTGGGCACCTATATCCAGGTGGAGGAAAACCATGTCCCTTTAGCTGAAGGAGACATCACTGTAAGGGACACCTTCCCCTATCCCAGGCTGCTCCAAGCCCCGTCCAACCTGGCCCATCACTTCCAGGGATCCAGAGACAGACACAGCTTCTCTGGGCAACCTGTGGCAACCTCTCATCACCCTCACAGGAAAGAATTCCCTTCCCAATAACCAATCTCAACCTGCTCTTCTTCAGTTTAAGTCCAATCCCCCTTGTGAAAAGCCCCTCTCACAGCAGATCAGCTGCATTTGTTCTGTGCTCAAGGACAGAGCAAGTTCTCAACACAGGCTGCTAAGAAGAGATGGGCTCTGGTGGGACCCCATGCCCCCCTTCCCACCTGGATAGGAGCTGAGAGCAATGGGAGGAGCAATGTCCTAGGCTGACTATATGATGCTTTTATCAGCTCCATCACCACTGGACTGTGAACACGGCAATGCTGGGCTCCCCTCCTTCCTCTGCTCCTCCATCCTTTTTGCATTATTAAATCTACTCCCATCTAACAGGATTTTATGACATGTTTTTTCCCCAAAGTGGGAAAAAAGGAAACAAGGTCTAGCTTGGCACAAAGCAACACCATTAAGCAGGAGGCTGCAACGCTGCCGTTGGTCTGGAGCCTCTTTAGCATTTTCATTAGCTCTCCGAAGCTTTTGATGTCCCTTATTTACGACACAGACACTGCAGAGGAGGCAGGAGATGATTAAGACGAGCTTTTACTCTTCTGGAGTGTGCCGGTACCTCGTGGCTACGGATCCTGCATATAAAGCAATATTGCTTATTATTCCGAGCTGTTTGTTCCATTAATCATGAGCCTGCTTTGCTCTGGGAAGAGGAATTGGAATACAGCAATATTCTGTCTGCTTGTTTTTAAAATACATGTGTGGGTGGACACTCCAGCTACTGCTCACATTTTTCTCTCGCAAGAAGAGCTGTTCGTGATTCTCCTCCCCAGTGTTTTCTCCTGACACTGATTTTGTTCGTCGAACTCGGGAGGGGAACTGCCTCAAGCCTGTCAACGAGTGTTGTATGGAAATAAGGAGTACTGACTGAGAAATGCTTGAAATTCAGCGTTCCAGAGAGGAAAAGGATTTCTTCATGGAAAGGGTGGACATTGGAATGGGCTGCCCAGTGAGGTGGTAGAGTCCCCATCCAAGGAAGGTGACACTCAGTGCTCTGGGCTGGGTGACAAGAGGGGGATTGGGCACAGATTGGACTTCATGGTCTTGGAGGGCTTTTGCAACCTCAGTGATTCCACAATTCTGTGGTTCAGTTCAAAGTCACACACTGCCCTCACAGTCCCAGCCTTGAGCAGTCACCCAGGCAGCAGTGGGTCTGGGGACTCCTTCAGGATATCCCAAAGGGAATTTTCAGAGTGTTCAACTCATGATCCCAAGAAGACACTATGGAGGCATTAAAAGCAACTCAACAAGTTGTGTCAGCATCTTCAGTGACCTTGTCTCACCACATCTGACCTCACAAAGAACCTTCCAGAAAACCAGAGTTCTGGGGTAGAACAAATGAAGAAGGGAATAAAACAACCAACTTGAGAATTATTAGTGAGTTCCCATCTAGCTCTCCAGGCACAGACAATGTGTCAGGGCATGTCTCCAAGCTGAAAGGTTTACAGGATACATAAACAGCTCCATAAAACAAACGATGTCACCAGCTCCTGGAAAATCACTGCTGGAAACAGCAGGTAAGGCCAGAGGAGCTCCATCAGACAGCAGAGCTGCTTCTTCATTGCTGACAGATGGCTTCACCTGAATGTCCTTCATCAAAAAATCAACCGAAAAACTACAGGTCTGTTACTTTTCTAACCTGCACTTACTCAATCCTTCCAATCCAATATATACCCTCACTCCAAAACACAGCATCCACTCCAATGAAATTAATTTCCCTTCCTATAAGAATGATAGATTGCACACACACAAGCCAGGTTAGTTCAGTTCATATGGAAACAGCCAATTATGTAATTTATTTATTAATACAGTTTTAATTCACAGTACAATTGAGCTGCACACCCAAGACATAGATTATTTACAGAGCAAGAAAGGCAGGCACAGCAGGTGTCCCTTGTTTCCCAGCTGGTTTGGGTTTCTAAACTGGGATACCCCAGGAGCACCCCATCATCTCTATTGCCACACAGTCTTGGTCTCACAGCAACCAAGAGAAGCTTTGAATCATGGAATTGTTTAGGTTGGAAAAGTTCACTAAGAAGATCCAGTTGAATCATTCCCCCAGCACTGCCAAGGCCACCCCTGACCCATGTCCCCAAGTGCCAAATCCATGTGGCTTTTAAACCCCTCCAGGGATGGGGACTCCACCCCTGCCCTGGGCAGTTCCAAGGCCTGAGCCCCCTTTCCATGGGGAAATTCCAGCTGCTGTCCAACCTGGCCTCCCCTGGCCCAGCCTGAGACCATTCCCTCTCCTCCTGTCCCTGTTCCCTGGAGCACAGCCCGACCCCCCGGCTGTCCCCTCCTGGCAGGAGCTGTGCAGAGCCACAAGGGCCCCCATGAGCCTCCTTTGCTCCAGGCTGAGCCCCTTCCCAGCTCCCTCAGGGATTCTCCTGGGTGCAGGAATGCCTGAGCCTGTTCCAATGGATTGTTGCTCTGACAGATCCCAGCCCTCAGAGACCTCCACAGCCCGCACAGGGAACACACAGCAGCGCTAATGACACATTCCAGAACATCCTGGCTGTGTGAGTAATTGCAGATCCTTTGCACAGCCATCTCCATGAAGGCAGTGGGAGTTGGAGAGACATTATTAGGTCTCCTGACATTTTAAAAAGGCTTAGACAGAAAACTTCTTTGAGGGGTTGCAATGGAACTGAAATAGTTTTTGTAATAACAACCAAACAACCCACGAGGAGCTTTGTGTAACTGTTTGGACATGAGAGAACAGAGAGAGAAAATCCATGTACAGAGAGGAGAAAGGAAGAGTTCTGTCCAAGCAAAGACATCAGGGCTGCTCCCACAGCCCCCTGGCCACCCCAGGAGAGGTCACACACAGGGGATGACACCAGCCAGCACCACAGGCCCAGCACTGGGAGCTTGGGAGTCCCTTCACCAATAGGGAAAATCAGGAGCAGAGCCTCTGGGCTGATTATGGCAAGTGAGCGTTACCTTTTGGACAGCTCCAAACCCTCCTGCAGAAGATGGGCTTCTGAAATCATAAGTCATATGTTC
Organism: Serinus canaria; assembly: GCF_022539315.1. Lineage (NCBI taxonomy): Eukaryota > Metazoa > Chordata > Aves > Passeriformes > Fringillidae > Serinus > Serinus canaria. Next base: position 1,100,512 of record NC_066322.1, on the reverse strand, counting down.
ATCTGCTGAATCAAATGGTGTGAAGGCTCCAGATGAAAGTGGGGCAATCTCCCCTGGCACACATGGAGCCATCTGACCCCATGAGGGTGTGGGGACAGCCTACGGAGACTGGAAAAGTGGCTCAGGGGCAGCACAGGGGACAAGGGAGCACCAGCTGTCAAGAGTTGTTAAAATCTCATATATTCACATGGATACAAATGTCAGGGTTTGTGTATTAGCCGGCAACATGAACAAAGGTGTCTGGGAGAAAAGGCTCTTCTATAGCACCTTCCATTGAAACCCAGACTGGTTTGGGTTGGGAGGGCCCTCAAAGCCCATCCCATTCCATCCCTGCCAAGGGACACCTTCCACTGCCAGGGAACAATTTCTTCCCAATATCTCATCCATCCCTGCCCTCTGGCCATGGGAAGCTCTTGTTGTGACTCTCCAGGCCCCCATGTTTCTCACAGGCTCCCCTCAGGTCATTCTCCACAAAAATACTTTCACAGAAAGAGCCTGAAAGCCTCCAGCACCTCCCGTTCCATGTCGTGTTCACCTTCAGCAACGAAATCACTTGACTAGAAAAGTGCTATAAAAAGTAGCAATTCCTCTCCTCCCGTGTCTCATGTGTCAAGACCACGCTGCTGTGTAAAAATCAAACCTACGGTGTAACACTGAGGTCTTACAGTCTTCTGCTTGGGCTGAAACACACCCAAAATAGGAGACAGAATCATGGAATTATTTAGCTTTGAAAAGCCCTCTAAGACCATGGGGTTCGACTGCTCCCCAGCACTGACCCACATCCCCAAGTGCCACATCCACATAGTTTTAAATCCCTCCAGTCCCTTCATTCACATGAAGTGTCTGCCAAAAGTTCTCATCAGAGAGGGGTTTGCTTCCAGGCGTAGCTGCTCCTTCCCCAGACAGTGTAGTCTGAACTGACTCATTCCAGGTCTCAACTAGACCCTGGGTATCTTGGATGGAGGGGGGAAAATAGATATCTGATAGAATTCCAGGAAAGCTGGGAAAAGGAGCTTCAGGCAGCAAAACCAGGGTGATGGCTGGATGATAACCACCTTCTGCATCAATGGGATGTAGAAGGTGGTTATCACTCAGAACCTCCCAGTTACCTTCACCAGGAGGCAGCTCCTGCTCAAGGACACCAAGGATCACTCCTGGACTGGGAGTGAGAGCGCGTGGAAAATCCTGCCTCAGTGAACAGAGGAAGTTGGGAATGAAAAAGTAAAGCGGGAATAAAAGCCTGATTTTATACAGCTGTAATCACTCCCAGAACTGCACAAGTCTCAGGAATTGCACAGCACACAGGAAAACTCCACTTCTGCCAGGCAAAAACTGAAGCTTGGGTGGGCAAGCCAGTCTGTCAATCAAAAATTTAGGCATGCAGAGCCACACACATGTTCATTTTTAGAGCGAATGCCTCACTTTGTTAGAGATTTGCTCCGGTCAATAGATTCCTGAAAACAATTTAACTCTACACATTATAGATTATTTCCTCTGAGTTAACAGGCTGGAGATATTTAAAAACTGGCATGAATAGAGAGGTTTGTTCTGAGAGACATTTTTTTCCTCCAGAAAACTTGTTACATTAAAAACTTCTAGTCGTAGGTAATTGCTAACATGGAACATTTATTGGTTTAAAAAAATAAACATGCAGAAGCCATCCTCCTTAAAAACAACACATACAATTACCCAGCGGGGATTTTAGAGGAAAGCAACAACCCTGCAAGGAGTGGATTCCTCCAAAATCTCCAGCAGAAATGTATTTTCTGTGGGAGTCCATGCTCCAGCTGTGCCGCGCAGTAAGTCCAGCCAAAGGCAATCACATTACAGCGCATTTGCCTTGCAGTTTATCTTTCTTTTTCTGCTGTTTGGATTTCTTTCCATCCACCTGGAGACTGATAGTTCTCCTCTGCTCCAGATTCAAGAGCTCCTGGAAGAGCTCCTGCACGTTGTAGTTCATTTTGGCTGACGTCTCCATGAAGGCACACTTCCACTTGCTGGCCAGCGCCTGCCCCTCGCTGGCATCCAGCTCCCTCTGCGTGTCGTCACTTTTGTTCCCCACCAACATTATCGGGATTTTCTGGATGTCGCCTTTGATCTGGCAGATCTCATCGAAGATGGGGTGAAGATCTTCCATGGATTGCCTGCTGGTGACGGAGTACACCAAGATGAAGGCATGCCCTTTGGATATGGAGAGCCGCTGCATGGCAGGGAACTGATGGCTGCCCGTGGTGTCCGTGATCTGCAGGGTGCAGATGCTCTTGTCACAGCTGATCACCTGCCGGTACGTATCCTCGATGGTGGGGATGTAGGTTTCCCTGAAGGTGCCCCTTACAAAGCGCAGGACCAGGGAGCTTTTGCCGACCCCCGCTGCTCCGAACACCACCACCCTGTAATCATTGCTCTGCTCAGGCATGTTCGCCGCGCCGAGACGTGAGGGGAGGTTTTCACACAAAAAGCCCGAGTTCCACCAAGTTTACACACCCCTGTGCAGAGGTGGGCTGCGGAGAGGGAGGGGGAAAGGGTGCGTTATTGAAAATCAGCAATTAATAAATCACTCCCATCCTTTTGCCGTGAAAGAAACCACTGTTCCTCGCTACCCCAGCCATGCAGCCCATGCACGTTTAACGCTACGAGACGAGAATAAGAATTCACCTGCAGCCATCAGCTCCACCGAGCAGCGAAATGGGGCTGAAACCGCCTGGCAGCCGCGGGGAAGAGGTATTCCGGCTCCAGGGAAGCCGGGCTCCAGCCCCGGGAAAGCCGCGCTCAGCCCCCGGGAAGGCGTGTTCCAGCCCCCGGGAAGCGGCACCACCCTCGCCCGGAGCGCCGCCGCCGCCGCCGCGGCAGGGGAGGGGAGGCTCCGCGACTTCGTAAATCCAGCCTTCCACTCAACCGCCCCGTGAAAATAAATAAATTATCAACACCGCCTGAACTAAAGCCGCTGCCGCCGAGCTCTGCTGCTCCATCCCTCACTCCGCGCACAAAGGCGAGTCTCGCCCTCCCTCAGTTCCCCGCACCGCAGACCCTCAGGAACTGCAGGGCTCTGCCGTCTTCCATCGACCCTGCGCATCTCCCAGTTTAAATTTAGGGCTGATTTAATTTAAAAACTTCAAACCTGGGTCAGGTTTTCGCCCCCACTGGCATTAAGCGGGGCAGGGATGCCCTGAGCAGCCTCTCAGCCCTCCCCGGGTCAGCCACCGAGCCCTGGGGCCGCGGCCAGCAAGGTCCACTCAGGACCTTCTCCGTGTAATCCCTTCAACTGGGCATATTCTGTGATTCCACTGTTGGGTTTGTATCCCTCACACCGCCGGAATAAATAAGAGCAATTGTGTGTCACAATCACAAGCCGTGTTTCTCCTCTTTTATTAGGAATTTCCCCCAGCGCAGTCTCTCCGAACGCCCTCATGCGGGGACACCGGAGCTTGCACCAACCGGTGCCTCACAGGGGCAGGCGGCCGTGTGTCCCCGCTGTTCCACCTCCGGCGTGGCCGGGGAGAACTCCCCCGGCTCTTCTTGGTCGCCGCCCCGGGCTCAGCTCTGCCCTCACGGCCCCTTCCCGCCCATGGATTCCCCGGGCTCGGCACTGCCCTCACGGCCCGGTCCCTCCTGCGGGATCCCACCCCAGGCTCGGCTCTGCCCTCACGGCCCCTTCCCGCCCATGGGTTCCCCGGGCTCGGCTCTGCCCTCACGGCCCCTTCCCGCCCATGGATTCCCCGGGCTCGGCTCTGCCCTCACGGCCCCTTCCCGCCCGTGGGTTCCCCGGGCTCGGCTCTGCCCTCACAGCCCCTTCCCGCCCATGGGTTCCCCGGGCCCGGCTCTGCCCTCACGGTCCCTTCCCGCCCCTTCCCGCCCCTCCGTTCCCGCCCGGGCGCCGCCCGCCCTCACGCCCCAAAATGGCCGTCGGCCTCTGAGGGGGTCGGTGCGAAATCAATGCATTTAATGAAGTGTTTCAGTTTGTGGGTCACCTACGTTGCAAAATGTGGGATATGTAAAATTACCTTAAGAAAGGATATTTTTTGGTGTTTGATCTTTGTATACTTGCAAGCCTAATCGACAAAAAGTGAGATTGAATCTGTGAAACAGCGGCCAACAAGCTCTAAGTGATGCCCGTGTATCAAAAAAACAAATGGATTGTTGGTAGAATTGTTAAGGTTAGGGCTGGACGCGTTTCTCTGCTCTCAGACCTGGGGGAGTTGAACAGAGCTTGGGAAGAAGGATGAACCATTGATAGTGGGCACAGGGAATGCAGGATTTATGGACCACAAGGACATCTGGCAGAACTCCCAAGATGAGGAAGAAATTCATAAAAACAACTCAGTAACTGTGCTGAAATCAGCACTTGTGGAGGAACACTTCCCAGTCCTTCTCCAAGCTCATTCTTCCCAAACCATTTGTGGTTTTCTGGGTTATCATTTCTTATTTCTCTGATCCTTGTTGCATTCCTAACACTGTGGTATTCTCCTATTTTAAATCGACTTCTATCAGCCTTGTAATGCTTCTATCCCAGACCAACAAAAACTGTCTCTTTAGATCTATTTCATACTGCTGTGGAGTTTTTTTGTCTAACACAAAAAAACCCAGAGGAGTTTCAATCTTGACATGAAGGGCCAAAATACCTGGGATAGAACCTGGACCAAATCCATCCCCATGCAAGGGGAACTAAACCTGAGACCTTAAAAAAGGAATGGCCTCTCTAAAACCAGGTGCCCATTTGTACTGAGATGCTTTGAAAGCTCCTGTCTGAATTAATAATGATAATAATGAAAATAGGAGAATAAAGCAGAATTGTGAAAGTCCACTAATCAACATTAGTGGGGGGTCAGGGATGACCCCTCACCTTCCTTTTGCTCTAGAAAATTCCTGTTCCATCTGCTTTTACCATTCCTGTCTCTCCAGGTAGGATGACTTGCCTGTGGCAAGGCTCAACCTGCAAGCCATTCACTTTGGCTGAGTCCCATCATTATTGGGGATTTTCAGAGCAGATTTACAAACCGTCATTCCTGGTGTTTATGGGATATTTCTAAACCTTCATTTCTGGTGTTTATGAGGTATTTATTAGCCACAATGAAATGCTGGCTAGGAATGAGTAGCTAATTCACTCTCTGTGCTAGCCACTTCTGCTCAGTTATCCCATTTTCAGATATTTTCCAAGCTTTCCAATGGCTCTTTCTAAGAGGTGTTTTATTTAAACCTCCAGATCTGAAGCCTGAAGCTGGAATTGATTTTTTCCTATAATAGGCTGTGACAAGGGAAGAACTCTAAGAGCTCTTGCACAGTGTGGTGTCAGGTGCTAAGTGGGAAGCAGACCCGTGACACGTCCATGTGCCCACCGCAGATCAAAACCTTCCCGAAATAAATCTGTTGCTGCTCATTGCTTATTTTACCCCAAAAAGTGCTCTGACGCTGTCCTGTCATCGAGAGCAGGTGACTGTCATTAAAACCAGAACTGGAGCTCCCCTCCTGCAGCTCCATCTCCTGCCATTCTGTCCCCAGCAGTGCACCCCGTCCTTCGCTGCCATCCTAACAAAATCCCAGAAAAACCTTTGGGCTGCAGGGTTTGGGGTGGGACAGGGGACGCCTTTCAGTGTCCCACAACATAGGAATTGTATTTGGAATAGGAATTGAATTGGAAGTGGGTTTGAACCCCGGCGGCTGCCTCTGCCCAGCCAGTGCTGACAGTCTCAGGTGGCTTTTCCCAGCCCTGCCCGTTCTCATTGTGTCCCTGCGCAGCGAGCGGACACACCAAGCTCCAGGACAGGCCGGACCCCGAGCAGCACCGTGCAGGCAGCTGTGGCTCCCTGATCACCACATTCCCACATTCCATTGCCGAAGGATCGCTGGTGTGCGCTCAGTCCAGCCGGAGCCGGGTTCTGGTGGCAGCAGGTGGCAGCAGAGCCCTGCCAGGGCAGGATGCGCCCGGGAAAGGAGCGTGTGCGCGGGGGTGGCGGTGCTACAGGCACTGAAATCTCGTTTATTCGCTCTTTTGACACTCTTGAGGTCCCAAAGAGCTGCACTGCCTGTGGCCTGGCTGGAGCCAGCACAGGCTGCAGCGGGAACAGAGCCACGGGCTCTGCCTAAAGCTCACACCCGGGCCCTCTCTCAGGTGCTGTTTATCAGGGCAGCCCCTCCTGCAAGGGGACTTCAGGCTCTTGATATGAACTTCGTCTGTTTTCATCAAATTTTCCGCTACTCCACGAGTGCAGAAAAATCAAAGAATTACGGCATTATTTAGGTTGGAAAAGCCCTTTCAGACCACTGAGTCCAGTCATTCCCCCAGCGCTGCCAAGGCCACCACTGCCCTGTGTCCCCAAGTGCTACATCCACATGCCTTTCAAATCTCTCCAGGAATAGGGACTCCACCCCTGCCCTCAGCAGCTGTGTCAAGGCTGGACAACTCTTTCCATGAAAAAATTTTCCCAAATTCCCAGATTAAACCTCCCCTAGCATGACCTGAGGCTGTTTCCTGTTGATCCTGTCATTTGTTCCCTGGGAGAGGACACCAACACTTTTTAAAATTTTATTTTCCCTGGATTATAGACAGCAAGGCAACATGGGGAGAGCAGGCTCCAAGCAGTGGGCAGCAGCACCTTGAAATATGGGAGCAGCTGGAGGGTGCTGCCCAAATCAACACTGCAGTGGGGTGATGGCCAACACACAAAGGTCACGGCACAGCTGTGACATCTCCAGGCTGGCAAGCAGGGATAGGAAGGAAAACCCTGCAGGGTTGTTCAGCCTGGAGAAGAGGAGGCTTCAGGGAGACCTTAAGAGCCCCTTCCATAATTAAAGGGGCTCCAGGAGAGCTGGAGAGGGACTTTGGATGGGGGTTTGGAAGGACAGGGACTTTGCATGAGGGTCCGGCAGGACAGGACAGGGGGGAATGGCTTCCCACTGTCAGAGGAGATTGGAGATGAGGAGAAATTCCAATGACAAATCCACAATATTGTATATTTTATTTAAATTAACAAAACTACATGTTTTCCAGGTTGCTTAAAGCATTCTGTAAAAACTGAACTCAACCTAAACAAACAAACAAAAAAAAAAGGATATATTTTAATAAGACCCAGGGACTATTTCCAAGACATATGAGTTGGGCTGAGGAATGAAGAAATAAAAAACCCACACACGCACACACACACGCCCCATAAACAAACTGTTGGTGTTTGACACAGAATTTGGTTTGAAAGCTGCAGCTCCCCATTTGTGGGGAGCCTTTACAAAAGGCAATGCTATAGTCTAAGCTGGAAAAGAACCCACGGACACAGCTATGGGAACAACATAAATATCACGTAAGAACCCAAGGAAAAAGGGATGGCAAAGTTGCAAAGTCGCGTGTTCAGCTGGGAACATTGCGGGGTTGCAGGGATGTGCGTCGATTTAATTCACTTCTAATGGAGTAGCTACTACAGTAGGAACACTGCTTGGACCTGCTTGGCCTCCAGGGGCAGGGGAAGCTGGGCATCCCGGGGAGGGCAAACACAACAAACAGAATCGCTTTAAGAAAATCCAGTAGGAGCTGCAATGAATCCACAGGGAGCAGGCCTTTGGCAGAAGGGTCTGCCTGGTGTGACACGTCCCCATATGATGGTGCCCAGCAATCAAACCCATGCAAGCTGATCTTGTGGTGCCACCCTCTCTTTTTTCATAGCATTGAGCTGTAATAAATGGATGAGGGTAAATGAATAAATTCTGGGGTGGGGATTGTTATGGTACCTGGGCTGACAGGAACGAGTTTCCCCTCTCTGCCTCCCCTATAATGCTTCAGCAACACACAGCAGCAGCAGATTCTTATCTTGTAGGGCCAGAACTGGGAGGGTGAGTTACATGTTACCAGCAGTTAACACAGAAGTTTGCTCCTGCCAGCTCACGGGGGCTCTCTGGGCGCTCCAGGCCATGGAAGGTGTGCCCTGAGCAGTGCAGACCCTTCCGCACCATCCACTTCTCTGAACTGGGCCCAGCAGGGCTCAGCTCAAGCCTCTACCCCAGATCAGTTCCCACTCCCCTCTCTTTGCCAAAGGCCTCCCAGCACGGGGCTGAGCGAGGTGCCTGTGTCTGCTCTGGGAAAGCAAAGATCCACATTAGTGCGTGACCAGCGGATCCTTTCAAGTCCTTAATCCCTGGAAGAATCCAGCTCTGCTCCGGCCTGGCAGCGCACAGAGCGAGACTGCCCAGCTCCCAGGGATGCACTGTAACAAAAGGAGAAGGTGGAGGAAGCCACAAAAGCACGGGAAGCCAAAGGGACTGAGAACAGGGAGGAGCTGACTGTGGGATCAGCCAGCTGGGAACTTGGGTCAGGAGTGCTCTGCTCTCCTGCAACTCAGCTCAGCATCCAGGCTGGCCATTCTCTGTATCCAGCAAACAGCTGCAAAACCTGCTGAGAAAGCAGTCCCTGCTTCTACTAAAGCTTTACTAACAGCCTGCTCCTCTCCCAGCTGTGCTTCATCCAGCCAGAGAGGGTGGCTGCAGGGCTGCCCCAAAGACTCAGACAAGGTCAGTACAGCCACAGTGGTGGAACTAAATGCTTTTAAAACAAGGCTCCTCCCGCAATCAACACCTTGTGTAAGTTGCACACAGGAGCAAACCCAGAGTACTGAGCACATGCTCCTGCCTAAGCTCCCTGCAGCAGCTTTATGCACCAGCACACCCAGCAAACTCAAGCCATCCCCACGGCAGCTCTGCCCTGGCCCCACATCCGCACCTGTGACTTTGCAACCTCAGTGCCCTTCCAGCAGGGTTTTACGTGCCCGAGTGTAACACAATATACACAGCCCTCCCCCCAGGAATAACTACACCATAGTAAAGAGTTACAAATGTTCTGCTCGCTGTCACTGCTCTGTGAATGCACCAGGGACGGGGTGCTCGAGGAGCGGATGCGGCCAGAGGGCTCTCCAGCCAGAGGGACTCGTGTGTCCTCTGCTCCCCACCCCAGGCCGGTCCCTGCTGAGGCACCTCCGTGTCACTCCTGAGCCTCCTTCCGAGCCAGCTTGTACACCTCCGTGGGCCCGTCCACGTGGGTGATGGTGGTGGTGAGCTGCAGCTCTTCCCCGCTGTTCACCCCCAGGTCACCTGACAAACAAAGGTGTTCCATCAGTGAGGTCTCTCAATAAAATGTGGGACTATTCCAAAGGAAAAGATCCACTTTATTCCCTCCAACCGCTCATCTGCCTAAGCCACGGACCAGTGACTTTCTTATAAATTATTTTATTTACAGTTATTTAAATAGAAGCACGAGAAACACATGGAGGGGCTGTAGCATGTCCAGAGAAGGGAATGGAGCTGGGGAAGGGGCTAGAGCCCCAGGAGTGGCTGAGGGAGCTGGGAAGGGGGCTCAGCCTGGAGAAAAGGAGGCTCAGGCAGAACCATCTGGCTTTCCTCAACTCCCTGGCAGAAGGGTCTATTTTCTCCACTCCTCATCCCTTCATCTGAGCTACACAGTTTCATCTGGGCAATGCTAAAAGGCACAAAAACCACCCCAAAGGCTCCAGCCAGCCTTGGCTAAAAGTCAAACCTGTCCAACCCAGCCATTAATTCAAATGCCTGCTTGGAAACCCAAACCATCATTTGCAAAACTTTTCAAGGCGCTGAGTGTGCACTTGGACCAAAATAAAAGGCACAGAAGGCACCCCCTACTTTGTACCTCTCTGTCCCCTTGAGAGCCCTCAGGTCACCTGGGGACACTTACCATTGGACTGGTCTTCGCCGTAGTTCTTGTGGGATGGCGCGTACAGGAACATGAGGGCGAACACGTAGAGATTCCACATCCCGTAGATGCCGGTGAAGAAGGCGCTGTTCACCTGGATCGTGATGTCCCCCCACTTCCAGTGGCCTTCTGTCACCTGTCCAGGGAAAACAGACACGGACAGGCCATGAGGAAGAGGAAATTCTGTAAAGACACAGCCTTGGAATACATCAGTGAGAACAGCATCAATTCGACAGGACGGAGGAAATGGAGTGTAACAGGTTCAGTGAGGCAGAAGTCAGGCTGGGATTCTCCTCTTCAGACTCGGTCTGCAGGGACAAAATGCTCCTGACAAAGTGATTCCCTCAGGACTTCTTCAGCTCTGATGTCTCATTTACTGTGACCGAACCGCTGCGCTCTGCGATACCCCTGCCACAAGCATGTGCTCAGCACAGATTGACGCACAAAGGGCACTACCTGGGGACACCACTGACATCCCTAAACATCCACCTGCTAAAAATAGACCTTTTATAGCAGGAAAACCAGCCTGAATAATGGGGGAATTGATGTGCTAAGCACGGCTGGCTGAGGAGGGACCAGGCTGACAGCACCAACCTGCCACATGCTGAGGGCTGTCAACATCCATGAAAATATCATCAATATTAATATTCCTTGAAGATACACAGACTGCTCAGGCTGCAATGTTGCTTTCTGTTAAAGAACAACATAAAGGCCAAGAAGAAAACTACAGTAGCTTAAAAAGAGATCCATGGAGATGCTCTGAGGACTGGAGCCCCTCTGCCATGGTGCCAGGCTGGGAGAGCTAGGGGTGCTCACCTGGAGAGGCAAAAGATGCAGGGAGAGCTCAGAGCCCTTCCAGGGCCTAAAAGGCTCCAAGAGAGCTGGAGAGGGACTGGGGACAAAGCATGGAGTGACAGGACACAGAGAATGGCTTCCCACTGCCAGAGGGCAGGGATGGATGCAATATTGAAAGGAATTGTTCCCTGGGAGGGTGGGCAGGCCCTGGCACAGGGTGCCCAGAGCAGCTGGGGCTGCCCCTGGATCCCTGGCAGTGCCCAAGGCCAGGCTGGATGGGACAAGGAGCAGCCTGGGACAGTGGGAGGTGCCCCGGCCCATGGGATGGGCTTCAAGGTCCCTTCCAGCCCAAGCCAGTCTGTGACTCCATGATTCAAGCCATGATAAAAACTCATTCGTACAGAGGTGACACGGGAGCTCAGGACAAACAGGTACAGCTACTGCTGGGCACAGCAGGCTGCAGTCGGCCCAGGGAAGGTTGAATGCTGTCACATCTCCGTGGGCACACAAAGCCAGCCACCTGAGTGTTTCAGCATGAACAGAACATTTTCCTCTTGCTGAGTTCTCAGAAATGACTAAAGCCTGTTGGCCGATTTCCGCACGGCGCAGCCCCAACGCTCCCCGGGAGCCAAGGGCCTCTGTGCCGGCTCCAGCCTCAGCAACTGCATGGCAGAGCTTCAAACAAACCAAAACAACTTCTTCAAAAGCAACTTGTTATCAAACGTGCTCAGAACAGGCCAGTCCTGTCTGACCAGCGACGAGCGGCGTCAGGAGCGGCTGAGAAGCAGCGGCTGAGGCTCTCCCGGGGAGCCCAGAGCCACCCCTCACCTGGCTCACGATGAAGAAGATGACAGTCATGGCTGCACAGGCCAGGGTGATGAGCATCAGGAACTTGAACCTAAAAATCAGCCCCTGTTTAGAGAGAAATGTCACTGGTCACATTAACAGAATCCACAAAACCCATTTTTGGTTTTAGGATAGACAAGACACGAGGATAAAAAATAAAAAATAAAACAAGGGTCCAACCCACGAAACCCCAAAGCAAAACAACCTCCACCCACTCCTGTGCCGTGCTCAGCACAGCCCATATCCTCCGCTCCCCACACGTCTGCGCTCCTGCCGGAAGCTCCGCGCGGGGTGGGCACGTCTGGACAGCGCTGCCTTTCCATGACATTTGCCCGCTGACTGATTGAGCAGCAGTTAATTAAGTGGAAGAGGTGGCACACAGGGCTGCAGGAGGGACGGCCCGACAGCTCACGGCTCTTGTAAAACAAACACGAGGTGGGGTCGGTGCCCCAGCGTGGGCTCGGGGTCTCACCACACTCATCCTCACCCCCGGCCTGGCTGGGAGGGAGCTGCAGCAATTCCGATGTCTGGAAAACCTGGCTGGCTAGCACAGAGTGGAGATTCCGAGACAAACTCCTTGGCAGGCAATCCCACTGCCCACCGCCCCTGCTTTCACTGGTTCTACATTTTTACTTACAAATTCTTTTGGTTTTGGGTGAGTGCGTGGGTTTTTTTAACCTGGTTCTGGAATTGAGGTGGAAATGTCAGTGTCTGCGTAATTACCCTGCCACACCACGACAACAAAGGACTATTAACTTAACTCTTCCACACCAGATCCCTGCTCCCCAGATGTGTGGATGTGGAGTGTGGCAGCAGCAGCTCTCCACCCCAAGCTGAACCCCTGTGCCTCCTGCCAGAGGGAAAAACGCTCAGTATCTGCTTCAAATTCTTTCTTTCAAGTCCGGTTTTCTGAATTTTTAATGTGCATTCCTGATGAGTGATAACAACTTGTTTAAAGAAGAAGTGACCATAATTTAACAGAATTAGTTTAGGGATAAATATTTGCACCCCTGTAGAAGCAAGTTAAGCAGAGAGTGAGCGCCTCAGGTTTGGCAGCAGGCAAATCAGGTAGGACAGAAAAAGAAACAAAATCATGGACTAAAACTGGGGATGATGTGGGGAATGTGTTGTGCTTTGACCCTCCAGCGACTCTGTAAGGAAATGACGACCCCAAAAATCCAAATTTATACCATGAAAAACAAGATGATCTTAGCAAGACCTCCCAATTAACACAAAATTAATATTAGAGGAGAAGAAATTGAAGTTTGAAGAGATTATGGATAAAGGGGGTCTCAGAACAGACTCTGAGGTCCAAAATGTCTTTTAAACAGGGAATCTGTGCCCCACAGAGGACTCTTACCTCGTAGTGAAGGCGGCGAGCCTTGCTCATGGCAGGGAGGCTCGACTGCTTCCCACTGATGTTTCTGAACACTTGGAAGACCATGAAACACAGGAAGAGAAAGTAGAGGCACAGGCAGATCCCTGCAACTATAATAAAGGCCATCTGTGCAGAGGAAGTTAAGGCAAAATGGACAAACTAACAGGAAATCCTAGAAAACATTACCCAGGGAAAATGGTACAAACTAACAGGAAATCCTAGAAACCATTACCCATATTCAGCTCTCCAGTGATCTCCTGCAGTGCCTGGCCAGCCCCTGTCCCCCAAAACCAGAGAGTTTTCCCACACCTCCCAGGGACCTGGCAGGAGGGAGCACCTCCCTCTCCCACAAACCAGGGGAAGGATACAGCCAGCTCCGTGCCCACCTCGGTGGTCCAGATGCTGTAGAAGGGGTTCTTGAGCTGCACTCCCCTGCAGAGAGGAGAGAAAACACCAACTGTCAGAGGGCCCCTTGTCCACTCTGCAGCCTGGGAATCACAGAATCAGGGAAGATCCTGAGCTGGAAGGACCTACAGGAATCACTGGTGCAGCTCCTGCCCTGCACAGACACCCCAACAATCCCACACTGTGGCTGAGAGCATTGTCCTAGTGCTCCTGGAGCTCTGGCAGCCTCGGGTCTGTGTCCATTCCCTGGGGATCTGTGCAGTGCCCAGCACCCTCTGGGGATGAACCTTTTCCCAAGGTTCTGCAGGAGAAAAGCCAGCTGTGCTGCTTTCCCATGCAGGTAGGGAGAAGGTGAGGTGGGAAGTGTTTTCATGGCCAGCACACTTGGGAGCATTCCAGGAGCCCTGGCTCTGGGAGATGGGGCTGTGCACCCAGCCATGGGGACCCAGGTGGTCCCCGCTGCAGGAGGTGGCCAGGAGCCCCTGCTCTGGGATGGCCTGGGCAGTGCAGCTGCACCCACCTCTCACACATGTCGAAGATGAAGAGGCAGAAGGAGCCCACAGCGATGGGTCCAACCTGCTTCCAGTAGCCCGAGAGCCGATTCCGCTCGTTCTGGTCCTGGTCACCAGGTGGGGAGGAAGAGAAAAAGGAAAACAAGTTAGCCTGAAATCCCCTCAGCTGGTGCAAGTCCCCACAGCATCATTTCCAACCATCAGCTGCCAGGATTTCCTGGAAGCGGGGCTGGAAACCACCTTCCCACGGGTGTGGTACCCACCATCATGTGCTCCCCACAGAAGATGATCCAGAACGAGAGCAGCATGGCATAGAAGATGCCCTGTCGAATGTCTCCGAAGAGCAGCATCCAAGTCCAGTCAAATCCAATGGAAAACCACTCCACGGGGATGTTAATGAACGTCATGGAAATTCCCAGAGCAAAGATGACCCTGGATAGGCACAAACACCACCTCTGTCCAGTGTGTGAGGGAAGGACAGAGCCCCAAAAGCCAAAGCTGTGTGTGCAGAGCAACAGAAGGAAATCCAGCACTTTTTGGGAAGTGTCACCTCCTGCCACCAAACCCCCTAGGACTGAGCTCCTCAGAGCAGCTCCTTTTTCTCCAGGGGTTTAACAGGAAAGAAAAGAGAAGCTGTGGAGGTCTCCAGCTCCAAGTGTGCCTGGGTGGAGGGAGGGGATGGAGAAGAGACAATTCAATTCCTATCTCCCAACCATGGGCTCTGCCTGGGAGCAATGACCACCTCAGTGGGTCCCCTGGGCCACCACGGGTCCCTACTCACTTCTCCAGCAGGACAGGGGCACGTGTCATCAGCGTGATCCTCCTCCAGTACCACACCATGATGATGAGAATGCTGGGCGTCAGGAAGGTCTTCATGGCAAACCACACCTTGGTGAAGCCTCCGTTTTGATGGATGCCCTGAGGAAAAGCAGGGTACAGGGTTTGACATCATCACCCTGTGTTTCTCCTCATGGAGTGTCAGGAGAGGCACACACATGGAAGTGCATCCCAACAATGGTTTGACCAATGATGGACAGAGAACGGGGGCCCACTGTGCCCCCAGGACACCTGGGCAGGTTCCAGAAGGTCTGAGAACAAATGCCAGCAGACACGTCTTCCACGGTGAAGGAGAGAGGAATTCTGACACAGCATGGAAAAAGCTGGCAGAATCACTCCCAGACAAGTAACGAGAGCCTCATGGAGCCAAGTCACCCCTGGTGGGAAGAGCATTGGCTCATTAATGTGTTTCTGCAGCCACGCATCCTCCCACCGCTGTCTGCAGCCACCGCAGCCATGGTGGGAGGGCTCCAGCTGGGAAAAGCATCCCTGCTCACCCAGCCTCGAGGGCAGGCAGAGCAAGGATCACTGACAGCCTTCCCACACATGGCTACAGCCAACTCCAGGCAGACCAGGCCCCCTCTGAACCCTCCTGTTCTCCTTAGCTCCTGAAGGACTCTGCATTGCAGGCAGACTGTGGTGGGAAGCAGAGGATGCAGAGAGCTCGGAGCCTTGGGAAGAGGAGGAGGCCTAGGGAGGGCTCCTGAGAAGAGCAGGGCATTCCCAGGGAGGAGGGCAGTCCCCCTGGAGGCAGAGGAGCTGGGGCAGGAGCTGCAGCAGCCCGGGCACAGATGCTGGGTGGCAGAGGAGGGCAGGACGCTCACCACGAGGCGGATGTCCTTGATCTCGCCGATGCCCACGTTGATGCCCTTCCTGTCGTTGACGGGCAGGCGGATGTTGATGAGGTAGTACTTGTGTGCCACGCTGCCGATCTCCATGAAGGGCAGGAAGTCGCAGTCGTAGTGACGGCCCTCGGACTCCACCGTCTGCAAAGGGCAGGAGCAGAACATGGCCCTCAGCCCTGGGACCAGCGTACCACAGAGCCCTCCAGCTGGGAGCACCGGGAGCACCCAGAGCCCGTGTGTGACACAGTGCCTGAGGGACACCTCTCCTCGTGTTTTGGATTGTTTAGGATCACTGAGCAAGTAAGGTTTGACCTCAGACAGGTTCACATTTCAGGCTTTAATGGGAGCCTTTCAAGATGAACCCTGTACAGCTCCCTAACAGGAGGTGGGAGCCAGCTGGGGATTGGCCTTGTCTCCCAGATAAAAAGTGAGCGGACAAAGAGAAAACGGCTTCAGGTCATGCCAGGGGAGGTTTAGGTTGGATATTGGGGAAACTTTTTTCATGGAAAGGGCAATTCTCTGGTTCTGTGATTGGAAGAGGAAACTCCCACTCACCCGCACCACCAGCGTCATTCAAATTCCTTACTTTTGGAGAGCCAAAGGTGCACTTCAGCTTCCTGATCTCTATGGCATGTGCTATTTCCTCCCAGTCATCGAACATGTCATCACGATAGGCCAGCGACACATCCAGGGTGATCTCTGCGTTTTCCTCTGCAACAGCAAGGAGACAGGAGGCTCAGAAGGTTCCCAGAGTAATTAAGAAACACGACACAAAGTTCCTCTATGAAGATAATTAACAAACTGAAGCTGCGCTATGATGGGAAAAAACTCAGAACCAGCCACACACAACAGCACTGATGTTTTCTATGTGCCTTGTTTAGCTACAGTTGTTCTACAGAAGGGTTTTGATGCTCTCCCTTCCTCACTTACAGAACATTGCAGAGCCCTCCCCTGCTCCTCCACACCTGCCCTGACTTGTTCCTGCCTCTGCAGGTGGCCCAGCTCGCACGCCAGCAACACACACCGAGCTCCTGGCCTGGCAAGGTCACCCATCCCTGTGGGACCAGCAGCTCATCCCCTCCTGGACGTGGGCACAGTGACAGTCTGGGATACAGCAGCTGGGAAAGGTGCTCCTGGCAGGACACTGCCAGGGGGTCCTTGCTGCCAGGAGGGAGTGAGGCTGGATCAGGCTCGTTCAGGCTGGAACAGGCTCACTGAAGAGCCAAAACTGAGCGAGTTCGTGCACTGGAGCAGCAGCTGAGGCTGCCAAGGAGCATCAACAAGTTTAAAAACTTGAGGCAAGTCTGTACCAGCTCCACCAGCTGGAAAATCCTCCTGTTTATCAGGCACAGATCCCAGGGAAGGCTCTGAACGAGGAACATGCTCCAAAATGAGCATGTGCATGTTACAGCCCAAGCTCCTTTTGGACGGCACCAAACCCTTAACAGCCACAGGTGCTGGAAAAGCTTCAGAACCACTGAGCTTGGAAAAGCACTGGGAGATGGCTTCAGAACCATCCACCTTGGAGAAGTGTTGGGAGATGGCTCCAGAACCATCCACCTTGGAGAAGTGTTGGGAGATGGCTCCAGAACCATCCACCCTGGAGAAGTGTTGGGAGATGGCTTCAGAACCATCCACCCTGGAGAAGTGTTGGGAGATGGCTCCAGAACCATCCACCCTGGAGAAGTGTTGGGAGATGGCTCCAGAACCATCCACCTTGGAGAAGTGTTGGGAGATGGCTCCAGGACCATCTTTTCAGCTATATTTTTGTTGGGAATATGTGGTGGCACACTCATCCCACCGGATGGGAAGGGGCGTGGATGGGATCTGTGGTTGGCATTTCTATTTTTATGCCCTTTAGAGGTGGCTGGGTTGTGCATCTGATGTGGACACTTCAGGATTTTTCTGAGCATTTTCTGGTGCACGTGACTGGTACCATCCAGATCCACATGCAGTCCCTTTCCAGAGCTGCCAGGAGCTGGGTTTCCATGAAACACGAATTTGCCATCTCAGATCCGCTCTTTAGGAGACCAGCAAAACAGATAAATGGGAACATAAGGTTGAACTTGGCCCGGCTAAAAAGAACCATGAACTCCATTTCAGAAGCCATAAAACCAACTGGAATGCTTGGGATTAAATCCAAGAAAAACAGCTTTCAGTATTTCATCTTTGCAGTCCAAATGTTGCTGCTGCCATGGAGTATGAAAACCAGAAGGCAGAAGATGAACTGCTGCGTGCCTTTCCAGGCCAATGGATTAGAGGCTCCCTCTGGAATTCCATCAGTCTCTCTGCTGGGGTGACACCTCCCCTTGGAAATGAGTTTTGTGCAAAGGCCCTTCAGGGCTGTCAACATAAAATACAGATATATCCATATACCCATATATTTCAGCACAGCAGACTGATGGCAGAGCTGTGTTAGTGGTTGGACTCCATCTTAGAGGTCTTTTCCAACCTAAATGATTCCATGAGAATCCCACGCCAGCCTTCCATCAGCAACTCCCATTGTGCCTGAGGAACAAATGAGGACAGTGACAGAGAACCAAATCTTAAGGAGATTCGTGCCTTATTCCCATTAATCAGATGGTGAATAGACAATTTTCTGGGGAGGGGAGGGTGTCCTTTTCCTGCACAGCATTAAACTGAGAGGGAGCAGGATCAGATTTAGATGGGATAAATCCTTCCCTGTGAGGGTGGGCAGGCCCTGGCACAGGGTGCCCAGAGCAGCTGGGGCTGCCCCTGGATCTCTGGCAGTGCCCAAGGCCAGGCTGGAGAAGCCTGGGACAGTGGAAAGTGTCCCTGCCATGGCAGGGGTGGCACTGGAAGAGCTTTGAGGTCCTTCCAACCCAAATGAGGACAAGACATGCTCCTGGAGGTTTCCCAGCCCTGAGCTCTGTGACCCTCCCAGTGAGGGACTCCCTACTCATGCTCCAAACACCACCACTGTCATTTTTACCAGTGGCATTTGACTGCCCAGGAGCTTTTCCATGAATCACTTTATAGGACAATACTTGCCCAGGATATCTTCACTCCCATTACAATGGCCTAAAAATAGTGGAGTTTTTTCAGGGGGGAGCTCTGTGCCAGCTGCACACTCACACAGCTGGCTGGGAAGAAGCCTATGGCAGGCAAGCAGAAATGCTGGAATTATTTCCATTACACTTCCATGCTTCACCAGCTCCCTAAAATTACAAAACCTACCAAAAAGCCTAAGGCTGGATGAATTAGAAAAGGAGGCTGCAGCACTCTGCCCTCTTTCTGTACACAGTTGCTTTCCAGCTCCAAAGAAACTCCATCTTGTTCCTCTGGCCTCCTCCTTTCCCAGTTCTGGAAGGGGTTTTAATAATTGAGTGCACAATGCATCAAGAAGGGAAAGGGACAGCACAGAAATAGCCTCTTCCTCAGAGGAACAGCCTGATTCTCTCCCAGCTTTCTGGGAGGGACAAACACAGGGAAGCAGCTCAGCTTCTAAACATCTGCATTCCAAAAAAATCTGTGTTTCAAAACCACTGGAAGTCCAGAGGGAGTTCCCAAGGTGCAGGTGATTAGGGCTGGTTGCTCCTGTGAAAGGTGAGATCCCACAAGGTTTTCCAGGAGCCTCAGCCCCTGCCAGGCCCTCTCAGGACACCTTACCAGAGCTGCCCTTCCCCTGTGTCCAGAAAAACCCTTTCTGGCTGGATGAGGAGAGCTGACAGGTCCTGGAAGAGGAGATCTGACACAGGACTGACTCCAGCTCTCTGTGGATGAGGAGTCAGCCATGAGTCACCAACACTTCCCAACAGGCACAGCCCAGCTGCCCCTGCCCCAGGAGGGTTTTGGCACCCAGCACCCTGAAAAAACCAAATGCACATTTACTCTGTGCCTTGGCCTTGCTTAGGAATTGCAGGGGAAGAGGACAACCAAGAGCATTGGAGGAAAAAAGCAGGAGACAGTTTGAAGTGGCTCAGAAACCTCCCTGGTGAAGGCCAAGGGGAACTGGCAGAGCCCAGGACCCTGCACAGCACCTTCAGACCCTGCAGTGGAGCTACAGGAGCAGGATGTGCCCCAGGCAGCAGCTTCTTCAGGAGGATAAATCCTGTGCAGCTCCCAGCAGTGCTGCTTTCCTGGATGATCTGAGGCAGCTCCAAGACAGTTTTCAGGACAGTGACCAGAGGCTTCAGCAGCTGTGGTGCCTTCCAGGAGTGGCCCTGGTTTGGCACCAGCCCCTGCTGGCATCAGCCACAGCAAGAGAAGGCCTGGAGGGCTCAGAGCCCCAGAGAGAGGAAACTTGAATTATTGCTTTAAAGGAAGAGCTGAGGTTATTTCACACCCTTATTGCTGTCCCTTTCGAGGAACTGATCCCAATCACCTGATCAATGGGGCCCTTTCATTTAACAGCAGGGGACAGACACACACATGCAGTTAATTCAGCTTAACAAGTCTGCTGTTTATGTCTTCAAGAGCTGTTACAACACAATCTAGCAAGCAAGAAATGTGTTGCTAGTTTCTGAGATTCTACACTTAATTTACACCTGCCTTCAGCTTGGTACAAAGTGGTGGACAATCCCCAAACTTCCTTTTTATTACCCAGGGAGTGGCCCTAGATGAGCAGTTCTGCTTTGAGATCTCAAAAAAAGCCCCCCACCTGTGCAGGACTCAGTCACTGAAGGGCACAAAGCCCAAGCAAGGCTCTGCTCTTGCAGCAGAAATGCTGCCAGAGGCTGGGTTAGCATTCCAGCAGCCTGCTCCAAGGGCTCAACCAGCTCCTGACTCCAGCACGGTGGTTCAGCTTGAAAATCCTTGGAACAAAGAGCTGTTTCCCTAATGCAATCATCTGTCCAAGTGGAAGGAGGTGAGGCCTTAATAAAGGCACAAAGCTGCTCTCTCTGTATGTCAGAGATAATTACAGGGATAAGAACACAGGTGAAAGCTTTCTACAATCTCATTTCTAACTTATCTTAATGATAATGTGTTAAATCCTCCCTGCTCCATCTCTGCAAGTGCTCAAGGTGAAACAGGGCTTGGAGCAGCCTGGGATAGGGGAAGGCTGGAAGGTTCCCCTGCCCATGGCAGGGGGTGGAATTGGAGCTCTGAGGTCCTTCCCAACCCAAACCAGTCTGGGATTCTGGGATAAATAGCTGGACGAACAGTTCCACGCTGAGCAGGAAGGGGTCAAGGACACAAAGATGGCTAAAAAAGCTCCTAACCCAAACTAACTCCCTGAACTGATTTCACCCCCCAGATCCCTGAGCATGGAGCTGGCCCCACAGCCAGGCTGGAGCCAGGGCAGGAGCTCCACACAGCCCAGCCCAGCCCAGCCAGTCTGGAAAGCAAATTGTTTATTCACTGTACCTTATAGTTAAAGAGGGATTTTCCCCAAACACTTTAAAACATGCAAACACATGGACAACTTCCCTTCCAGAGAGGGCCAGAGCAGTCCTGCCCTTGCTGCTCTCAACATAATTTTGCAGGTTTTAGTGCAGGATTATTTGAGTTTGAGGTGGAGTTGTGTGTTTTGTGTGTGTCGGGGAGGGTGTTATGTATTTATTTAGTATTTATATAATAGCTTCAAATGGAGAAAAGGGGAATTAAAGTTAGGTATTGGGAAGGAATTCCTGGCTGTGAGGGTGGGGAAGCCCTGGCAGAAGGTGCCCAGAGAAGGTGTGGCCACCCTGGATCCCTGGAAGTGCCCAAGGCTGGGTTGGAGCAGCCTGGGATAGTGGAAGGTGTCCATGCCCATGGCAGGGGTGGCACAGGATGGACTTTGAGGTCCCTCCCACCCCAAACCATTCCAGGATCACCAATTCCCAGATTCAGGTAGTGCCCCAGCACCACCTCACAGCGTGGCACCAACACAACTCACGGCACGAGGTACAAACCCCATCAGGGGAGGCACTCTGGGCAATGAGAGCCAGGCAGCAGCTCCCTCTGGCAGTCACTTACTGAGGTCGTTGTCCATCTTGAAGGCAATGTCCAGCTGCATGATGAAGAGCATGAACTGGAACCAGGGGCTCATCTCCTTGCTGGGCAGCGGGATGTGCACGGCGAACACGATGTCGTTGGCCTCGATCTGCCTGCTCACGGCCTCGTCAAAGTCCTTCAGCTTCTTGCAGTGGTTGGGTCCCCAGGGCATCAGCCACTTGGTTTTGTGGTGGTTCTTCCTCACGTCAATGCACTTCACTGACATGTAGGGAACAGCTGTCGTGGGGCTGGGGGCTGGCAATGCAAGAGAAGCACACTTGTAGCATCTGCAGACATCTGATACAGCGGCTTCCCCACCGAAACTCGCAGCTCCCCGCTCAACTCTTTGAAGGCAATTTAAAACAAATGCACCCAGTGCTGCTCCTTCACAGCTCTTTGATCTCACAGTCAAGTAATTAACTTTATTACATCCACAGATGTATTACTGACTTTGTAGTGGGATCAAATTAGGATTAATTGAAGAGCTGGGATCTGTTGGTTCAGTCTCGGATACCACGGTCACACAAAATCAGCCTGATTTACTGAAATCTTTTCCTTTCCCTGTGCTCACTCAAGCAAATCCACACAGAAAGCATGTGCCCAGAGAAACCTGGATGGATAAACTAATCCCAAACCTCGTGGTCCTGCAGGGCATGGCAGGATTTACCACAGGGATTTGCACTATGCAAGGCCAAACATCTCCTCAGGCAGGAAGATTTTCCTCCAGGGCAGTGAGTGGCATGGGAAGTGAGACTCTGCAGGTGATTTTCATGTTGTCACCATCCTCATTCTGATCATCCAGAACTTCTCTTACAGATCACAGCCCCCCCAAAAAACTCCAGCAGCAATAACACCACCATACAAACTCAATATTCCAAGGAGGAAAACAACCCCAGAGTGAGCTTCACCTCCCAGTCAGGGCTCCTGGCTGCCCCCAGCCCCGCACTGCTACACCCAGATGATTCAGCCCTGGCTCCCTTGTAATTTGGGCACAGCAGGATCATCCCAGCAGCTCTGGAGCCGTTTGGGATGGCAGCCAGGAGCCCTGTGGAGCACCTTGCCCAGCGTGCCACCTCGGCACAGGGTGACATCCCCACGGCTTCCCACGGGCAGGGAGCGGTGACTCAACGCCAGGCGGGAGGAAGTTACTCAAAAGCCAAATGTTTATGAACTGCATTTTTTCCATTTTTTCACAGCACTGAGTTTCTTCCAGCTCCAAAGGAGCTCCAAAGGCACAGGGATGTCGGGATAAGGGTGGGCTCCAGGGCACTGGTGTGAGCAGGTGGGTTAATGGTTGGACTCGCTGACCTTAGAGGGCTTTTCCCACTGAAAGGATTCAGGAGTAGTCCCAGATGGATCCCAGCTCCTGGGATGCATTGTTGCACTGCTGCATCCCAAACCCTTGCTGCACTCAGGAATCACACAACACTCAGCCATTAAAGCAACCCCAAAACCAAAGAAGTTATTGATATCAGAATCAGGACATATCCTGAACTGGAGGGAACACACAAGGATTATTGATCCAGCCCCTGGCCCTGCTCAGACACCCCAAATCCCACCCTGGGCATCCCTGGCAGAGCTGTCCAAACCCTCCTGGAGCTGCTCTGGCAGCCTCGGGGCCGTGCCCATTCCCTGGGCATCTGGGCAGTGCCAGCACCCTCTGGGGAAGAACCTTTCACAATATCCACCCTAAATACTTCATCAAGAAACAGCAAAGTAGAATAAAACAAAGCACTCAACAAACAAACACAAATGAAGCTGCAAGTCCAGGGTTACAGAACTCTCACAACGTGCCCATAGTGCATAAAACACTGCAATAAATGTTGATTCCTCCGCCGTGCCTCGATGCAGAGCCCAGTAACCACAGCTAGAGCTGCAGCTGGAAGGGAACATCAGGAATATTGCTGTGAAGTAAGCCAGGCATTTCAGCCGAGCTCTCTGAGCTCTTTAACTCTGACACATTCTGGGTGATTTCGAAGGCATTTCTGAATTAAGAGACAGCGTTCCTTCTACAGAGAAGCCGAACGTTTCTTGCTTTGATGCAACTCATTATAGCCATAAATACATGTTTTCATCACTGCCTGATTATGATTTTAAACACTTGGCACGCTCCCTGCAGCCTCCCCTCTGCCAAAGTTACAGCTTTGAGGAGCATGAGACAATTACTCTACATATTCCTCGTCGGGAATCGCGCACCAAACAAACGCCGGCACTTGGCTTCCATTACTGATCTGGCTCCTGGCCCATTAAATCCAAGTGAGCGTTGAACCAAGTGGAAAAAAAAAAAGCTTTGTGGAGCTGCAGCCAACTCAGCCAAGAGCATTACAAAGTGCTATGCAAAACAAAGCTCTCACCCAGGGATTTGGGCTGTGCTGGGGTGCCAAGGGCTGCCCCAGCCCCTCTGCCCCCAGCCCGGGGGGTGCAGCAGCCCCACGGATCCCAGGATCTCTGTCAGCCTGTAAATAATTGAGTAATTGAACAGCTCTGTGTGCACAGCACAGTGCATTGGCCTCGTGCTGCTCGCTGCCATGAGAGCTGCAGGAATGCAGGTACCACTTGGAGTAGGAGGGGAGCAGAGCTTCCAGAGGAAGGCTGGGCAGGAGCCAGGGGAGTGCAGCTCTCTGGGAGCCAGCTCAGCCAGGAGCCCCCAGGAGGGAGTCCTGGCCCCAGGGGCTGGCAGCAGCCATGGGGCAGAGACCCCTCGTGCCAGGGGCCTGGAGACCAGCAGTGCCAAGTGCCAAAAGCCATGGGCAGGAGGTGCTGGAGCTGCCAGCACTGCCACAGGATCACAGACTGAAAGAGACCTTAAAGTTTGTCTCGTTCCAAACCCCTGCCATGGCAGGGACGCCCTCCACTGTCCCAGGCTGCTCCGAGCCCCAATGTCCAGCCTGGCCTGGGACACTGCCAGGGATCCAGGGGCAGTCACAGCTGCTCTGTGCCAGGGCCTCCCCACCCTCCTAGGGAACAATTCCTTCCCAATACTTATTTGTCTAAATTTCCCCTAGATTTCTGCCTCTGCATCTCCTCCAGCTGGGCCTCCAAAGGTGCCCAGTTCACAGCATAAATCCCAAGCTTATCCCAAACTACAGGGGCAGAGCAGATCCTGCTGCTCCCTGCAATGGTTTTGGTCAGCAAATACTGGGAAAGCTGGACTCCTTCACCAGTGTGGCCACCACTGCCAGGGAGGGCTTCCCATGGACTGCCAGTGCCACCTCAGCTGACTGAAACAACTCCTGCACAGAATTTCATCCTTTCCATTCAGCCAGGAGGTCAGGGCAGGGGGCTCAGGGACTGATCCCACCAGGACAGCAGAAAACAAGGTCCAAGGGGCTTCCCTCAGGAGCTAGTCCCCAAACAAAGAAAGCCACACTGCTTCTCTGGTTTTAGACTTAAATCTGGGTTAAAAAAAAATTACTGAGACAAGTGAGCTCAATTTTTTAGCATTTTTGGGGGGGATATTACATACACCTAGGTTTGGGTAAGATCGGTATTTTAATTTCAATAAACTAAGTAGATCTTCAAAAAGTTCCTGTGATGGAGCCTCAAACACCTCCTTCCTCCTGCCCTCAAGTTCCAGGATTTCCACTCCCTCTCAGCTCCCCAGCAGCCCTCACCTTGGGAATCACATCCTGCACCTTCTCATCCCAGCACCTCCAGCACTCCCATTAACCACCGACCCTTGCTCCAGCACCATAAACAAGCCCTTTGGAAACTCTCAATTGCATTGTGTCCACACTGATTAAAGGCTGAATCCCCCTGACCTCGGGGGGATTTAACTTCTCCCGGCACCGGGAGCATTCTGCTTTTCTACTCAATTACCCCCTTCGGAGCCAGCCAGCACTTCCCAGCGAGCACACACAAAGGGCTTCTGCTTCATTACCCTAAGCGACTGCAGGGTAGGAATAAACAAGCTAATTTATCATGGACAGACCCAGCTTTTCCAACTGGAACGGCCACAACCTGGATAACACCATACATGCACTCAGCATTATAAATGCATATTTACTACAGCATGATTTTTTTCTGCCTCCCTCTTTCCTGACCTCGATGGCAGCAGTTTAATAAATTTGAGTGACACAGAGACTTTTAATTACTACTTCCTTGATAGTTCTTATTTCACACGGCTTTCTGGAACATTGAAGCAGCTTTTATATGCAGACTAATTGTATATTTAAATAACCCCACTGCCTACTGGAAGCCCACTCCCCTTGGGAAAGGTTTTTCTTTCTTGTATTTGACTTCAGGCTTCATCCAGACCAAAATCCTTTAAAGCCCCGGGGAACCCATTCCATCCTGATTTACAGTGGGAGTTTCCAGATATCCTGTTGCAGCTCAACACCCATATTTCTGTTGTTTCAGAGGCTTTTTCTCAGTACTATAGGTTTCTCTGGGTTCTTTTTCCAGACCACAAAAATGAACCTGTCCAAACCATCAAACCCAAGTTTGCTGGATCAGAACAGAAACTTTGTGGCTGCCCCTGGATCCCTGGAACAGGGACAGGCTCGGAGCATCCTGAGACAATGGAAGGTGTCCCTGCCATGGCAGGGATGGGATAAAAATGGGATTTAAGATCCAACCAACCCAAACCATCCTGGGATTCTGTGACTCTACAAGCCAGTCACATATGGCTGGACACTCTCATGTCCCAGGGGTTGTGTTTTTCCTCAAGGTTTATTCTCCAGTGCTACTTTTGCACTTTGCTACCAGCAAAGCCTCTTCAGAACAGCACAAACTGAAGGTTTTTCCCAACCAATCAGTTCCCAAGGAGCTGCAGGAGCATCCATGCCCACAGCCCTTAGAACTGAGGGAGCAGGGGATTCCCAGCTCCCTGATAAGCAGCCAAAGGGCTCCTGGGGAACAGAGATAAGGAATTATTCCCTCAGCCCCAGGCAAGTGACAAAGCAGGGAAATCTCATGAGGCACAACTTGCTGGGAGGACTGAATGAATGATCTCCATGATTCACATCCATATTCAACAGCAGCAACGAATACAAATGAGGTGAGCATGAGTAGAGCTCCCTAAATGCAGAAATGGATATTCAAACACATTTAAAAGGAGAAATAAAAAGGTAAGACTGATTTACTAATTGCCACAGAGAGCCTGATCTTCTTCCAAGTCAGTTTTCCAGTGGGATGAGATGCATTTCCTGCAATTCCCAACCAATGTAAGCACACAGATCCCAAGGAGCAGGAAAAAATCCTGCATACAGATCCCAAGGAGCAGGAAGAGCTGTTGTTACCCTGCAGTTTTTCTCCTGAGCCTGACACTCCCCAAGATAAGATACCTTGGAAACTGCCCTGCTCAGATATGTGAGGAATTTCATCTCCATGTGAATGGGCCGGGCCAGGCCCTTCCCCACTGGACACCTTGAGCCTTCAAAGGCTTTCCCAGGCTATCAGGGACTTCAAAGGCCACAAGTGTTATTTACCAAGGAAAAGGCTTCCTGTGTGGAGGTTTTCCCTCTCAAAGGGCAGGGAGGCAGCAGGAGCACTGCTTGGGAAGTGCTCGGGTCACATTTAAATCAGCACAGGGGGAGCAGCAGGAGGACTGACCTTGCCACCTGAGCTCTCCCAGGTTTGGGTTTGGAAGTGGTGCAGCTGTGAAAAGAGAAAAACCCAGCACCTCTGAGGATTCCCAGCTCCCCAGGGCCCAGCACTGCCATTCCTGCCTGGGAACTCTCCATTTCTGGCACTTTTGCCCATTCAGCTACAGTTACAGCTCCTCAAAAGAAGAATTGAGCAGACCTAACTAAACAGACATGACCTTCCGTGTCTGCTTTCTCCTGGCTCCCAGCGCCTCTGCCAAGGCTGCAGCACTGCAGGAATGTGTCTATACACAGGATCCATTGGCATTCATGGCCACGGAGCACCGACCAGCTCCTGGAGAGGCCCTGCATGAAAGGAAGTCAGGCACACAAAAATGTTCTTTATCCCCAGCCTGAAACACTCTTTCCTATCCATACCTTGGAAATCCGACTGCTTTCCTTGTCAAAAGATCAGCTCAGCCCGAGGAAGGTAATGAAATCCCAGGAAAGAAAATGAAATCCTGGAAACTGGGGGCTCAGGAGCCAAATCAGACATTTAGATAATGAGCTGGGATTGTGGAGAGCTGCTCAGCCATGGCCACACATGACTCATTATCTCTCCGGGCCAGACACACAAGGAAGTTTGAGCTCCTCCAGTCACAACAATTCTGTTTTTTCCAGCCTAAGCCAGGGAAGGGAGCAGTGAACCTGCACCTCCTTAATCCATCCCCTCAGCCCAGAGGACTCATGTGCTAAATAAATCCCTCCACTTTTCCAATCAGTTAAATTTGTACAGTGTACGGGTGGGCACTGGACTTGCAGCACCTCCCTGGGTGTGAGCCTGCTCTGGGTTTGCCTGGGCCACAGAGAGTTCTGCATCCCCTGTGCTTGTTTGAACCAAGGATCTGTGGTTTGGGATAAGGCATCCTTGGGATCATGGAAGTTCAAGCTGGAAGGTACCTTTAAAGTAACTCATAAAAAAAATCATTGAAAATTCCCTTTTAAAAAGTTTTCGAAGCTGGGCTGCTGCTGCACAGAGATCTGGGGGTTTTTTTTCCTTTTGATATAGATATAAAATAACATTATATATGTATAAATACCAGGATGAAAAGGCAACGAGGAAGAGACTCCAACAGCTTCCACAGAGAAAGATAATTTGTAATCAGAAGTTTTGCTTTCTAAACAACCAAGAGGCATCAAACCCACATAAATCCAGTCATATTCTGCACACACAACTTCCACCCTGGCAGCTGCCAGGAGGACACCGGGGTGTCCCAGCTCAGCTTTGGCCTGGAGCAGTTGTGGTGACCTCCACTGGAACATCCCAGCCAAAATTCCCAGCAGCAGCACAGCCAGGTGGAAGCTGCAGCTGGTCCAGCTGTGGAATCATGGAATTGTTTACATTGGAAAAGTCCTTTTAGGCCAGGAATTGAACTGCTCCCAGCATTGCCAAGGCCACCACTGCCCCATGTCCCCAAGTGCCATATCCAGAGGGATGTTAAACCCCTCCAGTGATGTGGACTCTACCTCTGCTCCAGGCAGCTGTGCCAGAGCTGGACAAACCTTTCCATGAAGGAATATTCTCAATATCCACCCTGAGCCTGGGGCCATTTCCTCTGCTCCTGTCCCTGTTCCCTGGAGCACAGCCCGACCCCCCGGCTGTCCCCTCCTGGCAGGAGCTGTGCAGAGCCACAAGGGCCCCTGAGCCTCCTTTGCTCCAGGCTGAGCCCCTTCCCAGCTCCCTCAGCCTCTCCTGGGCTCCAGACCCTTCCCTGCCCTGGACACGCTCCAGCCCCTCGGGGTCTCTCTTGTCCTGAGACCCAACACTGCCCCAGCACTGGAGGTGCAAGGTTTGTCCTCATGCCTTGTCCGGGACTGTCACAAGCCTGGTGGCATCCCAGGACAGCCACACTGGATCCAGGGAAGGCAGAGCAGGCAGGGGCTCCTGGGAATGCCGGCATGCCTGTAAATTATCATCAGCCCCATTCCTCACAAACGGAAACAGAAACCATTCCTGGGGATCCCATTCTCCTGTAATCCACACATGCCATCATTTACGGCAGGATAGTGGAGACAAGGCTGCATCAGGATTAATTTTGTGGATCGTGTTCTATCTCCCACTGCTGCATCCCAACTGAACACATCACACACAGCCCAGAAGCGTGACCTTTAAGCAAGATGTTTTCCATGAAGGGAGCAGACACCAGGAATCCTGTGGGGTTTCAAGTAGTGACAGCCCCACTTTCTGGAGCCAACAGTTCATTCCCAAAGCACAGCAAAGAAACAGCCCAATAAAATTCTCTTTTGGGGTGTTTGCTTCCTTTTAAGCTTTGCAAAGCTCCCTCCACGCACGGGGACTCCATGATTGCCCTGGAGAGCCTGCAGCAGGGCTGGACAACATGTTCCATGAAGAAATTTTCCCAAATATCCAACCTAAAGCTCCTCTGGCACAGCTTGAGGCTGTTTCCCCTCATCCTGTCCCTTCTTCCCTGGGAGCAGAGCCTGACCCCCACCTGGCTGCACACTCCTGTCAGGGAGTTGTTAGCACAGGAGCTTCCTCCTGCCACAGGAATTTCTCCCATCCGTGTGCATCTTGTTCTTTGCCAAGAGACAGCTCTGAGCAAATCCCACCTGAGAGCTGATAAGGTTCCTGCTGCTAAATAAAAGAGCTGTTGGAAACAAGGAAGCTGCATTAAAACCCTGACATCACACACTGACTGCCCAAAAGCGAGCTGGGAACCAGCAGTGGCAGAAACCCCCTGGTGTGAGGAAAACCAGCTTTGTGGTGGTTGTATCAGGTACCAACGTGCTGCATTTGGGTATTTTGGACTGGCACGAGGGATCTGTTAAAATAGAGCACTTAGTCATTGTTTTGAAACATGACCTAAGTGCCTGCGAGGGGAAAGGCTGGCTGGGCTGAGCAGCCCTGTCCCACTCGTGTACGTATTTTGGGTTGTCTAGACCTGGGCACACCAAAATAACCGGATTTTGGTGTCTGTTGGGTGCGCTGCATCAAACCAGAGCGGGGCCACTGTGTCAGTGCCACCTCTGCTCCCAGCCCACCTGGTGGCACCCCTGGGAGCAGCTGTGGGGTGGCACTGGCAGCTCTCCTGGCACAGCTCTGATCCCTTCGGGACGCCAGCCACCCACCCGCTGCTCAGCACACGGAGTCTCCTCGTGGGAAACACCACACGCCTGGGAACCGCTAAAGGGGTCAGGCCCGATCCTGGATCAGTTTCCAGGGATACAGGGAGCCCACAACAGGGCAGGTTCCTGGGAAGAGCTGCTCAGCCTCCCAGGCTGTGTGTCATCCTGCCAGATGTTGGAGACCACACCTAGGTTACACATGGAACCTGGTGTTTCACAAGCAGCAGATATCCCTGGATTTGCAGCTCCCAGGAGGGCTGGCTAGGAGCTGCTGGCTCAGGGATGAGCCTCTGAGCTCCTTAAATGCATCAGAAGGGGTAAAGACTGCAGAGGAAAGAACAGTTTGGATGATTGATTAGAGCAGTTTGATCTGAGGGGAAGAACAAAGCGGGGACTTCCAGGAATTAAAGAACTTTGGGGGCAGCACCCCCTAGGACCTGACCACAGATACAAGATGCATTTATTCCAGCAGGATGGAGTGACTGAGCTTGTGCAGGAATTCCAGCAGGATGCAGAGACTGAGCTCCATTGTGCAGGGCATTGAACTCAGCCCCAAATCCCTGTCCCTGCTGGCCCCAGTCCATCCAACCTGTCCATGCAGCTTCCAGCCCCACCTGGGAGACCCATCCAGGATCGGAGGGCACAAGGTGGATGCTCAGAAGCAACAGCAGCCAATAAAGCAGGACATAAACCAGTTGGAAAACTGAACCAACATAATTTAAATTCTTTAATCGCTGAATCCCTTCAAAACTGAGCAGAAACACTTGTCTTTTCCCTGTAAAGCCAGCCATAAACATCTGTTAGTCACATCTCTCCCCAAATGCCAGCACAAACAAGGTTTCCTGAGCCACACCAGCCTTTGGAAAAAGCAAGTATTTCAATTTAGCAGCAAGAAACTGCTAGAAAAACCCTTTTAAGATGAAGTCTGGCTTCTCTGCACAGCACAGGCCAAGACATTTTATCTCAGGAATCAGCAGTGGGTTCAGTAACCTGCTCTTGAACCAGCTCTTAAAGAGAAAAAAAAAAAAAGGGAAGGAAAAAAACTAATCCTGATAAACTTCATGTGGTTTCAGGCCTGCATAGAGCAGGAAAAATGAGTTTTACTCAGTATGTGCCAGTGACTCCCCTGTGACGGAGGTGAGGAAGAAAGAGAATGAGGGTAACTGAAGTTTTCCAAAATGTTTAGTGAAATTTTTATGGTTATTAGAGGCTGACATTTCAAGGCCACGAAGGCAAATCACTGATGGACACCGGGAGCGCAGAGCCTGCTTCCTGAGGAACGGCCGGCGCTATTCCCTCGATCCCTCTCAAACTGAGAACAGCCCGACTTTATTCTCCCAACGAAGTGCAACAAAGTTTCGGAGTGAATTTGACCCCGATTCTTCCTGAAAACCCGCAGAGCTCCGCAGGGATCCTGCCCGGGAGGAAGGGCTGGGCCCGGGGGAGCCGGCCCTGCCCCAGGCAGAGGGGGATGCCCGCAGGGCCGGACAGCCCTTCCCGGACACAAAGGCAACATTCCCACCCTGGACATGGCCAAAGCAGCTACATCCATGCGCCCATCATTTCAAGGAGCCGGCGCAGAACTCAGCTGCTTTCTAGTAAAAAAAAAAAAAAAAAAAAAAAAAAAAAAAAATTAAAAACTCCCAGGACTGCCCCAAACTCGCTCTCCTCCATCTTCCTCCTTCCATCCCCCAGGGAAAACTCTTCTCGCCGCAGGGCTGTGTCCCAGTTCCTGTCTTTGGGAATGCTCATGCATAAACAAACACAATCTGGGCTTTAGAGTGCCCGGTGCGGAGCTGGGGAGCCCAGAGCCGAGGGGAGCCGGGGACGGAGATAAAATCCCTCCCTGGGCAGCCACGAGGGTCTTCCACGGGCACGAACAAACCCAGGCCGAGCCCACGAGGGTTTGAGCTTCTCCTGGGAGGGGGTCGGGAATAGGGGAAGCTCCTGCAGCAGGAGCGGGAGGTGGAACGGAGGGGGCTCCTCTTGGAAGAGGATCGGGAGGTGGGAGGGAGGGGACCCGTCCTGACAGAGGTCGGGAGCTGGGAGGGAGGGGAGGGGAGGGGACCCCTCCTGGAACGGGATCGGGAGGGAGTGGGGGGATCCCCCGCAGAAACGAGCCTGGACAAAGAGCGAATCCCAAAAAAAAACCCAGAGCCGGGGTCCCCCCTCCCACCAGTCGTTCCCCTTTTTCTTTCCTTTTTTTTTTTTTTCCCCTAGATTTTTTATTAATTTTTTTTTTTTTTTTGTTCTCATTCTGGCAAGGGGGGGAGGTTTCCTCCCGCGGCCGATTCGGAGGCCGAGGCACGGGGAGGTGCAGCGCCAAGAAGGGAGGAAAAATCCTTTTAAAAAAACAAATTATTATTATTTTCTAAGCCAACTTTGAAACGCGAGGCTCCCTGCGCGTTCCGTCGCCATACTGAAGCTTTCCCACTTCCCTCTTTCTTTAAGTCCAGGCTGAAACCAGGCCAAGAAAAAAAAAAAAAAAAAAAGAGAGAAAGCAACACAAAAACTTTTCCTTGGCCG
Organism: Serinus canaria; assembly: GCF_022539315.1. Classification (NCBI taxonomy): domain Eukaryota; kingdom Metazoa; phylum Chordata; class Aves; order Passeriformes; family Fringillidae; genus Serinus; species Serinus canaria. Next base: position 1,068,059 of record NC_066322.1, on the reverse strand, counting down.
GCTCCCCCCGCAGCAGCCGCGGGACGGGCACAAAGGGCCCGGAGCCGGGATCGCTCGGCTACAAAAGCGGATAATGAGATCATGGGAGCGAGTCAGCGATACTGTAACCAGCACTAAACAAGCGGGCAGCGGCGGGAGGAGGAGGAGGAGGAGGAGGAAGGCAGCGGCCCCCGGCACTCACCGATGAGCCCTCCCACCAGGAAGGCGATGACTTGGAGCACGAGCAGGATGCCCCCGACGATGCAGAGCTTGCGGGTGCTCATGTTCTCGATGATGGCCCCGGCCATGCTGGCGGGGCTGTGCGGGCCGGGGCGCAGCGGACGGAGCGGGGGCCGCGGGCAGCGGGCGGGCCCCGCTCGCCGCCCCAGCCGTGATTGTGCCGCTCCCGCCGCCCGCGGCCGCTTTAACCGGGCGGCCACACGTGACCGCCGCCCCTCCCTCCCTGCGCCCCGCCCGGGCCGCCACAGCGCCGGCAGCGGGGATGGGAGCGGCGCTGGGATCGGGAATGGGAACGGGATCGGCACCGGGATCGGCACCGGCACCGCCGTGCGCTCACCGCAGCCCGGCCCGCCCCGGCCATGGACACCTTCCACTGTCCAGGCTGCTCCAGCCTGGCCCTGGGCACTGCCAGGGATCCAGGGGCAGCCACAGCTGCTCTGGGCACCCTGTGCCAGGGCCTGCCCACCCTCCCAGCCAGGAATTCCTTCCCAATATTCACCTAAATCTACCTTCTTTCAGCTTCCAGCCATTCCCTGTGTCCTGTCCCTCCATGCCTTGTCCCCAGTCCCTCTCCAGCTCTCCTGGAGCCCCTTTAGGCCCTGCCAGGGGCTCTGAGCTCTCCCTGGAACCTTCTCTTCTCCAGCCTGAACTCACCATCACGTTTTCCCCACTGCTCTCCCATCCCCATGGCTGTGGGCAATGCTCTGTCCTTTCCCCAGCCCTACTTTGATTCACCCCAGTTGCTCACACTGAGCAGTTTTCCCAGTTCTGCTCCCTCCATCCATCCCCATTTCCCAGAGGAGGATGCTGTGTACCCATCCCACCCTCTGGAAGCTGCTGGACTCCTGCTCTGAGCTCTGTGTGCTCACAGAGTCCTTTGCATGGCCCAGAACCAGCTCATCACCCCCTGCCATCACCTTTAGCAGCAGGACAAGGGGAAATGGATTTAAACTAAAAGGGGAGAGATTTAGATCAGATATTAGGCAGACTTCTACAGTGAGGGTGAGGAGTCCCTGGAGCAGGGTGCCCAGAGCAGCTGTGGCTGCCCCTCGATCCCTGGAATGTCCAAGGCCAGGCTGGACACTGGGGCTTGGAGCAGCCTGGGACAGTGGGAGGTGTCCCTGCCATGGAAGGGGTGGCACCGAGTGAGCTTTAAGATCCCTCCCAATCCAAACGAGTCTGGGATTCTATCTCTGGTTTTTGTTTACTGGATACCATGAGGATCTGTGTTCTGCTCCCTGTTGCACATGGAGTGATGGATGAAGAACATCATCCTGTATGACTGAAACTGGGCAGGGAGTTGCCAAAAACACTTGAGAACAAATAAACCATGAAAGGAGACGACTGATAACAAAATTACAGACAGGAAGAAAATGAAAGACAGGTCAAAGATAATGAACTAAAGCAAAAAGTATCAGGAAAAGAAGTTGGGAAGTGTGGAAGAATGGCTGGATGAACAGAGCCATAGACCCCTGAAAATGTTGTACAGGCAAACCCCATGTTAGCTTAGCATAAGCATGCCATTTGAGATTGCAAAGTATGCTGCATCTTGCTGACAAGGACGAAAGGGCAAGGACAGAGACGAAAATGAGGGAGAAATGTGGGTTTGCAATATAAAAAGAGGGAAGTAAAAGTGACGAGAACGAGGAGGAACCCTGTGTTAGAAACCACAAGGTAGGAAGAGTATGTAAATGCAACCTTTTGCTTTAAACCAATGAACTAACGAGAATGCAGAATTACTGGGAACAATATAAAAGTACTGTTGTACTCAAAATAAATCAAAGCCTGCTTTACCAATCATATTGATGGATTGCAGTCTTCCCTCGCCGTCCACAGGGAAGGACTCCAACACTCCTTGACCACTCAGTGTAAGAGCACTGTCTGTACTTGGAGTTTTGTTGGTAGACATTTAGGAATAATATAACTTGGGATAATATAGGCTGGGATATGGGCACCAGGAACAACTTCAGCTATTTTGTCACTGCAGGACAGTTCATTCATTAAGAATATTGTGAGTTTTACCTTTTTGTAGTTTAGTCTTAGAACTGGAATATGAAAGTAAAGCTGACTTCATTGTTAAAAATAGCTCCTAATGGACGGGTCCTTGTAGCCATTATGATCCCACTCGGATCAGTCACATGGATTTGCTTCCAAAAATCAAAGCCTCTTAGTGACTTTTTGCCAACACAATTAAAGACTTCAAATACCAAATACTTCATACTGTGCTGCGCTGCTGCTTTGAAGACCCTCGACTCCCCACACGGTGGGGAGGAGGGAGCGCCGGCTAGCTGGAGAGCACAAGCAGCGGCTAGCAGCGGGGGGCACTGCCTAGGCGAGCCAGGGGCGTCCAGGCAGCACCTTCGGCAGGCTGGAGCAGCGTTCGAGGTGCAGCTTTGGGTGAAGGAAGCGAAAGGAAAAGAGGACCTTTACTCCGGGATGCAGTCCAGAGAGGGTTTATTGTCTCCTGGGGGAGTCCAGGGAGCAAAGGCAAGGAGGGACAGTGACAATAACTTATAAAGGGGGTGGAACATAGGCAAAGATACAATACATGAACCAATGAGGGAAAACTGAGGAGGGGTATTGCACTTAATAGACATGAAAGGCAACGAATGATATTTGAGCCAGGGAGGGGCCCAGAGCACCTGCCCAATCACTCCCTGGGGAAGGGAGAAGTCTCTGGAAGAATGGGCAGGGCCCTGGGAGATGGACAGGGCTGGGGAGGGGAGAAAGTCGTAACAAAATGGAGGGTTGCCAGGGGAACGGGGGTGGAGACAAGAGGTTGGCAGCGTGCCCAGACAGGGAGGGTACTATCTGGGGAAAGGGGGAACCAGGGCTGAACCATCAAACTGAAACATGGGGTTGAAACCGGGGAGAACATTATAAAATGGGGAGAACAGTACAAATTAGGGGAGAAACATAGCTGGAAATTGGCCGCGCACCGCAACATCTCACCCTTTTTTAGTTTAAAAAAGGAAACAAAATTAAAAACCCAGTCTTTAAAAGTCAGTCTCTGAATCGAGTGATGATTGTTGTTCTTCAGTATCAGGCGAAGTCTCTCGGCTCGAGTTCAGAGCTGCTGGGAGGGAGACGTGGTTGATCTGCGGTGCGGCGGTAGACAGAAGGCGGAGGAGTAACTTATAAATGATTGAAAATCTTGGGATAATACATAGGAGGGTGAGACAGAACAACAAACTTAAGCTTGCGGGTCGGGTTGTAACTGAAATAGACGAAGAAAGTAGGTCAGCACAGAGGGTTCTGGGGTGGATGGTTCAGCCTGGGGGACACGTTGACTTTGCGTTTCCGCCGGAGGGCGGATTGGGTGACTTGAGGGGTGGTGTTTGGTTTGTGTGCCTTCCCTGGAAGGAAGGGCTTTACCCACTTTGAGGGGACCCATTTGAGTCCAGCGGGGGTGGACACGCAAGCGTATCCACGACCCCAAGTCACTAGATCAAATGGCCCCTCAACCTTCCATGTCTCTGGATCTTTAATGAGGACGGGTGGTCGGTCTCTGAATTGGGTTGTGCTCTGGGTGTTAAAGTGCCTTGCGATGGGCGGGTTGAGGCACTTGAAGCTGCAATTTAAAAAGTTGATCGTGAACAGCGCCCTGGCCAGGCGGATTTGAGGGGACTCTACCTTCACTGCCCCACTCTGATGTTCGAGGGTTCTTTTGAGGCTCTGGTGGGCCCTCTCAACCATGGCCTGCCCTGTCGGGGAGTAAGGGATGCCGGTTTTATGACTTACTCCCCACTCTTGCAGGAAGCTTCGGAACTCCCTGGAGGTGTACCCTGGCCCGTTGTCTGTTTTGACCTCTTTAGGGATCCCCAACACAGAGAAGGCATGCAACAGATGTTTTTTGACATCTGCTGTCTTCTCCCCTGTGTGGGCAGAAGCATACACGGCCCCAGAAAAGGTGTCCACAGAGACATGCACATACTTGAACTTGCCAAATGAGGGGATGTGGGTGACATCTGTCTGCCAAATTTCACAACTTTTCAGCCCCCGCGGGTTGGCGCCGGCATTGATGGCGGGAAGTTGAAATGCCTGGCACTGTGGGCATGTGGCCACAATTGCCTTTGCCTGGTCCCTAGTCAGCTGGAATTGGCGGACCAGGCCGGGCGCGTTTTGATGGAATCGCTGGTGACTAAGTTTTGCCTGCTGGAAGGCATCGGGGAGCGGGGCCATTTCAACAGGGGCAGCTAGGGCATCGGCACGCCGATTCCCCTCTGCAATGAACCCCGGAAGGTCGGTGTGAGACCTCACATGCAACACATAAAATGGATGCTCTCGCCGGGAGACCAATTTTATGAGGCGCGAGAGCAATTTGAACAGGGTCACATTGGAGACCTCCTGGAGAACTGCGTGCTCTGCTCTGGACACTACACCGGCTACGTAAGCCGAATCAGTAACCAAATTGAAAGGCTCGGAAAACCGTTCAAAAACCCTGACAACTGCGGCCAACTCAGCAATTTGAGGTGAACCCTCAACAGTGGCAACATCGGTCTCCCATTGCTGAGTTTGGGGATCTTTCCAAGTCACCACGGACTTGTGAGATGCCCCGGACGCGTCGGTAAAAACAGTCAAGGCTTTTAAGGGCTTCCGGCTCTGAATTCTTTTTAGAGATAATTTGAATTGGTTATCTTGATTGAATAATTTGTGTTTGTGTTTGTGGACCGAAATTTGTCCGGTGTAGGAATCCAGAGCGAATTGAAGAGCTTCATTCTCCATGAGGAGGTGTTCCAACATGGCTCTGGTCAGTTGGCCTGATTTAAGCTGGAGTGGCATGTGTATGCATGTGAAGTCGACGCCGGCCAATTCCCTGATCCGGAAGCGAGCTTTCCGGATCAACTCAGCCATCAGCTCTTGTGGCCGCGTCATTCTTTTGGACCGGTGGTGGCTGAGGAACACCCACTCTATGATTAAGAGGGGGTCTCTCGAACCAGGGTCCTTAGATGTTACAATTGAATCATCCCACTGAAAGATCAACCCGTGGAGGTGTGGCAGACTCCCTAGGATGATGAATTGAAATGGCAAGTCTGGGTGGTAACGATGTGCCTGTCTCTGCGAGATGATTTCTTGCACCTTTTCTAAGGCTGCTGCAGCCTCTGGGGTAAGGGTCCTAAGAGAACTAAGCTCTTCTCCCCCTTTCAAAAGATTGAAAAGGGGGGCTAGGTCTTCCGTGGGAATTCCCAGCCAAGGTCTTACCCAATTTAAAGTCCCACACAGTTGTTGGGCTTCCACTAAAGAGGACACTTTAGTGTTGATTGCCAATTTTTGCGGAACAATGGTCCGCTTGGTAATTTCAAGGCCAAGGTATTTCCAGGGCGGCATCTTTTGAATTTTGTCTTCCTGAAGCTCGAACCCTGCAGAAGTCAACACATCGGTTGTCAGGGCAAGAGCATGGGTAAGTGCATCATCGTTAGGAGCACAAATTAAGATGTCGTCCATGTAGTGTAAGATGATTGTGTTTGTTGCTGCCGCACGGACAGGGGACAGCAGGGAAGAGACGTACCGCTGGCAAATCACCGGTGAATTTTTCATGCCTTGAGGCAAGACTCGCCAGTGGTACCTCTTCGCTGGGGCTTCACGGTTGATGGTGGGGACCGTGAAGGCGAAGCGCGGGGCGTCATCTGGGTGTAGGGGAATTTGAAAGAAGCAATCTTTAATATCTAGTACAGCCAGATTCCAATTTTGGGGGAGCATGGTTGGGGACGGCATCCCTGGCTGGAGAGCGCCCATGTCTTCAATAATATTATTAATTTGGCGGAGGTCGTGAAGGAGTCGCCATTTGTCTTTGTTAGGCTTTTTGATAACAAAGACTGGGGAGTTCCATGGAGACATGGACTCCACGATGTTACCCTTTTTCAGCTGCTCTTCCACGAGTTCCGAGAGCGCCTTTAATTTTTGTTTATTGAGCGGCCACTGCTCTACCCAAATAGGTTTGTTTGATTTCCAGGCCAATTTTTGGGTAGGGCGCTCTTCAGTGGCCGCTACTGAAAAACCTGGGGAGCACTAGGTAGGTCAATTTTGGCTCCCCACTGGGCTAAAACATCTCTCCCCCACAGGGGTTCCGTGTAATCTAAAACAAATGGGCGGATCGAAGCCAATTGCCCATTAGGCCCCATAATTTGAACCACGCTCTTTGATTGTTTGGCCAATTGAAAACCCCCTACACCTTGGATTCGTCCAGCAGCGCTTTGCAACTCCCATTGTGACGGCCACTCCTTCGCAGGAATGATCGTCACATCTGCCCCCGTGTCGAGCATCCCATTAATTTTTGTGGATTGGCCATTCCTGGTGATTTGACACGTGAGCCGAGGTTTGTCCTGGCCCAAAGTTTGGGACCAGAACACTTCAAACAATGGTGGCAAAGTGTCAGGGATGGGCCCACAATGCCTATTAGATGAACAGGCAGGAATGGCCTGGGCGATGGCTTGGCCCTTTGGCAAGGTAATTGGGGGATGCGCACAGACAACAGAGATATTGAATGTGTCTGTGAGTGCAGGCAGCACCCCCGGAATGATGGTGATTTCCGGGGGAGTGAAATTTGTGTCTCCTACAACGACACACTTACATCCGCGCTGGAGCCAGGTGTTCGGTGCCTCGAACCCGACCATGGCAGGTGTTGGTCGTGAATCTGTGATGTCCAAAGGATCCACGAGGCACAACCTGAAAGGGAAGGCACACGAAGAATCGGTTAATGTTGGCAAAGTCGTAATCGGTGGAAATGTCATGTCCGGTAGGGAAGTGTCTCTAGGCGGGTTGGTAGGGGAATGGGTATGGGAATGGGGTCCCCTCCCTGGGTCTTTGGGCCTGATGTTAAGGCATCCCGCCTTATTTTTATCGTCGCGCAGGGGGGGACTGCGCTTCGATATTAGTTTTTTTGGTGATTTTCACTGGATGCTGTCTGCTCCTTGCGAAACTGAAAAAATTGTTTTCGCAATGGGCAGTCGGGCATCCAGTGCTCTGGGTCGCCACACAAGTGGCAGTGTCCTTGGCTGGGCCTCTTGTTCCTTGGAGAAGCTGGTAGCTGTTGGGCAGCCATCACGTCACTGTCGTAGGTGGACTCAGCGAATGAGACGCGACGGGTTGGAGGTGGCGTCTTCGGGTCCTCCCTGGCCAGAGATGGTGCTTTCTTCTGGCATGCTTCGATCATAGATTGGATCGTCGGGGGAGGATCCACGGGGAGGCTCAGAATGACTGCCTTGCATAATGCATTAGCATTGGCGCTTGCCAACTCGGTCAGGATTCCCAGTCGAGCGCTCTCCGCTTGGACTTGATGGTCGATAGCCCTGCGGAGACGCTCGACAAAAGTGATGAAAGGTTCCCCCGGCCCCTGATAAATTTTGGTAAAGGTCGGCTCCTGGACGGTAGGGCGGAGTGCTAAGAATGCCCGTTCGGCCATTCTAGCACTCTCCCGGAGCGCTTGACGGGGGATGTCCTGGGCTTGAAAAGCCCCGTCGGCCCAATTCCCAGCACCGACCAGTAGGTCGGTACAAACCGTCACACCACTAAGGGTTGTGGCTGTGTTAGGGTTCTCCCACAGCTGTGGGAGAATGTCCCTGACTCCCTTTTTCCACGCCTCCTCCCACACTAAAAATTCGGTGGGGTTGAGGAGACATGAAAAAAGCGTCCGCAAATCGGCGGGAACCACATTAGTCTCTAACAAAGAGGCCCGAAGGAGTCCCCGGAAGTATTCACTCCCACGAGAGAATTCCCTTTGGGCCTTGCACAACTCCTTAATCGTGGAATGGGGGAATGGGGTCCATTGCGCCCGGGGAGGCCCTACACTGTCGTGGTGGTACGTGACAGGAGCCGCTGTGATAATTGAGGGGAGGCCGCCACTTCCGGTATAGATGGCGTGGGAACCGGAAGGCGGGGCGTGGGAATCCGGAAGCCGGGGGGAGGGGCTGACCGTGGGAATCAAGGCGGGGCTTGGGGGTGGAGCTGATGGAGTTGGCTCCGCCTTGGGGGCAAGCGTGGGAATTGAGGCGGAGCTGGGAGGTGGAGCGGATGAAACTGGCTCCGCCTTGGGGGCGAGCCCAGAAGGCGGGTTTTGGAGAGAGGGAGGGGGAAGGGGCGTGTAAGAGGGTGGGGGATTAGGAGGGGCTTCGGGATAACTCGGGGTGGGGTTAGGGAAGTGGGGGAGGGCGGAGAAAGGATTGGCGGGAGAAAAGAAGGGATTGTGGGGAGAAGAAGGGTTGGTGGCGGGAAAAGCCATGTGGCTGCCACCATTTTGGACTCCACGGGAGCCATCTTGAGGTACAGTCTGGGGGCTGCCACCCTCAGGGACTGCGAACCGAACTTTAGGGCGGACAACTGGGGACTTGGTGGAAAAGGAATTGGGGGATTGGAAAGAGCCCTCCGAAGTCTGGCCAGGACTTCGGAGGCGGGGGGTCAGGGAGCCCTGAGGAGAGCCCGGCGGGTGGTGGAAAGCCGGCGCGGTGCTCTCGCGGGCTGCTCTCCTAAGGATCCCTCGATTTCTAGGGAGAGAAGGGGTGGAACGAGGGTCCGGAACACGGGGACAGGGAGAACAAGAACCGGGGGGTGGTTGTTCTCTCAATTTCCTATTTTCTTCAGACTTTTGTTTTTCTTTTAAGGCTGTTATAATTTGAAAACTCCAATATACTAATCTTTTGTTTCGCCATCCCTCATTTGGGCCCAATTGAGACAATTTTTCGCCAACTGAATTCCAAAAATTAACATCCGTGACTGAATCTGGGGACAGCTCAGGAAATTGAGTGAACAACCAAATAACTAACTGTTTTAACTCCCTTTTAACAACTTTAACATCCCTCCCCTCTAGGGTACCCACAACTTGGTAAAAGACTCTTTTCTGAGGGACGGAGAGCTTCGCACCCATCTCCGCCCCCGAAAAGCGACAACCACGAAACGAAATAAAAGAAAACGTTAACTAAAATCCCTAATCACCGGCCCCAACCTCACCGAGCTCAGGGCAGAACCTGAGACTCGACCAGGGAAAAGCTGGGAGATTGGGCGGGGGTAGCTCACGAAGGTGGGGAGCTGGAGCTACTCACCCAACCGGTGGGACGTAGGGAAAAGCTCCGTGGGCCGCAGCTTCCTTCAGGAACAGTTCCTGGGTGAAGGAGTTGGTGTTCCTATCCCTGCCCGGAGCGCCACCCCTAGAACGGGGTCTGCTCAACGGAACAGGGTAGCTTGACGGCCACGGAGCGATCGGCAGACGTCGAGGCGAAGTTCCTCGAAGCTGCTAGACTCCTGCCGCAGGGCGAGGGGGGTCTTCTCTCGCCCCACGTTGGGCGCCAAGCTGCTGCGCTGCTGCTTTGAAGACCCTCGAATCCCCACACGGTGGGGAGGAGGCTAGCTGGAGAGCACAAGCAGCGGCTAGCAGCGGGGGGCACTGCCTAGGCGAGCCAGGGGCGTCCAGGCAGCACCTTCGGCAGGCTGGAGCAGCGTTCGAGGTGCAGCTTTGGGTGAAGGAAGCGAAGGAAAAGAGGACCTTTACTCCGGGATGCAGTCCAGAGAGGGTTTATTGTCTCCTGGGGGAGTCCAGGGAGCAAAGGCAAGGAGGGACAGTGACAATAACTTATAAAGGGGGTGGAACATAGGCAAAGATACAATACATGAACCAATGAGGGAAAACTGAGGAGGGGTATTGCACTTAACAGACATGAAAGGCAACGAATGATATTTGAGCCAGGGAGGGGCCCAGAGCACCTGCCCAATCACTCCCTGGGGAAGGGAGAAGTCTCTGGAAGAATGGGCAGGGCCCTGGGAGATGGACAGGGCTGGGGAGGGGAGAAAGTCGTAACAAAATGGAGGGTTGCCAGGGGAACGGGGGTGGAGACAAGGGGTTGGCAGCGTGCCCAGACAGGGAAGGTACTATCTGGGGAAAGGGGGAACCAGGGCTGAACCATCAAACTGAAATACTAGGGTTGAAACCGGGGAGAACATTACAAAATGGGGAGAACAGTACAAATTAGGGGAGAAACATAACTGGAAATTGGCCGCGCACCGCAACAATACTGAAATTAAAAAAAGAAAAAGTCCCACATAGAACAATTGCTATTAAAGTGCTTCTTTTGAAATATCTAATAATAATTTTTTTTATGTCTGTCTGACACAGTGTTGATTCTGAGTGATGATTTTTGCTCTTTTCTCTTTTGGGAATGGAACAAGCCTTGGAATTGTGTTTGTTCCCTCATAGTCTGTAAGCACTGCTGAAGAGCAGAGTCAGACAAGTCCCAGCCACTCGTTGAGGTCCTGCTTATCTAAATGCAGGGACCGCGTGACCAAGCAGGATCCTGGAATGGTTTGGGGTGGACCTTAAATCCCTCCCAGTGCCACCCCTGCCATGGAGGGACACCTTCCACTGTCCCAGGGTGCTCCAAGCCCTATCCAGCCTGTCCTTGGACATTCCAGGAGTCCAGGGCACCCACAGCTGCTCTGGGCAGCATCTTTGGAGCCACGAGTGTCACTAAATCCAACCTGCCTTTCATGACCCTACAAAAGTTACACGGTGCAATCTTCTGTTAAATGTCCCTTTTGTTCCAAGCTGTTTATTTCTGGGACAAGGATCTCAGAGGTAGAGCTCAAATCGTTTTTCCATCAGGAAAAAAACTCTGGATTGAAAAAAGTAAAAGAACTAAACCTCAGGAAACAATTCTTCACATTAATGAGGCACTTTCCATTTCCATGACCTTCCTACACCTTTAATACTGCAAAGTTTGGAGAAATTAATGACATGTGACTTTTGACACGTGTCCAAAGGGCAAATGGAGCACATTCCACAGTGACCACACACAGACTGGCACCAGAGAGGAGCCAGCTGTGCTTTCCAGCTGTTCACAAATCAAAATTCCTGTTTCTGAAAGGATCTGGATCAATCATCTGGGAACTCATCTATTTGCCACTTGTGACATGATTTTCTCCTGCCTGCTTTAGGCTGTTTGGAAAGCTGAGCCTTTTCAAGAGCTGTGCCAGGGTCAGCCCCAGGCAGGAGGAGGAGCTTTCCACAGAGAACTCTTGGCAGGGTTGGGCCTAAAGCCCAGATTTTCAAAAGGATTTTGCTGCCTAAAGGTGCAGTAAGGGCTCAGCAGGGTTTCCACACACTCCTAAGTTTTGGGCTGTGAGCTCTGTTTTCAGGGTGGTTACTGGTGTTACTTGATGCAGGTTCTTGTTTGTTTTGTACACCTAAAACATTACAAAGATGCTCCAGTGTGCAGTTTAAAGATAATTAAAAGAGTTCAAAAGCCCTGCTTACTTCTCAGTATGGACTGCTTTGAAAGGTAAATTCTTAGTTCTGTTCTCCTGCAAATACTGATAACGTGGAACACTTTCTCACTGAACAGGAAAGGAGTGTTTCTGTCATTTCCAGCACAGAGATAGTGGGGGACATTTTCTGTTTGGAAAATGGACAAACCTTTTCCGTGGTTTGGAAAGATACTCAAATGTGGCACACACCAAAACAAACATGGAGGGCTGAGATTGGTGAGCAGACAGAGATTTACACCTGGTAATGACCACAGCAGCTGGGAGTAGGAAGAAACTCCCCAAGTCTGCAGTGTTCCAGCTGAAGCAGCCCTGCTCCAGAGTGTAAATACTTGGAGAGGTTTCCAAGGCAAACATTCATCACTGATTAGGAGGCAGGAAAGCTGAATTTTGCCACTGTTCCTACATATGGGAACTCAGATCTAGACATAATATTTCACAGAATCCAAGATTAATTGAGGCTGGGAAACACCTCCAAGAGCAGAGTCCAAGCTGTGACCACCAGAGCAGCACTGGGTGGGTGACACTGCCCAGCTTAGGGACAGAGCCACTGTCTGCACTCAGCTGTCCTGCGCTCCCTCAGCAAGGAACTGGGCAAGAAAACCACAATTCTTGGGTTCCTGGAGTCATTTTCATCTGACAAACATGGAGAGAACAGTCCAGACAATGCTTTTGATGGCTCTGGGTGAAGCTTTGATGGAATCACAGAATGGTTTAGGCTGGAAAATCCCTGAGACCATCGAGTCCAGCTGTTCCCCCAGAACTGTCCCATGTCCCCAAATGCCACATCCACAAACAGGGAATCAAGGCTTCCCTCCGTCTGTAAGAGCTGAGCTGTTGATTTGACAGAGCACATTTCAGCCTGTCAGACTGACAGTGCAGACTTGTGAGATCCTGAAGGAGGGGGCCAATAACAGCACATTAAAATAATTTATTGAGGACTGTTTGAACTGGATTTTTCAGTGTTATTTATAGTCTTCGTAATTACCATGTGGTTAAAAGGCTCAAGCCCTCCAAAGCTGTGGAAGTCTTTGATTTGGGTCTGCCAAGATGTCTTTTTCAATCATCAGTAAACAGGCAGAGTTCCTGCCATGGGATATCTGACAAGTCTGGGGAGGATTCATCATTACTCTATAACTGAATTCCCAAGTTCTTCCATCCAAACCTCTTCCATAACATAACGATCATCTGGCAGTAGGAGCAGCTCTGCTCGAATCCTTGTTTGATTGAGCAATCGTCTGGAGGCCCATAAGTTTTGTCTCATCAAAACCACTCCTAGCACTCCCCCCTCCGCCCATCGGTGCCTCTCACCTCCACAAAATCCATTTATAAAAAGCCAGGTCTCCCAGCAGGCCCCACAGGCAGGAACATGGAAATCAGGATGGCTTCAGGCATCTCTCCAGGCTGGAAACTGCCTTTCCCTGCAGCGTGACCTCCTCAAAAGCAAGCAATGAAACTTGTACTGCTAACAGATATGGGCATGTTAATATTTAAAATGATGTCCAGCATCTTGCCTTAGCACAGCAAAAGTAAAATCTGAATTGCACAAACATTTACAGCAAAATCTTCATGGTTCCATCACTCCTATCCATGTTCAGGATACAAAGACTGAATTCCATTTTAATTAATGGCAGAGATTTAATCAAGTTCCTGTGCTGTCTTCAGATGAAAAGCTGACCAATATGAACCTCATTTTATTCTTTTGTTATGTTAAATAATGTGCATTTAGTAGGTGACTATTTTGGATTTGGGAAGAAATGATCTGCAGTTCTCAATGTCTGCACTGTGTGTATACACAGAGTTATCAGTTCATGCAATCTCAAACTTGGAGGTCTGAAGAAATTAGAAATTCCAAGTTCAACCAAAGCAACACATGCCCAAAGTGCCACCTAAACCCAAACATGAAGCATGGATTAGGTTTTAGGATCTCCTAGAAAGAGAACTCTCTTTTGGAACAGACACAAAGGGCTACAGCCAAAACTATCCCGTAATAGTTACGAGCTGTAATTTGACATTTTAGATGCACATTCCTCTTGCCAAGCAATATCATATTTTGGCTCTTGAAGGAGAAAATAAAGAGAAGGATCTGTCCAGGATGAGTAATTTAGTACAATGTAATCAAGGCAAGCTGGCCCACAGACTGGGGACTCAATTAAAATTAGCAAGTCAGGTCCTCTTAAATAAAAGTGTGTGCATTAAACAGGAAAGAATTTAGAAAGAAAAATTGTTTTCTTATTAGACATTTTCCATCTGAGCCCAAGCGTGGGCTTGTACTCCAAGAGCAGCTGGTTGGAGGTGGGGTGCCTGAAGCAGTTACTGAGCTGTGTTCCTTGGAGCTTTCCATCCCTGGAGACACATCCCAGTCAGGGAACCTCCTGTTCCCCCAGCCAGCACAGTCCCTGAATTCACAGATTTCAGACTGGCCAGGAGGCACAGGCACATCCCAAACCTCGAGGGGGAATCCTGGCAGCAGCAGAGTGCAGCTGGCACAGAAGAGTCCACCTGTAATCAGGAGCTCCCAGCTCCCTGTCCCTGGGCAGGGAAGTGCCTTGGAAGTGGAGCAGTAAATTGCTGTCCCTGTGACTGTTCCAGCAGCATTGGGCTGGGACACAAACACGGAGTGCTGAGCATTTGAGGATCCTGCCATCCTCGTTTTACTGAGGCTGAGACAGTTAATGAGGCACAGGGACAGTTTAGGGGGGAATAATCTGGGGTCTCCAGGGATTTCTGCTCTTACCCAGCAGTCTGGGTGGTTGGTGAGCCCTCAGCCTCGCTGCTCCCTCTGCATTCAACTCTCAGCTCCCTATTCAGGGTCCTTTCCAACCTGAAAATTCCATGGGTTTTGTGCAGACCCACCCACAGCAGCTGTAGGGTCACAGTCCCATGTGGGTATTCAGCAGAGCTCAGGCTCTGTGAGCTCTCTGCTCTAACTGCAGAGGGAAACGACCCAGATAACTTTTATTATTGGCTTCTCTCACATTCTGGGTTTTTAAAATTTGAATAATTTCCTTGGTTTGCTGTCAGCATTTCTTTAAAGGCAAAGCACTCAGGATAAGCACATGTTGTAAACCCTGACATGGATTATTTATGTTATTTAAGTGCTCATTCAGCTTTCTCAGAACACAGACCTGCAAATCTATTTGTTAAACCGGACATTATTTTTAATAATTCTTATGGTATGTTAAAAATGCACCAATATAAGCAAAAGAAGATAAATAAAACAATATATTTAAATACTTAAATTCACTTGTACCACAATTGAGCATTTCCCAAATTATACCACTGTAATTTTTTTACAATAAATCCAATTTCAGCTGGAAAAGACTGATCGGCTGATCTTGTGTGCTGCTGTTATTTCAAATTTTTGTCCAAGTGTTTTTACCAGTTCAAGCAATGGAAAACAATGAGCTGAAAGGGTAAGAAAGCAAACTCTATTTCTTAACTCCAGCACTGCTCATGGTTTAAGGAAATTAATGAATTTCTAGAGAAAACTCTGCTCTCACAACAGCCACAAATTGTGCCCATCTCATGTTAAGGATTATATTTTCATATCTTTTCAGGGGATGTGATTCTGTGATAGCAGTAAATCCTGGCTAAAGGAATAATGCAGAGTGTGGCACAGTCCAGCCACGATTCCTGTGCAGGCAGAAGAGAAACCCAGAATCACTGTCCTGGAATGCACCGAAACCTCTCAGCAGAGGTCCTGAAATATTCATGAACATTAAGGAAACAGCAAACTTTTGGGGAGTGTGCTATTTAGCTGGAACTTGCTATGTGCTGCCATGCTCTGAGCTCTAAAATTACCAAGGGAAGGCTTTTTGCAGAAAGTAAATGAAGTAACAGAGACTTGGGAATTTTATCTTCTGGCTGCCACAGACCACACAATGCTGAATAATTCAGCTCCTCAATTACTCATCCTAACTGGGAAAATTCTGATGTGTTTGCTGGTGTAGATCAGTGGGGAGCTCAGAATTTCAAGATGAGATTTACTAAGTGTGTAAATTCTTCATAAATAGTAGAGGAAACACCAAACTGCCTTTTACCAGCTGAATTTACATTAAGTGAATGACTAAATTTCCATTCACCAGCTGATTTACAGGAACTTCCCAAACTGCTCCTGTGTTTTTGTTCCTTTTGGAAAGTTCAGAGGCAAACACTCTTTGATGGAGGGAGGGGGGGAAAAAGAAGGAAAAAGAAGAATAAGAAACTTTAGGTGCAGGTAGGGACACACCACAGTGCAGAAGCTTCTGTCACCACTTCCCATCCTTTCCCAGCCTGGATGTGGATCTGGGGATTGGATTCTGGGGATTTGGATCTCTGGATTGGGTTCTAGAGCTCTGTGACTCTGGTGGGGCAAGTCAAGAACTCCCCCAGCGTGAATTAGTTATATTGAAGGGGGTTTAGGAGCATGGAAACAACAACTTCACGTGAAAAGCTGGGAATAAGAGACCTCTGATGAAATGTTTATGTGTTTCACAAAGACATAAATATTTGGAGAATAGCAAAGGACATGGCTTGGCCTGGGCAGGCTGGAAGCATTTACCTGATTAGCTGGCAGCAGTTGCAAAGACTTTTCCTTGGCAGCAGCCCCAGCTCTCCCCAGCCCTGGGCACAGGAGTGGTCCCTGCTCCGTGCTTGTGAAGCTGTTTGTGGTGCTGCACAGGGGAACCAAGGCACGCTGCAGGGAGAGAGGGAGGGAAAAAGGGATGGGGGGAAAATTGTTTCCAGGTGGAGCCTCAGACTGTGTTGCATTCCCAGGCTGGGTTGCTTCAGGCAGAACTCAGCACTTTGTCCTGTCTGCACACAGCACAGACTGAGCAGCAATCTGGCTGGGAGAGCCTTTTTTGTGTTGGAAAAGGGGATGTGGATCTTTGCTTTTCCAGCTGGATCGATTTCCCATCCGGTTCATCAAGAGGCTGTGTGAATTCTTGTGCAAGTGGGGGGAATGGGATGAGGTATTCATCCCTGTCAGAAATACACAGGGGGTGCTGGCTCTTGGTGATTTTAGTGCTTCTGGCCTCATTCAGAGCACAGCTACACCAGTCAGGCAGATGTGCTTCTTCTCTGTGTACTCAGAGTTAAAATCCAGGAGAAACTGCAGAAGGACAGGAGCACAACCTGTTCTGAGGCAGCAGGAAGCGTTTTCCAGAGCAGGACTATTTCTGGCAACACTCTCCCAGCTATTGATCACAAGTCTGATGTTGTGAATAACACTCTGATCTGGAATCTGTCTGCAACTGCTATTTTTGTAGGTGTAGGGACTTCTTTTGGATGCAGATATTTTGAAAAACAGCCAAGCTTCCCACACTGTGCTTAATAAAATTATTTGAATATACAATAATATCAAGTTGCAGCATCGTGTGGGATCATTTCTGAGAGCTTGTCACTGCCTCAGAAGGTTTGGCTGATTAGAACATTTAATGAGAGGTGTTTGGCATAGGGCTGGGACAACATCATTAAAGTCCCTTCCAGCTCAAAGCATTCCAAGATTCCATGAATTTAGGATGTGGGGATTTGTTTCCATTTCAAAGTATATAATTCCAAAATTATACCTCATTGCTATTTTGCCATTCTGCACCTTTGTTTTCAATCTCTCTTTGATTTGCAAGGCCAGTTCAAGACCATTTCATCCCCAGCCTGTGCAGAACAAGCATTTACCACACAGCCCCTCGTGCCAGGATAGCACAATGTTGGGAATAAGCAGTTGGAAGTGATAAAGGTGCTGTATCTTGAGCCAGTGCTGCCACTGAAAAATATCTCAAAAAACAACCTGGGAGGAGGGAGATAAAAAAATCAGATGGGGGTGAGCTGAATGACATGGTGGAAGGGATTTTCAAATCAGCATTCCCACTGGAAAAATATTTTTCTTATGCATTTCTGCTGTATCTGTCGTGTCCTCAGGCTCACAAAATTTGGCTGGGAAGAGCTGAAAAGGCCTATTTGTACTCAGTATTTTTCATGCTTCTGTGATTCTCTGGGCTTATGTATCTTGTACAGGCATATGTAAAAATCTCGTATTTTAGTTATTTTCTCTTTTCTTATATTCCTACCAGTGAGGACTTGCTGGACACTAAGCAGGCATTGTTTAAACATTTCCCCTGCAGCTCCACTGGGATGCTTCAATCTGTCTTGCTAAAGAAAAAAAAAGAGATTAATCATTCTTGTTTTGTGTTTTTTATTCTGAAGGCTTGATTCTGACAGTGAAAGCAATTTGTGGGCCTCAGCTGTGATGCAGACACTTTCCTCCTGTTGTTTGAGTCATACCCACCTTATTTTATCCAAGTTTTTCGAAATAACTCTCTGAAAGGTCAATCTTAGTTTAGCAATTGGGATTTGGGGGGTTTGGTAGGAACACTCTAGTTCCAAATCATTAACCTGGACATGTTATTCAGGGAAGGAAAAATCCCTCCCCCCTTTTCTCTGGATGCCAGAGTGAAGGTGACACTGTCTGCTCACCTGTTTGCCTCCTGGAGAGGTAAGCAATGAGCAGAACGTGCCTGAATTCCTTCTGCACAGGGGAGCTGAGCTGGGGGGAATAATTGACTGCAGATACAGACTGACAATAAATTAGCACACCCCCAAGAGTCTGGAAGGAACAGAGGAGGAGCAGTGAGTCATTCCTGAGTCATAGAGCCTCCCTGGATTTATCCTGGGATGAGGTACTGCACGCACCACTCCTTGATCTGGTCTGCCTCGAAAGGACAACCCTGAAAATAATTGTGGAAAAATAAATGCTAGCAGCAATCATTCCTTGGCAGCTGCTGGCTTTATTATGTTTTGTAAGAGCCTCCCTGTATCAGGGCAGTGTTTTGATAAGAAATGGTGGAAAAGATGCAGAGCAGGTTGGTTTGGCTGCTCAGGCAGGCTGCAGTCAGGAGCTGTCCCATCAGCCCTCTCAGCCCTTGGCAGGAGCTGTGGGGGCTCTTTGGGGAAGGTTTTGGGGATCAATCAGAAATCCCTGCTTTGTTCAACAGGCAACACTTACTGTGCTTTTTCCCCACTCCTCTTTTCTGTAAAGGTTGTGCCAGCTAGGAGCTTTTCCCTGTTCAGCACTGTTTGATGCCTGAGGGCCCAGGGATGTTCCAGCCTGGTGTGCTCAGCTCCCCTTCCTGAGGGCAGAGGGATGGAGGGGACCTCTGGCACAAACAAAGTGTCCTCAATCAAAACCAGCTGGTTTGCATGGGTGGGAGCCACCACTGGGGAATACCAATTATACCAGGAGCTTTCCCAGCCCAGCAAATCTCACAGAAGGGATTTGTGCCCATCCTGAATTCCTTGTTCCAGGAGCAGAGGTGTGTGGGAAGCCCTGCAGACTCCTGTGCTCCAGTGTGCTCCAGTGTGGCTCTACCTCCACTCTAATATTCCAAGGATTGCATTCATTAGAGTTTTTGGTGAACTGATAAAATTCCCTGTTTGGCAAGGAGCTCTCAGCTGTGCCAGATAAAAATTGAGTTTTCTGCTTGGTTTGCAGCTGGAGGGGCCCAAGCAGAGCCAGCACATGATCAACTCCAGGAATGCAGGGAGGAGGAGGAACAGCTCCTCCCCCAGCAAGGATCTATCAGATCAGGTTGCTCCATCTCTGAACCTCCCACCTTGTTCCAAATTTGAACAGGCAACACATTAATTAAAACTGAACAGGCTTTCAAACTGAGGGAGGGACCAGCAAGTTAAAACAACCCCAGAATCACAGCTGGGGGTGCAAATGGATGGAGAGCTCTGATTTCTCCTTGTCTAACAGAGCTCTTTGGGCTCATTTAGATCTCTTTCCTTGTGAA
The DNA here is from genome assembly GCF_022539315.1 of Serinus canaria. NCBI lineage: Eukaryota > Metazoa > Chordata > Aves > Passeriformes > Fringillidae > Serinus > Serinus canaria. Next base: position 1,048,818 of record NC_066322.1, on the reverse strand, counting down.
AGTTTTATGAATCTTGAGTGCATTTAATGGACTATCTTGGCAGGGGTCTGTCTTAGTGACAGATCTATTTTAAAGATGATGACTGTCCACTGTAAAAATTCTTTTTCCTTCTTCCTCTTGACTGAGAGAGGTATTGATAAGACCCAGAAGATGAAGCCTCCAGAACTAAGTATCATTAGCTTTTAAAATGTTTGTAAATAAATAAATTTTCCTATTCCTATTACTTTTGCACACACCAAGCATGGTAAAAACTGACAGATTTGGGTTAAAGATTAGTGCTGAGTTTAAGATTTAATGACCAAACTGTGGTGGACACTGTGCTGAACCATTCAGTGTCACCAGTGGTGAATATACCTGGAGAAAAAAGCCAAATGCATTGGAAATGTCATTGCACAAGAAGGAGCCTTTATATCTGTGACTTTTCTATCAGGTGGAGTCCTGGTTCATCAGCAATTCTTACTTCCTGATGCATGAGTAGCAGTTCTCATAGAATGGTTTGGGTTGGGAAAGACCTTAAAGCTCATCCTGTGCCACCCTTGCCATGACAGGGACACCTCCCACTCCCAGGCTGCTCCAAGCCCTGTCCAACCTGGTCTTGGGCACTGCCAGGGATCCAGGGGCAGGCACAGCTTCCCTGGGCACTCTGTGCCTGGCCCTCAGTAAGAAACAATCTAAAGAAACCAGAATTCCCCATGAAAATTTCCCTAAGATCAGGAAAAGAGCAAGACAATGGGCTGTCAGAGAATTCCCCCAGCCCTGGTTTCTGTGATGCTGAGGCCCGACATTCCAAAATATCTCCGTTCTCATTTTGCCTCGGGGAATTTGATAACTCCAGAATCACCCAAAAGCTGCAAGAGGGAATTACACTGAACTTGGATTTCTCCTGTGCCCAACCTGGCAGAGGGAGCAGCACCTGAGTTACCCTCTGGGGCCAACTCATGTCCTGGAATACCGGGAGCTGCCAGCCCTGCTCTCCTCTGACAATGTCCCAGCACCAGCCGCGCCCGGCAAAGAAAGAGCAGGCAGGAATTCGCAGCATTCCCGCTCGGATTAATGCGGGCGGTCCCGCTGCGCCTCAATGGGCTGGGCTGGGATTCGGAGCTCTGCTGGGGAGGGAGTGCTGCTGATTCCTCTGAGCTGCTGGGGAGAAGTGACACAGAGAGCAAAGAAGGGTGGGGTACAGAGCCCCTGATGCCTCAGGGTTTGGCTTTTCTATTTTCACATTCTGTGCTGCTTTAGTGTGTGGGTCTGGGCTTCACATTATGGGATGGTGAGCTCTGCACAGAGCAGGGAGACAAAACAATTCCTGCTCCAGCTGGGCACCAAGGACAAATGATCCCAATCTCAGGCCAGGAGCACAAACCCCGTGGGCTGGAGAGAGAAAAACAAGCAGGGTGGGAGTGCCTGGGCTAAAGCTGGGCTGGGACAATGAACTGCAAGGTGGGAATGGAGCAGAGCTGATCCCAGGGAGAGACCCTGTGCCCGGCCGGGCATTTTGGGGCCATTTTGGGTCATCTTGGGTGCAGCCCTGGCTGGGCTCTGGTGCTGCCCAAGGTGGGTCCATGGAGGAGATCCTTGGAATCAATCCCTGCTTTATTCTGGAGCTCTGTCCAGCCTCTGCTCTAGGGCAGCCTGCACAAGGCATCACTCCTTCTCCCAGGTGGGCTATGGAGGAACAGGGAAATTCCAGGCTTTGTGGCGGCTCCAACCCCTCAGCAGCTGCCTCAAACCCTCCTCCCCAGCTCCCTCCTTTCCAGGCTGGACAATAATTAAATATCAAATTATAGCACTCTTTTTAAAATGAGAGCAAATGTAGGAGGGGTGGGAAAGTTCTGGAGGTGTTAAACTTCCCAGAAACTCATCCCAGATGTGGAGAGTCACTCAGGAATCTGATTAACCAGGTACCTTGGTACTGTGTGTAAATGTGCATGGAAATTCTAACTCTAATTATTCTAGGCCAGGTTGGACTTTCAGCCTGGTTATGGAAGGGCTCCTTGCCATTGGAACTGGATGAGCTTTAAGGTCCTTCCCAACCCAAATAATCCCAGGATTCTACTCCATGATTCTGTGAAGATTTTAATTCTGAAATCTAGTGGTGAGTCTGAGAATATTTACATAATGCATCCATAAGTATAAATGCAATAAACAGAGCAAACAGCAACTGGCATCTGGATTATTTGACCAATTATAAATATGAAGCACAATTCTGAATTTTGCACTGAAAAAAATTCACAGAAGACTCATTTTGATCATACTGTAGCAAGGAAATAAATGAAAATTAATAATTTTAAACACTCTTATGATTGAAATTTATGTACATACATACCTGCAACCTTTACTCTTTTTTAACATATTAGTATTTGTAGATTCGGATTTAATAGATTTAATAATAGATTAAATGAATTTAGATTAAATAGATTTAGATTAAATAATATTTTTCACTATTTCTTTTACCTTTATGTTTCTCCTGAGTTCTGAAGAATCAAAAAGCTGCTGCAGTTCTACAAGAAGAATTCCTGATGCAACAGCCATTCCTGCAGTTCATAATTCCTCTGGCATTAATGAAGTTGTTAATTACACCACTGCTCTTCTGCTGAGACCAAAAGCTAACAGTCAGACACCTAAAAATGAAAATTTTGGTTATATCTTCAAAGTTTAAAATGTTACAGCTGGAAATGTCTTGGAGGTTTTAGTGGAAAAGTTTCCTCTGCTAACTGCTAATCCCGCCATGGTTTCTGGAATTTCTGCAGCATCATCTCTGTGAATATTCCAAAGTTCCCTCTTTGCCTGGGTGATCAGGACTGGATTTACTGGGGGGCAAAGAGAGCTGTATATCCAAATCACTGGAAGCTCTCAGTGACTCCTGCCAGCAGGAGAACTGTTTCTCCATCCCTTTTTCCCATCCTATGGGTATGTTCTGCCTTACTCATAGAAATTCCTCGTCCAGCACCCACACCAGCTCAAGGTAATCAAGTGATGGGCCAGGTCTGGGACCAGTGAATTTCCACATCCAGTTCCTGCTTTCACAGTCCTGACTTTACTGGATTAAAGTCACTGGCCAGTACACTGACATTTCCTTCCATTTCCTTACAGTTTTCCAGAACAGCTCCTTAGAAGTACTGCTGTGCTTCCAGTTTGAAAGCCTGTGTTCATTTTTTTTACTTCATTTCTAACAATACCAGCTAAAAATGTCTCCATCAGAATGGAGAACCCACTGTTAGGGGGTTTTGTCACCTGAAATGATTCAACTGTGGCCATCAAGGCTGAATGCTGGAAAAAAGATCCAGTCAAACAAACTGGGGGAAATTTGAAGGCCTCTTTTATGCACCAACAAGGCTGAGAGCTGCAATAGGTGAGCCCAGCTCAAAAAGATTTTGAATCAAAGGAATTCTCTGGTGCCTTAGGGGTTCCAAGGAGGCTTTTTCCTTGAGAATCCCACCCTCCCTCTCCAGCCCAGCTGAAGGGCTCCCTGCTGAGCAAATGTTTCTCTCACACAGCTCAATTAAACCAAGACTACCAGGGGGAAAGATGATCCAAGTGCCCTGGAGAGGAGAGGTAACCCACGGGGGGCTGGAAAAACCAAACCCTCCCACCAAGCCTTTAAAATGTACCTTAACACTTCACAGCGTGCTCTAACTCTGATTTTAATTTTTCCCTCTTTCTCTGCCATCATTAATTCTTCACTGGTTCATACCACAGACATAATTTTTAGTCCACCAAACTTAGCAAAATATGTTACCAATAACTAAAATTATTATTAATATATCAAGAGAGTAGGTGCAAACCAAGGGTAAAACAATTCCAGTTGGTAGAGGTAACAGAATTTTCAAAAATCTAACTATTCCTTTTTAATCATGATTCCATCTGAGCTGTAAATATTCACATAGGGGTTACCAGCAGGAGTAAAATAAACTACTTGATGTGTAAATCCATGGGTTCTTAGAGACTGGGGGGTTGCAGCCCTGATGTTTGCCAGAGTTTGGGATGCTGAAGTGAATTTTTGGAACCCCATTTCTGTTCTGTCACTGCAAAATGTGAATTCACATGGTACCAATTACTGGATCTTGGACAAAACAAGTAGCAGTGAGAAGAAACCCCTGTGGTTTTTATGAGAATAGTAAGTAGAAGTCAAGAAAACATTTCATGCCAAGTGGATCAGGAAAACAGGAACTGGAGGAGGATTTTCTGGTATCACTGCAGCATCTTGTCTGTGATTTTCTATGTATTGTTCTCAGTTTTATTGCTTAAAGTTTGCATCATAACTCAAGGTAGAGATATTTTACAAATCATGGCAAATTTCATGGAGTTCAAAGCTCAGAAATGAGGTTTTTGTTTTCAAAAATGTGCTCCATGATTTCAAAACTATCAAGTTTTGCTGAGGACTTTGCTGACACAGAGTGGGGCTGCTGGCTAATGGGGTGCCCCAGCACCCACAAGGAGGATCAGACTCTTCAAACAGACTTATTTATCCACCAGGATTTTGGGAAAGTGGAGAAGAGGGAACAGAAAACTACTTGCAGGGCTTTTTTTCCCTGATTTTGGTACTCTGTTGCTCTGGCCTCTTTCTGTGGTGAGCAAATCACAGTAAATGGTATTTTTATCCTTTTATATATTACATGCTTGCAAAAATTGCTGACAGAAACTGCCAACAGGCTGCTCTAATCACTATAATGCTGCTTCACTGCAAAAAAAAAAGGCTTTTTGCTTTAACCCAGACCATCTGCTTTGGGGGCTTTTAATGATGCAACTATGCTGGCATTTACAGAATGAAAACCTTTCTGCTGTGACCTCAGAGTGGGGGATCAGCTCTGAGGGGATGGGAAGGAAGAAGGGGGGATGTAAAAATTGGTCTGAAGGAGACAAGAGATGCATGAGGAAGGTGTGGAGCTGCAGATTTGGAGCACATCTAACCTCAATTCTTCTTTCAAGTAACGTTTTCCTGGAAACAAACACGTCACATCCCCCCAAAGGTGCTGTGAGTAACAGCAGCTCCTACAGCATCGATAGGATATTTACTGAGTGATTCACCCCCTTCCTCCAGTGTTTATCTGCCTGCCCTGACCACATCCAGTCACCAATTACTAGCTGGGAATGGCCTTACAAACCCATGGGCAAGGCGCTCCAAACGCTCGGGCACAGCCTGAGGCTTTGGTGTCAGTGCTCGGTGCCAGGGGTTTGCACAGGGGAATAAATCCATCAGCACTTTCCTGGAGTTTGCAACTGAATCTGCATCTCCTCTCACCCACAAAGAGCTTTTGGATTACCTCAGAACACTCTTGGTTAGGCCTTTGAAGCAGGAAACAGCAGATCTTCACACAGTTGTTGCATTTCAAACTATACCAGAGCAGCTGCTCAGAGGTTTCACACACCTGGGCAGCTAAAACCAACAGGTTTTGGCCCATGAAAGTTATTTTTCCTCTGATTTGGGTATCATTACCAGTTACCTGCATCCTCAGAATAAAATTCTGTTCTTTACAGTTCTTACCAGTGCAATTTAGGACAGACTGGCCCTGCGACAGGGAATTGTACACCCTATTAATTATGTACACACTGTTAGTTATGTACACGTTATTAATTATGCCTAAATCAGAAGATAATTCTGTTCCTCCAGGATAATTCTTCTCTTTTTGCAGGAGTAAGGCAAAGCAGAAACTCACATTTCTCAGTGATGGTAACAAGAGGACACATTGTTTGTCCAAATCAGCTGTGGTTCTACAATTGGAATTATTATGGGATTATTCTTGGGATTGTCAAGTCTTTGTGGCAGCAGGCTGAGAAGCAGGGAAGGCTAAACTGGACTCAAAAATACTGTGATACTAGTAAATTATGTAGAAAATAATTGTGGCTAAGGGTTTGGTGCTAATACATAATTTTTTAGAGGTGTTGTAATACAGCTGCTGTCTCATTCAGCTGTGATGAACAAATAGTCCACAAAACTTCCATGACTCAATGGGTCACCCTCATCTTTTGGCACAGCTTGGGAAGACATCCCTGGATCTCTGTCTGGGGATTCATAAAACCTCAAACCACCCAAAATAAGAAGCTGAGTAGTATGGGAGCATCTGATAAAACCCTCAGTGGGAATGGCATTTATTTACTGAGGGTCAGGCTCCCACCTTCTCCTGGATCTTCCAACTACTTCATTTAACTCCTTAAGTTCTCGGTGATCTTGCAGCAATTAAAATAAACTTCTTATTATTTCATATCAAATCCAGACTCTCCCTCAGCACACCTGCCCAGGCTCAGCTCGTCCTTTGGGGTAGGTGCAAACAAATGAGATCCTTACACACATCAAGATAGAATTACTTTCTTATTAAATTTGTTTTGAGTCAAATCTATTTTAGAATGATGTAAGTCCTGAAAAACGCTGCAGGACTCTCCAAGTCTGTTAGCACTTCTAAGTAAACAAAAACCCCCTGCTTTAATTTAGCCCAATTTCCAGGCCACCATGGTCAGAACCCAGCTAAAAGCTCCTTGGGCACTAAAAAACAAAATCTAAATATGAAACAGAAGCTCCACAAGGAGGAGGGCTGTGTGGGAACCCTCCTGCCTTTGGTCTGACAATCCAGAAAGTGTGTTCTGGTTTCCCCCAGCATCCGGTGCACTCCAGCAAAGTTTCTAAGTTTAAGCTTCACTCAAAGCTTCAGTGTTCCTTAAATGGCACAGCTCAGCTTGGCTGGCAGAGCTGCAGCTCATGGTAAAGGAAGCCACCACCACATGAACGTTTTCCCTAAATGCTGCTCTATATATTCCCAATGCCCAGCTCAGGAGTCACTAAAATAAGCTCCTAAAATAACAACTTCAAACACTACACAAGGCTGCAGCCTCTCACAGGGGCTGGGTTTTCCTACCTCAGGGTGCCTTAAACAAAGGATGCTCCATGCCATGACAGGAGAGGAAGGCTGAGCCCAGCTGGAGGACTAACATAAGTCAATTAGGATCTGTTGGCTCTTAATTAGAGGATTTGTTATTTATCCCAGGCTGCCTCCCAGTACAAACTGGTGGCTGACGCCTTCTCTCTGGGATAAACAGGCACTCAGAAATGTGGGGGCTCTTTCTTTCTCCTTTAAGCTGAGGAAACAGCATTTAACTTTCATGAGAATAAAATTAAACTACTCTTCTATGCCTGAGTGAAAACCCCTTCTGGTACATACAGCAAGTTCTGTCTATGACCATTGATTCTATCTACTGGAAAACCTGTAAAATAATAAGGAATCAGTGAATCATTTAGGCTGGAAAAGAGCTTTGAGGTCAGCAAGCCCAACTGTTAAACCAGCACTGCTAAAGCCACCGCAATATAAGCCAAGAAACTAACAGCAAATGGTATTTATAGAAAATCTGCACATTAAAATCGCATATAATGAAATTGCTATGCAACACCAGTGATTCAGAGATAATGTCTCCTATGGAAGCCTACCAATTATGGAAAATGAAATAAGCATGAAAATATAATTGGACAAGAGTCACTGATACATTCACAGAACAGAGAACTCAAAAATCTTATGAATCCAGGGAAATGATATGTAGGTCAAATTTAAAAGGAGCCCAGAAACACCAGGGAGCCCAAATCTCACTTCAAACACATATCCAAGTGTTTGCAATTCCTCCTCCAGAAAGCTGAGCACCACCACCAACTCTCTGAAATCCAGACTTCTTCAAATGTATTCTGCTTTACGTGGATTTCTGTCACCACTCCTTCCTTCCCCATTATCACCTGCACCAGAGAGAGCACAAAAATTCTCATGATATCCCATAGGAAAAGCAAAAGATCTCTGTAAAGCTGCACAGTGACTCTGTCTCCTCTTCAGCTCTTCACAAGTTTCTCAAAGTGTTGGGAGAAAAGAGCTCTGGCTACACCAGGGAAGAAGGGAAGAACTGAAGTGAGCAACATCCATCCCCAAAAATACCCCAAAGCAGCCTGAATGGTGCAGCAGCTGCTGAATTCATGCATGGGCTCCATCAGGAACCTTTTGTAGCTGTATCAGTCCCCATAGCATGTCTGCATCAGTGGTTTTGTTAAATGTCATTGTTCAGTCCAGAGGAGGCTGCTGCAGAGCTGGAGCCCCTCTGGAGCCAGGCTGAGACACCTGGGGGTGCTCACCTGGAGAGGAGAAGGATCCAGGGAGAGCTCAGAGCCCCTGGCAGGGCCTGAAGGGGCTCCAGGAGAGCTGGAGAGGGACTGGGGACAAGGCATGGGGGACAGAACACAGGGAATGGCTCCCAGTGCCAGAGGTCAGGGATGGATGGGATAGTGGGAATTGTTCCCTGGCAGGGTGGGCAGGCCCTGGCAGTGCTGACTCTGTTAGCCTTGAGTGCTACCTTTGATCTGGCAGAGCATCTCTGCCTGCTGCTCCCAGAGCTCTCCCTGGTCCAGCATAGACTTCTCCCTCTCACAGGGTTTGGGACAGCCACAGGGACTCAGGCACATCCCCTGGATCACTGAAGCCAGCCAGGGCAGCAGCACCTTCTCCCACAGCTCCACCTGAACTGAGCTCTTTGCTACAAGGGAGCACAGCACTGAAAAGTGTTCTGTCTGCTATAACTGTAAAAGGACAGCAAATATTATTTTAAATTATTATATCTCAGGAAATTTTAATTATTACCCTCAAGATTTTTTAATCACATATATAATGTATTTACCTATGAATTCCAGCCCATGCTGGATACTTTCACTCACGAACATATTAGTCATCCCTTAATTATTGCTACCCAGCCTTATTAATATGTATAATACGGATAAAGAGCTCCCTAGCAGAGATGCATTTTAATGAAGGCATTGAAAGGCAACACACGGTAATTTCTAGAATGTTGTGCCATGGTTGACAATAGCAAGCCACAGCAGCCCAGAGATGGGATGAGGTGTGGAAAGAGAAAAATCAAATTCGTTTCATTATTCTAATGAAAAACTGAATTTCAGAGAGGACACCGGGGGCACAGGGCACACAAGGAAGAGGACACCCAGAGCACAGGACACTCGGGGCATGGGACGGCAGGGACAAAGGATGCACAGGACATAGGACACTGGGGGCACAGGACACCAGGGACAGAGGACAAACATGGCACGGGACACAGGATACCGAGGGCACAGGACACCGGGGGCGGGCCGCTCTGCGGAGCCGCCTCGAGAGGCGGGCGGGGACCGAGCGGGGTAAGGAAGGGGCGGTGGCGGCAGGGTCGGGCCGGACCGTGGCGGGCACTGGGCGGGCAGGGAGTGGGGCCAGTGGGGGCCGGCGAGCTCCGGCCGAGAGGCCGCGGACCCGCGCTCCCTACCCGGTCCCGGCCCCGGCCCCGCCGCGCTCGGCAGGCCCGGCTGGGCCCACCCCGCCCGGCCCGAGCGGGGCTGTCCCATCGCGGCTGCCGTGGCACGGCAGGGACCGGGGCTGTCCCCTCACGGCCCCCGCGGGTACAGGGGTGTCCCCTCACGGTCCCCGCCGGTACAGGGGTGTCCCCTCACGGCCCCACAGGAACCGGGGTGTCCCCTCACGGTCCCCGCCGGTACAGGGGTGTCCCCTCACGGCCTCTGCAGGAACAGGCGTGTCCCCTCACGGCCCTCGCAGGAACCGGGGTGTCGCCTCACGGCCCCCGCGGGAACAGGAGGGTTCTCTCCCCGCTCCCCGCAGGAACAGAGGTGTCCCCTCACGAGCGACTGGAGTCATAGTGGCTCCTCACGACCCCCGTATCAAAGCGGGAACCAGTGGTGTCCCCTCACGACCCCTGCGGGAAGACGGGAGTCGGGAGTGTCGCCTCTCCACCCGCGTTGCAGGGCTGGAGTCAGGGCGTCCCCTCATGTCCCCTGCGGGAACAGGGGTGTCGCCTCACGGCAGAATGGAGTCCGGCCGTCCCTTCATGTCCCCTGCGGGAACAGGGGTGTCCCCTCACGGCAGAATGGAGTCAGGGCGTCCCTTCATGTCCCCTGCCGGAACAGGGGTGTCTCCTCACGGCCCCCGCGGCAGGGCAGGCCCCGGGGGTGTCCCCTCACGGCAGAATGGAGTCAGGGCGTCCCCTCATGACCCGCGCCTAGGCCAAGGGGCCGCGCTGCCACCCAGCCGAGGGAATTTGCTCTTTAATTCCTGTCACTCGTTGTCCCTCAGCTCTCGGGGCGATGTGGTGCCCGGTGTCGCTGTGCGCCCTGGGCCGGCGGCGCCCCGGGGCCTCCGTGCCGCTGCAGCCCCTGACCCACCTGCTCCAGAGGGAATATCGGGAGAAAGCCCCGACCCGCCTGCTCCAGAGGGAATATCGGGAGAAAACCCCGACCCGCCTACTCCAGAGGGAATATCGGGAGAAAACCCCGACCCGCCTGCTCCAGAGGGAATATTGGGAGAAAACCCCGACCCGCCTGCTCCAGAGGGAATATCGGGAGAAAGCCCCGACCCGCCTGCTCCAGAGGGAATATCAGGAGCTGCTGCTGCCGGGGCAGGGCTGGGGAAGGACGCAGCACCTGCCTCTCCGCCGGTTTTTAAGCAATAAACCCAAATCCAGGCACCATCCCAAAACATTCCCAGTTCTAGACGGACGTGTCCCCGCCGCGTACCGACCTGTGTTCCAAGAGAATTTAAGGAATAGCGAGGCTGTGATTAAAAGGTAATAAAGCGGTTTTGTGGGGATTTTAGAGTGTTGCTATTTGTGACATGGTGTAAGAGTCACTTAGGGGCACTTTGGGGACATTAAGCATGGGACAGTATTTGCCCCATGGATCAATGTAGCTGCCCAATCCCTGGAAGTGTCCAAGGCCAGGTTGGACGGGGCTTGGAGCAGCCTGGTGTCCCTGGATGAGCTCTGAGGTCCCTTCCAACACAAACCAGTCCGTGCAAAGTTGACTAAAATACCCAAATTCGAGGTGCAAACTATTTAAAACAGTGCCATGTGTTGTTTTGCATATATTGCCAAGAAATACTTTTTCCAGACCTACGTAACATTTGTTTCGTGTTGCATTTTGAATGCAAAGACGTAAATGGTGACTCATACACTCCTGACAGAGTAGGGGATGGGTGATGCTGTCCATCATCATCTACAGATAAAATAACAAAATGTGTTTTATGTGTTTGTCCCGAAAGATCAGATGGCAAAGTTGCAAAGGCCTTTGTTCAGGGGAGTGATCCACCAGCTGGAAGCAGAGCTTTGGAAAACACACTGTGCCCTCCTGTGGTGACATTGAGGACATGAGTAAAATCCTGTTCCTCCAAAGTTTTTCCAGCCTCCGTGCAGGGAGCCATGCTCAGATCACAGAGTCACACCCAAAGTGCTGTGTGAGTCTTTGTGTCAAACAACATTTACAGTTAAAAGTGATGCATCTAGGGAAAAATGTGTTTGAAATAAAGGAAGAACTTGGTTTATTTAAGACCAAAGTTGAGATACCATGTTTGTTTATAGTTTATTCAGCTTTTTACCTGTACAGGGTGCAGCCCTGACAATACCTTTGGGTAATCACTTCCTCCCTGTGACACTGCAGTGTTCCCTGCTTTTAGTACATCTTTCAGATTTAGTATTTTATTCCCAGTTACTGATTTTTGTCAGATAAACTTGTTGCAGGACCTGACAGAGGAAGCTCTTGGCTGGATTATTCTAGCCAAGCAGGTGGAACATGGAGGTTCATGCTGAATAAGGAGATGCACATTATGAAAGCCTCATTACTATATATTACATCATTGGCTTTATTAAACAGTTTTTTGGATAACAAAAGTGAAATGTTTGCTTTAAATAATAGACCTTTGCTTTTTACTACACTATGGAAAAACAATAATCAGAAAATGTGAATTTATCTTCTTTTTCATACCATTTGTGTAAAAACCGTGCAATATATTTAAGCTCAATCTGCTAAAGGGTAACTTGTAAGGAAAATGGTTTGGGTCAGGAGGGCCCTCAAAGCCCACCCAGTGCCACCCCTGCCATGGCAGGGACACCTCCCACTGTCCCAGGCTGCTCCAACCCCAGTGTCCAGCCTGGCCTTGGGCACTGCCAGGGATCCAGGGCAGCCACAGCTGCTCTGGGAATTCCACCCAACCCCTGCCCACCCTCCCAGGAACAATTCCCAATTCCCAATCTCCCATCCATCCCTGCCCTCTGGCACTGGGAGCCATTCCCTGTGTCCTGTACCTCCATGCCTTGTCCTCAGTCCCTCTGCAGCTCTCCTGGAGCCCCTTCAGGCCCTGCCAGGGGCTCTGAGCTCTCCCTGGATCCTTCTCCTCTCCAGGTGAGCACCCCCAGGTGTCCCAGCCTGGCTCCAGAGGGGCTCCAGCCCTGCAGCAGCTCCGGGACCTCCTCTGGACAGGGCAGGATGAGCTTCTCATCCACCAACATCCCAAATCCTCCCAGGCTCCTCTCCATCCCTTCTCCCACAGCCCGTGTTTGTCCTTGGGATTTTCCCGGCCCAGGGCAGGACCTGCGCTGGGCCGTGTTGAACTCCTGAGGCTCCTCCAGCCCCACCTCTCCCCCTCTCCGTGTCCCTCTGGAAGCCACCCCTCCCCTCCAGCTTTGTTCCCATCGACCGACACTTTGGGTTTTTTCCATCAGGTACTCGGAGCTGCTGGAGAGGGTGAAGGAGGGAGGGGGAGAAAACGCCGTCCTGCGGCACACGCAGCGCAACAAGAAGATGTTCGTGCGGGAGCGCCTGCGGCTGCTGCTGGACCACGCGGATTTCCTGGAGCTGTCCCCGCTGGCAGGGCTGCACATGCCCTACGGGAATGTCCCTGCCGCCGGCTGCCTCACGGGTAATGGGACGTTGGGGCTCTGGGAGAGGGAAACGGGAGGAAAAGGATGCATGGAATAAAGGTTATGGGGTATTTTAGTGTCTGAAGTGCTTTCCTAGCAAAAGTGATCGCTGCTTTTATCCAGTTCTTATTCTCAACAGGGAAGAGTTCAGCCACTGCTGTTTTACAATAATGGGAGAAACCTTTGAAAGAACAGTTTTTAATTTCTTCTAGATTTAGTAATTTTACTTACCACTGACTAATTTTTGTCTCATAGAAATGTAGGGTGATGTGTCAAATCAGCTGTTGCCTCTTAAAGGAGAGAGGACAAAGTTACTGTGAGAGACAGGAGCTGTGACATACAATTTGAATTGCTTTTCAAATCACAGACAATTGCATTTTCTATGCTGACATTGTCTCTTTAAACTGAAACAGCTCTTCAAAATGAAAATTCATTAAAATTCAATGAAATTCAATTTCATTCAATATCAGCGAGATTGCATTTAGAAGAGTGGTTCCAGTTTAAAAAGTAACTAGAAGAACGGTATAAAACCCCTTTTTTTTTCATCACAGATTGTTAATTTTTTCAGGTTTTTTAATTGCCTTCCCTTTTATCTCAAGGGTTGGGGGTTACAGTGTATTTTTTTCTGTTACATTGTCACCAGAAGTAAGTAAATTTATTTGAGGTTCTTCTGTCATTTTGGTTAATTTTTTTAATACTGTCATTCCAGAGAAGAGTGTAGATTTCTTCCCTGTGTAGTATTTTCAAGTTAATTTGGAGCTTCTTGATGCAGCATTACTGAGAAAAACTCCTGAAAATGTTTGCCCCCCTTGCTTTGCCTGCTGCTTTAGAGAGTCCTGATAAACATCTGTGGTACTGCTCGCAGGAATTGGCAGAATCTGTGGGATCTGGTGTGTCTTCATTGCAAGTGATGCCACTGTCAAAGGAGGAACCATTTACCCCATTGGAGTGAAAAAGCAATTGAGAGCCCAGGAAATTGCCATGGAGAACAGGCTGCTGTCTGTGCACCTGGTGGACAGTGGGGGAGCCTTCCTACCCCTGCAGGTACTGCTGGCACTCTGAAGAGCAGAAAATATCAGTATTTATTTCACCACCCTGGCTAGTCCTGCACCTCCCACCTGATCAGAGGTTAGAAACTCCAGTGAGTGTGCTGAACTGCTTTTGTGTCTGATAAATGAGTGCATAGTGGGAGGTGTCTATTTTCACTCCAGAATCTCTAAAGTGTTCTGTATTTTATTGCCCTCTTTATGCCAGTGGTGCACTAAGCTCTGTGGCCCTTAAAAGTGGAGGTTTTGCAATTCTGACTTCAAAATAAGAATTTGAACAGGTTCAAAGAGATCATCCTGTCATAGAGACTGTAGTTGTTCTCTCTCCAACTGAGGGCAAGCACTCAGGAGAATTTACCTGGAATTTTAAAGTTAATTAAAATTATTAAATTGTAAAAGTTACCAGGAAGTTTACCTGGAATTGTATCCAAAACTAAGTAAAAAAGGAAACTAAGTAAAAAAAGGAAAGGATGAAGGCGTATCACAGATGAAGTAGAACCACCCTTCCGTTCCCACATTTACAGTCAGTTTGTGTAGAATAATTTGATTTCAGAAAAAAATCACAAAACTTAACCTGTGCTTTCAAAGCAAATAGGTATTTTTGGGATATTTGACAATATATAAAGGAATAAATACCATAATGAATGCTGTACATGAAAGGCTCAGGAGTGATTATTAATGGGGACCCTGCCCAGTGACAGTTTTGGTGTGTTTAGGAGTGAATGGAGTGAAGAGGAAGCATCAACTTTCGTAGTTACCATTAAAAATCCCTTTTTCTTTTCCCTGCTCCCCAGTCAGAGCTGTTTCCTGACAAGCTGCACGGTGGCAGGGTTTTCTACAACGAGGCAATCATGTCTGCCATGGGAATCCCTCAGGTACAGTGGCATGGGGAGTGCAAGGGGGTGTGGAAATGTGTAAATGGGTAGTAAATTTTCTAGTTTGTTCCCCAAGCTGTTATTTAGCACTTTCTACATTTCTGAAAAAACTTTTGCCTTTCCTGTCCCCTCTCCAGCACTGCTGTGTCTGTGTCCCCTCAGGTGGCCGTGGTGTGTGGCTCCTGTGTGGCTGGAGGTGCCTACATACCCACCATGGCCGAGGAATCCGTGATCATTGATAAAATTGGGACACTGTTCCTTGCTGGGCCACCCCTGGTGAAAGCTGCCACGGGAGAAGATGTCTCTCCTGAGGAGCTTGGAGGAGCCAGGCTTCACTCACAGTAAGTGGAATATTCCCAAAAGCAGGGAATTCAGCACTCTCAGCCTGAAAGGAATGTGGCATTGGCATTTCAGAGCAGGGCTAAGAGTGGAACCTGTGGTTACACTGGCTTGCCATCTCAGGTTCAGGGGTTTGGGTTAAATCAGCCAAATGGAAGTAAAATGAAGTTATTGATGGGGTGAGGCAGGGACTGGACAGGTTGGATTTGGATCTCTGTTGTTCCACATACTTCTTGACCAACTTCAGGCAAGTAATCTCTGTGCCTCACAGAAGAAGGATGCTATCTCCTCTTTTCCAAGTGTTTTCCAGAATACACACATTTGACCCAATTATGCTACATGGAATACATTCCTGTCCTTATGTCTTGGCTGTAACCACTTAGTTTGAAATAATTCTTGAAGTTTGCTTTCCTCTTTTCCCTTTTTAGTATTGTCTGCAACAACAGCATCACAAAAAATTAATCCCAAGGTCTTTCTTTAAGCCAGATAAACACAAAATCATGGGAAGATCAACTCCTTACTATGAATTTAATTTGGGATTGGACTGCCCAGAAATTTCACTGAATTTCAGCTCATTTATACAGAAACAAATGACACAGTGTTTCCACAGGGCATTTGGAGAGTCTCAGCTTTTTTCCTAGAGTTTGGGTTTTCTCTCAGGATACAGAACTCATTAATTCAGTGCTAATTAATGTCTCTCTCCTAGAGTCAGTGGCTGCAGTGACCATTTTGCATCCTCAGAAGAGGAGGCCTATGAGTGCATTCGAAATGTTGTCTCTACCTTAAACTGTGAGCCAGTGCCAGAGCAGGACAGGGAGCCTGACAGTCCCTTGTACAGCCCTGAGGAGCTGCTGGGCCTGGCACCACTGGGTTACAGCTGCACTCTTCCTGTCAAACTGGTAAGGGAACAGGGATTTCATTCCTGCATCCTTGGCTCTGCTCTTCCCACAGCTCCAGATCTTGTTCTGAATTATTACCTCATCTGTTGCCAGCCTGTCTTAAGCCTGAAACAAAGCAGGGTGGGATTAAAGTTCTGTGGGATTAAAGAAAATAATTAAATGTATTAGTATTATATTATTAATAAGTAATTTATATTTATTATATAAAATATTTAAATGTTTATTATAAAATATTTAAATATCTAAAATCCTGCTGGAGATAAAATAATCCCAGATTGTGCCAGTGCTGCCCAGCTGATTCCATGCACTGTTGGGATGCTTTCTTTATGTCTTGCACTGGGTTGGCTGCCTTGAGAACATACACCCCCTTAATGTCTGTGTTTCCCTTCCCCTGCCTTTTTGCTTCTTCCCCCCAAGCATTCAAATAATGTAAAAGAAATGGTGAAATTGCTGACTGAAAAAACAACACAGCTCAAATCAAACTTGTTTCAGGTTGGGATGGACACTAAAGCTTAAGCAGAGACATGCAGAGATGCCCAGGCTGTTTCCATTGTGTTCTACATGAGATTTTGTCTCCATAGATGTGACTGCAGTATCTTTTCCAGTGGTAAATCCCTGCACGTGAGGGAATTGGCTCTAGAAAGCTTTGAAGGCAGCTTTTAACTGTGCTGGAGAAAAGCATGAGCCAAACATTTCTGATGCACAAAATCTGAAACTGCACACGCTGGGGTTTGGTTTTTGCTATTTAACATTTTTATGCACAGGAACAGCTGTGCTTTGTAAAACTAAAATAATTTTGGAGTTGACCTTTATCTTAAAATACACAGTTGGTAATTAAACTAAACACAAATTGGATGGTTTGTGCATATTGAGCATTTAGCAAGTCACCCAAAGACCCTTGTGCTCATCTTGCATAACTCAGGTCTGTTACTGTTTGAACAGGGCATTTTTAGCAGAATTCTCCTATTTTCACCTCAAATTCTCTAGTAAAGTCAAGTCTGTGTATTTCTTTGCAGATCCTGAGCCGGCTGGTGGATGGAAGCAGATTCCAGGAATTCAAGGCTACTTATGGGACAACATTAGTGACAGGATTTGGCCATGTGGAAGGGTATGGCTGGGAGCATTCCCCATCCAAATGGATGCACATGCATTTCTCAACAGCTTTTGTGGCCTCAGCAGGTTCCACACCACTCCAGTCATTCCTAGGGCTCAGAAGGGAGAATCATGGAATTGCTGAGGTTGGAAAGGACCTCTCAGATCATGGAGTCCAACTGTCCATGTTTGTTCTCTAGGCACTTGGTGGGGATAGTGGCCAGCAATGGGGAGCTGGGTCACGATGCTGCTCTCAAGGGCAGCCACTTTGTCCAGCTCTGTGGCCAGAGGGGAATTCCCATCCTCTTCCTCCAAAACACTGCTCCACAGCCAGCAGGGCCTGCAAGCATCTCACAGGTATGGCATGAGTGCTTCAATGCATTTCAAACAACTCTTAGTTCTTGTTGGGCCTAAAGTTACATTTTCAGAATTATTAACTGTTAGGAAAACTGGTTTTTTAACCACTCTTGATGAAGCTTTGTAATGACTTTGCTAACGGGGAAAGATTTAATAATTTTCTCACTTGAATTTTAAGCAGGCCTGGATGCTGATATGAAATGATACTGTTCAGTTAGCAAGGCAGGCTGGAAAGGTTGGGATTTGCTTTTTGACATTGAAATACAGCTTATTGATTCCTCTGCTAACTCTGCACTCCAGAAAATTGGCTATTTCTCTTTTGAAAGTGAAGGCATTAAAGCCCAGTAAGATTTGTCCTGGGCTAAGGGAAGTAAAACCTCCATTAGATCCCAGATCTGTTTCTGCAGAATGGTAAATAAATAAATAAATAATTTAGAAATACAAGTTTGTTGGGAGTGGAGAGAATCTAGAATAAAATCTTAAAGAATCTAAAATTTCAATTTTTATTCCAGGCAGAGGCTCATTCCAACAGGCTGAAGGCCCAGGCCTCCATGATGGCTGCAGTTGCCTGTGCTGCTGTTCCCAAAATAACCATTGTCATTGGAGGCTGTTTTGGGAGTGACAGCTACGTCATGGTATGGGTGGCACCGGCCCAGGGCTTGGGGACACACCTGTCACACTGCTCAAGTGTCACTGAATTTCTAAAACACAGCTGGGGAGCTGAGCTCTGAACTCATATTTAAGTAAAAAATGCAACAATGCATGCGATTGCTGAGAAGCAAACATGGAAGGAGTAAACATGGAAGAATTAAACATGGAAGTGCTTGGAATTCAAAATGAAATATTAAAATAGAAATATTGAAGGCAGTGGGGAGGTGGTGGTTCCTAGCACAGGGTGTCACTTCTCATACTAATCCAGCTGTGCTCCATCCTGCCTTGCCTTTGGTTGTTTCATCCCACAGACACTTTTTATGATTCATCTCACTGGGTTTGTTCTGTTCTTTGGTGTTTTTCATTGCAGTGTGGGAGATCATTCAGTCCAAACTTTCTGTTCCTGTGGCCCAATGCAAGAGTTGGTCTTGTGGATTCTCAACATTTCCCCACAGTTCCACCAGCTGGGGACTGGACAGGAGAGGAACTAGAGCTAAAACAGCTGAAGGCAAAGTAAGGACATTCAATATCAACCTGACAGGGATTTCATTGTTAAATTACCTACTTTCATTCATCTTACAGAGCAACACATCCTGACTAATGAAACAAACATGGATCTACTGCAAAAATATTTTAAATTTCCACGCAGTTCGATGGCTTTCTGTTAGGGTCTTCCCATTCCTGCAGAATGGTCAGCTGGTTATTTGCTGATTTCTGACTAATTTTAACCTCAGTGCTGCCCATTCTCTTCAGGTTGATGGATTTTCCTGTTTCATCTGTAATTTCTTTTCACTGCTCTCCTGTTTTTATTGTGCTTTTAAGCCTGTTCAATTCTCTGCCCTCTCCAGGCTAGAGGAAGAAAGCAGTGCCTTTTACTCCTCTGCCAGGCTCTGGGATGATGGGATCATTCTGCCTCAAGACACCAGGAAGGTGGATTTTCCTTTTTGGACATTTTGTTCTCCAGTCTCACAGTGGGTGAACATGACTCACTCAGGGTTGGCAATGTGCTGATTCCAGACCTGGGGCTCCCACTTCTCACTCCATGGAATTTCTCTCTGTAATTCTCATCCTGTCTCTTCCCCATTAGTTCATCAAAAAAGTTTCTCTTGAATTCTGGTTACTGGACCACAGCATTTCCTCACTGCGCCTCTCCTTTGACTTTACCATAATTTGAATCTGCATCTGAATCCCTTTTTTCCATATAATTACCCATGTCTTCACTCTTTGGAGTTCAGGCTCCTCAGAATTCCTTTTGTTTCCAAAACATTCTTTTACTCTAGGATGTTGCTTTTTGCAATTTTCTCTTCCTGCTTTAAATTTGCTGTGTGCATTTGAGATGCTCCCCTGCCTTTTTATTGATTTGAAATTGGCAGACATCCCTCCCTCCATTAGGTTCTTTCTGAAACCTGCTGCCTTTGTTCTTTTCTTTTTCCTTGTTAGATTGTTTATTAGCAATAAAAATCTTCTCAGCACTTCTGAAGTTTGTTTGCTTGAAGATCTCAATCTGTCCTGGTTTCAGCTGGGGTTAAATCACAACACAACCCTTCTAAATATGGTGCATATTTATGGAATGATGTGGATGATAAATATTTTCATGGTGTTTATGGGAACTTTGATAATGGGAAAGCACCAAGAATTTTTTTTAGTCCTAGAGCCCTGAAATTCCCACTTTATGAGCTACACATGAAAATAAGAGAGAGTTGAACTGTTCATTTTACCTTGTTCAGTGTTTCACAAAAGGAACAAATAAATAAGTGCAGAACTAATGACTTGTACTGGTTGGGTTTTTTTTGTTTGAGGCTCATTGTTTATATTGTTTTTTGTTTTCAATTAGGTGATTGCCCAGTGCTTGGAGATCATGGAACAGAAGAAGTACCAGGCTGTGTCTCCCCGTCCCCATCCCATCATCAGGATGTAACAGCAGCCCCCTCAAACCAGAACCCTCTACCAGAATCCTGAGTGTAAAGATTTTCTAATTCTTTGACACCATTAATAAAAGTTTTGGACAATTGAAGACAAACAAGAATCCCAGATTTTAAATCTGCTGGCAGGAAGTTTTTATTCTCAACAATAACCTCTTTTAACATCAGCTGAAAGTTTATTTTGGGAGAAGGAAGGATTAAGCTGAACATCTAAGGAAGCAAAGTCAGCCCAAGGGGTAACAATTGCTTGATTTTTTTCATGTCCATGTTTTAACGTGAAATCCAGAAATCAAGGAACTGCACTTGGACAAAAAAAAAAAAAAATGGAAAGGAGCAAGCACACAAGGGAAGGTGTGCAGTTTGCAGCTTGGGTGAAGAACAAAACTCTGCCTGCCACCCTCTTGGGATCCCCAAAGCAGCTGTGGAAAACTCCACTGGGATTGCTCTGAGGATACTGCAGCAATGACCAGGATGATGTTTAAATCCAAAATCCCTCAGTATAGACTAAAAATTCTCAACCATGTAACAGAGCACAGCCAGTTGTACACAATGTTACCACATGTAAAAGTGTTGAGGTTACTCTCTGCTCTTTCAGCTTCTTTCACTCTGCTGCAGCTACAAAGTTTAATTTTGCATAAACAGAACCTCTCCACCACCCCCAACTTGCTGTTAAACTGGAAATGATACCGAAAGCTGCATTTAAAAAACACCTGATTAACCATTTTGAGGAATCATTGACAAGGCTGAACTGCTTGATCTGAGTTAAGCAGCCCCACAAATGCAAAGGGCTGTGGAAGGAGTTTGGGTCACCTGTAAACGGAGACTGCACCTTTTGGAGCTGGAAGAAGTCCGGGCCAGGTGTTGCTGTTTGTGTTCACGCTCTCTTGAAGAGCCCATGGAATGTCACGGGAATGTTCACCTCCACCTCGGCCCTGGCCACCTCGCTCATGTCTTTGGCGCTGAGGATGAGGAGGTAGGCGGGCTTGGGCCCCGCCCCCGGGCTGATCACGATGCTCAGCACCACCCCTGCAAGGTGAGAACACGGCGGGTGTGGCCCAGGTGGGTGTGGGCTGTGTCTGACCCCGGCTGGGCAAGGTGAGAGCAGCCCTGGCACTCGGGGCACCAGAAATCCCAGGAGTGTCATCGATGCTGAGGGACACGGGCAGGGACACAGAACAGGCTGCCCAGGGAAGCTGTGGCTGCCTCGGCCTTGCAAGTGTCCAAGGCCAGGTTCAAGGCTTGGAGCAACCTGGGACAATGGAAGGTGTCCATGCTCATGGCAAGGAGTGGAACGGAATGAGATTTAAGGTCCCTCCCAACCCAAAAATTTTATTATTTTAGTTTTGGTTTTCCTGTGTTTCCTCAGAAATTTCCTGCCAGCGTTAGCACCTGTCCCATCTCATCCGGGAGCTGCCTGCAGGCTCTGCCCTGCCCAGCTGTGGCACAGCCCTGCAGCCAGCCCTTCCCAGTCCCAATCCCAATCCCAGTCCCAGTCCCAATCCCAATCCCAGTGCCACCACCCCCCAGCATTACCATCATCTTCCTCCAGCGCATCCGGGTGGGAAACAAAGATCGGCTCCGACGGGTACGCATCCGGCTCCTGCCACACCCAGGTCTCCTTGGTTTTCACGTTCAGCTTGCAAAGCTAAAGGTGGGGACAACCACAGAGCTCAGAAATACTCCTTTTTGTCCCCAAATTGAAGGCATCCCCCGTTGGCTGATAGTTACCCTGTCTGGGACAAAGTGGTTCAGCCCCAGCCCGTAGGTGTACGTGTACGGCTTCCCTCCGTACTTCCTGTAGTTGATCTGGGGGAATTCAAAGGCTACAAGGAAAAATAAAGATGTGTAAATGCTGAGGGTTAGTGGGACACGGTGTGCAGGCAGCACGTGGCTGCTGTGACCTGGGGGAGCTGGGCTGTCATCGTACCATGACGTGGCCCTGAGAAAATCACCTCTGGCTCCAGCCAGATGGTCTCATCACTGCGCAGGGTCGCTGTGGCTGTTGTGTAGGGCAGGGTGACCAGGTTCTTCCCTGTGTCAGCCTGTGACAAAGAGAAATAAATACCCAAGAGATTGGAGAAGAGTTTTGGTTTATTTGCACAGAATTGTAGCAAACAGCACTGAACAGGGAAGGCAGCGACATGTGGCAGAGCCTCAGGAGAGGCAGGAGGCGACTGCTGCCGTGTGCTTGGCAGTGCTGCAAGAACTGTCCTGTTCCTCAGCCTAAACACAGCTTCCCTCCCTGCTGGAGGCATTCAGAGGTTTCATTAAGCACTGCCACGTGGTCTTGCACTTCTCACTTGATCCACAGCCCAGTGAGCTCTGTGAGAGGCTCTGCTGACCGGTCCCCTGCAGCCCTCGGCCCACCCACCAGCCACCATGAGCAGGGTCATGGAAAGGAACCCAGCAGCTGCCAGCCAGAGAGCTCTGTCTGTGCCAGGCTGGCAGCTCCAGGGACCTCACACCGAGGGCTGGAGGATTTAACCACACATGCTTGGGTCTGTGGCTGCTCCCTTCTGTGCTAGGACAGATCTGGTATTAACTGCTGCCCCACAGGCTCTGCCATGAACAGTAACACATGGAATCATCAAAGAGTTTGGGTTGGAAGGGACCTTAAAGCTCAGCTCATTTTCCTCACCATGAGCAGGGACACCTTCCACTAGACCAGTTACTCAGAGCTCCATCCAGCCCAACCTTGGACACTTCCAGGGGATGGGGCAGCCACAACCTCTCTTGGCAACCACATAAATAAACTAGAAAAACATTGATCAGCTAAAGAAAA
The DNA here is from genome assembly GCF_022539315.1 of Serinus canaria. Taxonomy (NCBI): domain Eukaryota; kingdom Metazoa; phylum Chordata; class Aves; order Passeriformes; family Fringillidae; genus Serinus; species Serinus canaria. Next base: position 1,026,147 of record NC_066322.1, on the reverse strand, counting down.
TACAAAGTTTCTCTGAAAGCCCATACTTAAACTTTGCTCTCTTAATGAAAACGTTGAATTTGAAGAAAGTGGGGCAGGAGGCCTGGTAGGGAGAGGAGCAGCTTCCAGTACCTTGTCGATGCTCAGGGGCAGGACGTATCTGCGGGCCTCGGGCTGCGGCGCCTTCTCCGCCTGCCGCTTCACCTCGTCCCAGTTGGCCCGGAGGTTGGCCAGGTACAGGTAGTTGTAGACAAACTCAAACCTGCATCAAACAGCACCACAGAGAGAAACACAGCTGGGCTTTGCAAGTGTGGGGGAAGTGTAGGTGGTTTTTGCCTAAAATTAACAGAAGCATAGAATGGTTTGGGTTGGGAGGGGCCTTTATGTTGTCCCAGCCCCTGCCATGGGCAGGAGCACCTTCCACTATCCCAGACTGCTCCAAGCCCCATCCAGCCTGGTCTTGGACACTGCCAGGGATGGAGCAGAACAGAGTGACAGAAGCCCCAGTCCAGCTGCTCAGCAGAGCTGAGCTGTGTGTGCACCACAGCCCCTGTCAGGAAAACCCAGCAACTGCTGGAGTTCAGCACAGGCATGGGAAGGGGCTTGGAGCAACTTGGGATAGTGGAAAGTGTCCCTGCTCATGGGAGGGGGCGGAACAAGATGAGTTTTATGGTCCCTTCCAATGGAATTCTATGATTCTGTGCCAGGATCAGCTCAGCTCGGCGTGTCTGGGTATGCAGCCAACACAGGGTTGAGCTTCATCATTTCAGTGCCACATTTCTGTGTTTACATGAAGAGCAGCGTTCAAGCCTCACACAGACTCTGCTCATTGCAGCCCCAGGAGCCAGAATAGCATCAACCCTTCACCAGTCACTAACATTTCTTAAAGATAAAAGTAAATAACAGATAAAAATATTTTTTTCCTGGAAAATGAGAGTCAGTCAGGCTCCCTGCAGCTCTGGAGAGCTCAGTGCTGTATAGTCTGCATGTCACCACGTGTTAGATGTTAAATGGGTTGGTGGAAGTGCCAGAGGTCCCAGCAGGGATGTGCCAGGGCAGGGAGGGGTGTGTGGTGCAAGGGGCAGTTGTGGTGCCCAGGGACCCTTGGCCTCACCCCTTCCAGGTGCACAGGTCCACGATCAGGAACCCGTTGTCCTCGTAGGTGTTGATGTGGTGGAAGAGGTTGAAGGCCGAGGTGCGGTACTTGAGGTTGAGGAGCCTGCCTTTCTTCTTCTCTGCCACGTGAAGCCACACCTGGAAACCACACAGCAGCTGGGCTTAGGCTCAGGGAAAGGAAGGTGAAGCCAAGGGACCTCCCAAGCCAGGTCTGGCTGCCCAGTCCAGCCCAGTTTGGGATGACCCCATGCTTACTTACCCCCATGGTCTCGTTGGACTCAAAGCAGTCCATGTAGTTGGCTCCCCACAGGCTCCAGGAGGAGAGGAACTTGAGGAGGTTGATTTTCACTGGGGTCTCCACAAACACGATGTAATTTGGGGTCAGCCCAAAGCTGTTGGGAAAGGCAGGGAGCACATCAGGCTCACTGGGGTCAGTTTGGATAAAAACCATGGAGCTGCTTATTTTAAACACATGGATCATCACTCAGAATGACCCTGATTTTGGTTAATCACCTAATTTTCATTGCTGATTACATGTGAAAACTAGTCCCTGGTTCCAGCTGACCTGCTGACCCCATGGAATGTTACCTGTGGACATAGGAGGGCTTAAACCTGTCACTGCAGGGGAACTGCACCACCACCTCGGACTTGTTTATGGGGTCTTCCTTGTCTGGAATGCAACAGGTGAGAGGTTATGAAGGTCTCACCCACACTTGATCTGCACTTACAGCCTCTACCCAGCAAATTCCTGCCTTTAACACAAAACTCATCATTTAGAAGCCACCTGGAAGTGACTTAGATAAAACATTAAAAGAAAAAAAAAAAAAAAAAAAAGGAGCTTAGAAAAAGCTTAACTCGATAATGAAGTTCATTTAAAGGACAAAGAAATTATTCATAAGGGAAAAGTTTCCCAGCTGGCTCCGAGGTGTGATTGACTGACCTGCCTGCAGAGGAGGAATCCGGATGATGTTGTAGGCCAGGGCAAAGTTTTTCCCAAAGCAATTGCCAATGTTGTAAACGGTGCCATCATTCTCAATGTGGGGATGAGCTGTTGCCCCATTGACAGACACGTATTTACAGAGATCCACCTGGACAACAGCAGGGACAGAGTCAGGAGTGAGGTGGGAAGGCACAAGCTCTGCAGGGTGTTGTGAGTCAATACATCCTTGCTCTGCATGTGGAAGTTTCTCTCAAAGTCTGCAACTGGGCTCTGATTTACAAACTTCAACCACAACTTGAAGATGCTCCAGGGGCTGAAGCCCTTCTGCCATGGGAGAGCTGGGAGTGTTCAGTCTGGAGAGGAGAAGGTTCAGGGGGACCCTTCCAGTGCCCTGGAGCTGGAGAGGGACTGGAGGGACAGGAGGGCAGAGTTAGATGGGATATTGGGAAGAATATCTGTGAAGGTGGTGAGGTCCTGGCACAGGGTGCCCAGAGCAGCCGTGGGTGCCTCTGGATCCTTGGCAGTGCCCAAGGCCAGGCTGGACACTGAGACTTGGAGGCACCTGGGACACCGGAAGGTGTCCCTGCCCATGGCAGGGGTGGCACTGGATGGGCTTTAAGATCTCTCCCAACCCATTCTGTGACTCCATGATTTTCATTTTAGTTTTACTGCTCCACATGTCTGTCCTCCCAGGACAAAGACCCACCTGCTTGATGGTCTCCAGGGTGTCTGGGTTGATCCTGGTGATGAAGTTGGTCTCAGTACAGGCGTAGTAATCCTCACCCACAGGGTAGACATTCACCAGGGCGTTATCCGTCACCTCCACACCTTTGAAGTAGGAGAAAAACCTGAGCAGAGAAAACCAACAGGCAGTCAGGGGCTCCTGGGAAGCAGAAACTCTGTAGGACAGCCAGCAATGTGTGCACCACCCGAGGTACCTGGAGAAGATGTTCTTGCAGGGGTCTGGGTAGGCGTAGGTACCAAACTCTGTTATCACGATCCTCTTCTCCGTCATGGCTCGCACGTAGGCGTCAGTCCGGACAAACCTGGGGGCCAGGAGGGGAAACTCTGTTACACATGACACCAGGCTGTGCAGTAAATACAAACATTCCTTTGATGGACCTCAGGAGAGCTCTGGCACAACCTCCCGTTGATCTGGAGCTGAGATTAGTGATATCACTGCTAGAGCTCTTCCAGTAACCACATGGACTCAAAATAATCAGGATCTCCCACAGGCACAGCCTGTTCCCAGCATTTCAGGCAAGCAAATGCTTCCTTATTTATTCCTTTTGCTTGGAAAACTGGCACGTACCTTCGGTGGTAGGTGACGTGCCCCTCCTTGAAGTCGAACTTGTGGAGCAGTGCCTGGCCATCAAAGAGGTGGTAGAAGGGCTCTGAGCCCACCTCAAACAAGCCAGGACCACATCTCAGGAGGCTTCCTCGCAGCCAGGTGGGAATCCTGCCTGTGGGAGACCCAGCGTTGGGATGGGCACAGCAAATCAGACCAAGCAATTTTTATTGTGACAGCAAGAAAATCAAAACCTCATTGTCTAATTAAACTTTGTGTTTAAACACACATGAGCTCTTCAAGGTCTGATTTCTTCACACCTGCTGTGGACCAAGACATTCAATATTGTCTAAAGAGCTCCCCACCCAATCTGACCTTTCTCTACCCCAAATCACCAGCCCTGTGAGCTCCTTCACATCCAGCCTTGTAAAGCCCTGGAAGCCCCTGAGCTGTGGGAGCCAAGGAGAGCAGGAGGAGATGAGGCCCCAGACCAACCTGTGACGTGGGCAGTCACTGGAGAGGACAGCTCCTCCACTGTCTCAAAGAGCTTCTTGTAGCCTCCAGCAGGATGCTCCACCCTGGAAGGGCACAGCTGGGTGAGCCCAGAGCAGGGGCACAGCTGGGAGCCTCCTCCCAGGGAGGGATGGATCTGTCTGCACTGAATGATCCATGACTTGCATAGAATTTGAGGGAGAAAGGAGAAGCACCTTTCCATGGGGAAAGGCTCTGAGGCTCCAAACAGCTGCTGAGAACTGTCCTGATTGTGAGGAGGGGCAGGGACGCCGAGGGGACAGCCCGTACTGCAGCCCAGCAAACCAGGACACCCACATCACCAGAAAACACAATCCAGCTTGTATCTCCCAGCTCTTGGAAAAGCCTTTTTTTTTTTTTTTTCAGCAAAGAACTATTTGTTGGATTCCAATTTTATCTGCTGCAAAGCCCATGAAGACACACCAGGCACAGGCTGGTGAACTCTGCCCAGAGCAGCTGTGGCTGCCCCTGGATCCCTGGCAGTGCCCAAGGCCAGTTTGGACAGGGCTTAGAGCACCTGGAACAGTGGCAGGTGGCTCTGCCCATGGCAGGGGTGGCACTGGATGGGCTTTAAGGTCCTTCCAACCCAAACCATTCCAGGATTCCATTATTCTACTCCAAATTGTGGTCAATCCTCTGGAACTGGTGAGGTTGAGGTGAGCCTGTTCCCTCAGACCAGGACCACACCTTGGCATGGGATGTGAGATGGAGACATGGAGACCTCCCCACTTCTCCTCCCCTCCAAACCCTGCTGCCCCTCAGCCCCAGCCAATGCTCCACACGGGATGTGCTCCCACGGAGAGGAGCCTCAGGAATACTCACTGGCTGTACATCCTCCCTGATGAAGGGCCCGAGCCTCCAGAGCCAAGCAGGGAGCCAGAGCTGTGCTGGGTATTTATGGGGTGCTGAGCCCATCCCAAAACAGCCCCCACCAATGAGAGCACCCCGGGAACAGAGCCGGCTTTCAGCACCAAAATCCTCCCCGGGCTTTGGGAGCTTTTGTCCTGCTGTTCACACAAAAAGGGGCTTTCACTGTTTTTCTGAGACCTAAATTCTTCCCAAGCAGAAGTGATTACAAAGAAAAAAAGCCCAGGGAGGAGCAGGACAGAGCACTGGAGCCTTGCCGGGAGCTGGCGGCGGCACCCGGCTCTGCAGGGACCATCCCGGCTCCTCCAGAGCCTTCCCAGGAGTGGGGTGACACCACAGACACCAAGAGAGGAGAAAATGCCAGAGGCAAACATCAAGCCTCCTGGGCTGGGAGGACCCATCACTGATCCAGGCCCTGGCCCTGCACAGACACTCCAAGAATCCCATCCCTGGCAGCACTGGCCAAAGGCTCCTGGAGCTGCCCTGGCAGCCTCGGGGCTGTGCCCGTTCCCTGGGGAGCCTGGGCAGTGTCAGCACCCTGTGGATGAGAAACCTTTCCCAAAATCCAACCTAAACCTCCCCTGACCCAGCTCCAGCCATTCCCTGCGTCCTGTCCCTGTCACAGGGAGCAGAGATTGGAGCTGTCCCTCAGGCCCTTGAGGTCTCCCTCAGTCTCCTCCAGACTCAGCATTGGGAACCACCTCTAATAATTCAATTATTTTTGAATTCATTTATGAAAACAACAGTGCTGTAAAGAGCAATTTCAAAGATTACCAAGGTCCCAGTTTCCTGCTGTCCCCTCACAGGCAAAGGATGAAGGTGTTTTATCACCACATACATTCAGGTGCTGCTCCCCCACAGATCAAAACAGCTCCAGGGACCCAAGCTGGGGTGAAGGGTCAGAAGGAGACATTAAACAGCCCCTGCTCCATTTGCTGCCACAGCAGCACGTGAGGGTTGGCTCTGTCTCTGGTGGTGTTTCATTGCTCCCTCTTTCAAGGCACCATTTCCACTTGGACAAGGGCTCATTTAAGGCTTCTCACAGAAAAACCAGGATACTGCACTGAGATCTTGATTGAGGCCTCCCATTAACCCTTTCCATTGAACAACCATAATTATAATTTCTCTGTTTATTCCCATTTTGTCTAAGTTCTGTCAAAACAGTAGAGGGGAACATTAAATAACCTGGATCAAGAACTGGGAGTAATGAGGGCAGGCCTTTGAAAGCCAAATCCTGGAAATGTGAGCTTCTCACCTAATAAGTTACTTAACTGGAACACTACATAAACAAAGCATTTATGCAACATGGAATGGGGTAGGAAGCACTGGAAGCAAGTTCAGGCAGGTGCTGAGTGCTGGAGGAGACTGGTTACAGATGTTCCGGGGGAGGAACAGCCACCCCCTGCCCTGAAAGCACAAAGTTACCCTCAGGACTTTAGGGCATCATTAATACAGGGTAAAATGAGGCTCATTTGGGTTTCTCATTTACAAAATCTTTCCAAAAAAAGGAGGAAAATGGTGTTTTTTTGGGAGAGAACTGACAGGCTCAGGATCACAGAGGTACCAAGGAATTCCTGGTTGTGAGGGTGGGCAGGCCCTGGCACAGGGTACCCAGAGCAGCTGTGGCTGCCCCTGGCTCCCTGGCAGTGCCCAAGGCAAGGCTGGAGCAGCTGGGACAGTGGGAGGGGTTCCTGCCATGGCAGGGGTGGCACTGGAGGGGATTTAGGGTCCCTCCCAACCTAAACCAGTCTGGGATCTCAGAGCCAGGCAGTAGATTAATTATTATTAATTATACTTTCCTAAAAATATTCCTGCAGATTTCAACTCCTGTGGGAGAACTTTTATCTGATCATAATTAATAAGCAAGTCCCTAACTCTGGGAAAAATGGGGAAAATGAGTGTATTCTGTTCTCACTTCATGGATCATCCATCACTCCTGTTTTGAGAATCACACCAACAGATCCAAAATAAGTTTTCCATGAAAATGCAGAAATACACTTCAAGTCTACACTTCAAGTCTTTTAATAGAAATAAATATCAAAAAGCTGATGAGGGTTTTACAGATGATATGAACAGAAGCATTTATGGAGTGAGATAATCATTTATTTATGGTGAACTGGCTCTCCTGGTCCTGAGCTCATAGAAGCTCCTTTGTTTAAAGACAAACATTTTGAGAATAGAAAAGGCACTTAGTCACAACACACACACGTGTAAAAACTACAAAAAATGGCACAAATTCCTGACAGACATCTCAAGGTTATAACAAGAGGCAGGTCATTAGCTTCCCATTAAAAAATATATATAAATTTTTGGTTAACAACAGCTTTATGTGTATTTTTACATTTTCCTACTCCAATATATTGTAATAATTTGTAAACAGATAAATATTTTTCTTTTAGAAGTTATTCCAAAGTATCTGCACCAAAAAAAGTTATTTTGGCACCTTCCAGCACAGTGTCCATGTAAACATTTCCTCCTTCCAGCCAGCACCAAACTCCTGCAGCAATTCCTCTGGTGAGTCCCTCAGACTTGCAGCAGGGAGAGGTGGCTCAGGAGTGGTGAGATCAGTACCTGAGGCTGCGGAATTTGGGTTTCCTGAGGCTCAGCATGGGCTGCTTGAGGGTGGGTTTGTTCTCCAGGAGCTGCGCTTCCGACTCCGTCCTTGGGAACCTGCTCCCGTAGATCTGGGGATATTCCTTCTGGAACTGCAGCACACACAGGCACCCAGGGTGAGAAAATCCCACAGAAAATCCCACAGCAACTCCAGCTGTGCCACAGCACACTCCGTGCCTGCTGTGCCTGCAGAGCTGCCTCCCAGCAATTCCCTGGATGAACTTTTACCCAACAGGGAGCCAAGATTCAGCCTGTTTTGGAAGGGTTCTCCCAGGAAAGCTTACCCATGATTCCATGGAAATGAAAACACCTGGAATCAGAGCAGTGATCTGGACATTGTGCCTGTTTCCCCTGCAAGGCCTCAGGAAGGGATGGAAAACTGTAAATACACCTGGACATGAGCTAAACCTTCCCACTGATGGATCCAAACCACCTTTCTGACTTCTGGTGTTGACACAATTGGGACCAAACCCTCTAGAAAGTGCCATGAATTTGGCTTTTCCCAAGAATTCCCAACATTTCCCACCAAGCAGAATGTGTCCAGCAGGCCAGGGCAGCGCCCATCCCTGTGCTGGCCCTGCTGGGGCACCTCCAGTCCTGGGACCATTTTTGGGCCCCCATCTCCTTCCTCCCCTTTCCCCTCTGCTATGAATAATTTCTTACTCCTCACTTACTCCAAGCCTTAACTATAATTAGCCATTCTTCTTTAGATTCAGAAGTCTTGATGAACCAAGCCAGACTCACTTTTAGAGGCACAGAAAGTTCCCATAACACACATGAAGTCAGAGCTGCAGGAGGGGCACCAAAGCCAAGTGTGGCTGTCCTGAAAAGCTGCTTGTTCAAAGGGGAGTCACAAGACTTGCTTAGGAGATTCCAGGACAAGTACAAAAGTATTCCATTGGGCAGGAAGACTTGCCAAAAGAAAGAAAAACCCTCCAGGATTAAATCCTGCCAGAACTGCTGTGTTTTAGCCTTACTATTAGGCAAGTTGTTGGTAGGCCAGAGAAGTGCAAGATAATCTTGAGCACTGTAAATGTTACAAAACACAAAGCCAAGGCCACCAAAAGAATGTTTCAGGATTCTCAACAGAGAGAGTTGGGTCTCTTAAAGCCAAAAATCATTACTTTTGTGCCCCAGGTTCTGGTGCCTGAGCCCTTCCCTCACAAAAGCACTGCACAAGCAGATGAAATAATCTCACCTGTTTCAACTTTTTCTTTTTCTCCTTCACAGAGAGGTTTTTATCCTTGATGATGTTCTCCAGGAGCTCTGCCACTGCAGCCTGTGAGGTGGAGACCTTTTGTTCTTCAAACTCCTCAGGAGTGATTTGTTTGCAATAGGAATACGTTGGCAAGATGGCACAAATTTCTTCTTTTTCCTGTTTGCACTGAAAGGAAAAAGGCTCCGCATGCACTCAGCTGATTCTGTACTGTTGGAGTAAGTACCTAATAAACACCCACACCCACTCAAAAGCTGCAAAACATTATAATTAATATCCATACATTCAAAGTGTCCTGGGTTTATTTGCATTTTCCCAACTTCAGAAGAAGCAATTAACAAATGAATCTGAACTGCTCTCAGGGCACCAACCTGAGCCTTCTTCATGTACTCGAGGTGATCCTGCACAGCAACCTGCAGGTAAGCTGGGACCTGGAATATTTCCTGCTGATGGTCCATCAGGAAGGACAGCAGGCGTGTGGAAAGCAGCTCATCCAGGTCTTCCTCCTCTGCACAGCGCAGGACACAGCGGGAAAACGTCTGGATCAGCTGGAAAAGTTCAGCACAGCTGCAGTGGAGAAAGCTGGGGGATTTATTTTCTCCTCTTCACTCCACAGTGCCTCAAATCCCCCAATACCAACTTCCAAGTATGGCCACACAAGGAGGAAGTGTCATTATTGTTCCCTCAGCTGAATTAATTTCTTAGGAATTGAACAGCACTTCCAATTAAAAACACATATGGTAAAAGGTAGTAGCAGAAAAAGGCTTAACCTATAGAAAACTGAACATATTCACAGGACTGTATTCACAGCACTGTGGAATAGGTTCCTGGAATGGTTTGGGTTGGAGCAGGGACACCTCCCACTGTCCCAGGCTGCTCCAGCCTGGCCTTGGGCACTGCCAGGGATCCAGGGGCAGCCCCAGCTGCTCTGGGCACCCTGTGCCAGGGCCTGCCCACCCTCTGAATGAGGAATTGCTTCCTACTGCTAATCTAAACCTGAATCTTCAATTGGCCATCTTGAGACAAGTGAGGTGATTAAAACCTGCAGAGCCAACCTAATGCACACCAGGATTAAACTGGAATGAGATGGGCTTTAAGATCCCTCCCAACCCAAACCAGTCTGGGTATCTAAATAGCAGCAGGGTGAGAAATCAGGCTGAGGAATCATCTGCATTCTCTAAGCGGAGCTTTTCCTGCCCTTACCAAGGACCTGGTGCCCATGGCATCGTGCAGCCGTGGCATGTCAACGTTGCCACTGATCCTGGCCATCATCCTCAGCAGCAGCTGCAGCTTCCTGCGCCTCGGCGGGGGCAGCAGCAGACAGCAGATCTGCAGGGCCTCCACTGCAATTCTCTCCAGGTGAGGCTGCAGGAGATCTACAAGTTAACCACAAAGACAGATGGCATTAGGATCTGAACCAGCTTCCAGCATGTTTCTACCTCAGTATCACAGATTTCTTATTTTTCAGAGTGATTATTTATGTTTCAGAGAAATCAGCTGTAACACAGAAGAGAGTGTACAGGCCTTGGTTTGTCTGGTCATCTTCAACTTCCTTCATTATGGTGCAATGAGGACCACAATACAAGTAAGGAATGACCCTAATTATCCCCAGAAAATACAGATTTACAGAAGAGAAAAAGCCATCTCCAGCAGGCAGGTGTGTGCAGATTCCCTGTCCCCATCACTTACCTGAGCAGAAAGGCCAATCACTGACACATCGAGCTCATACTCCAAAGTTACTACACACAGTTAGCAGAGCTACAGCAGCTTAAACAATTTAGCCAGCAGATTTCCTTTAAAAACCCCCACAAATCCATGCTCTGTGCTATCCTAGCAAGAGTGGCAGAGGTGAGGGAAGCAGGGATTAGTGAGGCCACACGACAAGGCAGTACAGCATGCTGCAGAGAGCCCTTACTTGTGCCAGCCAACACACAAGGGGAGGGGGGCACAGAGCGTTCTGACAGCTCCGTGCTGCTCCTGCAGAGTCTCTTTTGGATGCTGATGGCCACAGAGGGGCTGGCTGTGCCCTGCCCCCGGGGCTGAGGCTGCACTGTGATCTCAGCACTGGGTCTGTTGATGGCACTGCAGCTCCTGGAGCTCCTCCTGCCCAGCAGGCTCGGGGAGCGGCGCGGTGCCCGGGGCCCGTGGCTGCCATCCCACAGCTCCTCAGCCCAGGGACACGGGCCAGGCACTCTGCTGAGGCCCTGGCTCTGGGCTGGGCCACCCCAGCCCAGCTCCACCACTGAGGTCACTCTGTGCTCCTCCAGCAGCTCTCCACTCCTCGTGGTGGTGCTCACACCTCCTCCCCTGAGGGGGGCACGTCCTCCTTTATCACACACACTTGAAGCAGCAGTTCCAATTCTTTCCAAGGAGTAACACCTTGTCCTAAATGCTCCAGGTGGCTCTTGGGCATTTCTGGCTCCTGCAAGGTTCTGGCAGCTCCCTCCTATCAGGCTCCCAACACTCCCTTGCTGACGTGGCAGTTTGTGCTGCTGCCATTTCTTTCTGTGCTGGTTTTGGGCTCTCAGCTCCTCTGAGGAAAACCTCCTGGAAGCTTCTCCTTTCTCCTTCTTGTCAGACTCTCTGAGGAGCAGGCTTAGGAGAAGACACTCAGTGGACTTGAAAGAGTTCAAGTGAGGAGGTTTTGAAGGCTGAGGGTCACATTTCTCCTCTTGGACAGAATGTTTTCCACTGCCCAGATCAGGAATTTGGATGTAGCCACACAAAACTATCAGGAAATGAAAGAGATGTTAAAGGTGCAAGTGGTGTGAAAATTAACCAGTTCAGAGGGCTGCTAACTGGGCAGACAAACAAAGTCAAGATATTAATTAAGAAGGCTTTAGTTCAGTCTCAAAGCAGTTTAACAAGGCCATTGCAACCAACATGCAAGAACAAAGACAGGTAACACTGCAATAGTGAGGAGCAGGCAGAACAAGCACTTCTTTTGAAGCTTTTGTTATTGAATATTTAGAATGTGAGCTGAAACAGCAATTTAAATGGGAAATCATGAGGCAGAAGTACATTTTAATTAACACTAACACAGAATGGAGCAGTGATGATCCTCCTCAGATTGGAGCTCCCACACACATCAGGAGGCCAAGCTCTGCTTCCAATCACACATTTGTCCCCCAGCTGATCTGAACTCAGAGCTTCCCTGACTGTTTCTAAATTCATACATACCTAAGATGTTAACAAAGAGCTCATAGTATTCAAAAGTAAGCAATGGCTCAGGAAGACTGAGAAAATAATCAGCAACTGTTCTGAACACGTCCCGCTCAAAGCCACTGTAGGTGGCTTGGCTCATGTCCTTGTTCCTGGGCCCTGAAAAGAGGGGAAGAAAGGAAATTGACACCAAAAATCCACAGTCCCACTAGAAAAGAAATTTCTGAAGATCAGCCTAAATTTATTGTTGTTTCACAAGCAAAGAATGCTATCAGCAATCCACAAATATTGTATTTGGCACAATTTGTAAGCAAAAGCAGTGTAAGAGATTCCAGGCAGCCACTGAAGAATTGTGCTCAGATCTGTTCCACACCAAGAAAATAAATAAAGAAAAATTAACCTATGGTCTTCATAGGCTCCTCAGCAAAATAATCACCCACCCTTAGTATGTGCCTTCATTTCCAAAGCACAGTGATCCCACTTCTCCCACAGGGAGTTCAAGCTCCTGGAGCAAAAGGAAGCTCAGCACATGGATAAAGAACTCATTATCTCTGGTCTCATTTGAGAGGCACTCATCTAATTAATTCAGAGTTGATTGTTTACAAAGCAAAGCAAATGGATCTCCCCAGTTTAGTATGAAGTGTAGGAAATGTTTTGGTCCAGCTAAAAGCCAGGGACTGGAAAAGCAAAGTCCCTTTCACTCCTGAAAAACTGCATTAGAGGAAACCACCCACAGGTTTCTGAACTGAACCATCACAGCTGATTTCACACACACAAACATTTCCCTTTCAACTCTCAAAAGAGGTTTCTGGAACTCGAAAGCTCTTCAGTAACTTACAGTAGGCCAAGCACTTCATGGCTGACAGCACCCAGTGAGGGAGGTCTTCTGAAATCCAAACAGATAAAAGCATCATTTAGACATGAGCCCAAATAATTAACAACTAATAATGGCTCACACTTATTAAATAACACCTAAAGCACAAAATATCAAACTTCCAACTGGTTTTAAATACTGCTCCACATGTAATTTTGACAGGATAAGGGGAATAATTTCAAGCTGAAGGTGGGCAGGGTTAATGGGATATAGGGAAGGAATTTTTGGCTGGGATGGGATTCCCAGAGCAGCTGTGGCTGCCCCTGGATCCCTGGCAATGCCCAAGGCCAGGCTGGAGCAGCCTGGGATAGGGGAAGGTGTCCCTGCCACCTGGATGGGATTTAAGGTCCCTGAGCTGTGCTGTGGTTGGGAAAAAAGTGTAAACAACAGACTGTGAAACAGATGAATTATTATTTAGAAATAGAGATTTTAAAGCAAATTTAGGGAAATAAATGTCACCTGCTTTGTCCTGCAGGATCACCACCCCGTGTTTGCTGGTGTTGCTCATGTTGTACATGACAAACTCAGGGATGATCTGGGCTGGCTGCAGAACCTCCTCCAGCGAGGGCAGTCCCAAAATGGTTTGCAAACTGGGAAGAAAGAGAGCAGAGATTTGCAAAGGATGAAGGAAAACAAGTTCTTTCCATTTCTATTCCAAAACTCTGGGTGAGCTAAAGTGCTGTTTGATAACTTCTCACTTCCAGGAGGACAACTGGGGACACTTTTCCCTGGGACAAACAGCAACATTCAGCAAGGAAGAGCACCTGAGGTGTCTAAAATATATTTCAGCACCAGCACCTGATCAGAAATTCCTTAAATGCAGCAATCCAAAGTTAATAAACAGATCACATAACCTGTGTAAACAACATGGAAAAATTCAACTCTTCAAAAACTCAAATTCAATTTAAAACACAGTTTTAGCAATTAAAAACAAATGGTGAGAGCTTGCTTGGGCCATTTCACACTGAAGGAGAAGGTGCTGTATGCAATTCCTCACTCACTGTATCCGGATGATATTTCTCCATGTTTCTTGCACATATTCCTGGCTTATTTCCCTCCTTTGCAGTGTGCCTTCCTTCTTTTCTTCTGGTACATCAGCTTTGGGTCTTGCTAAGTTTTCCTGAAAATCAGTGGTTTATACTGTAAGACAAACGAGCCTCTTGAGGCAATTAAGTATTAGAGAAAATTGGAATTAGAAGAACAGGGCATTCTGTGGAGCATTAAATTCCACAGGAGCCAGGGGGGAACCTGCAGCCTCAGCACTGAAATGGGAGCACACAACTAAAAAGAAATGGGAGAAAACCCCTGATCAATCCAAAACCAGCCATTTAAAAGGTAAAAACACCTCAAATCCAGATGTATTAACATGTGAATTACCCTCCTTTAGGACTGGAGCTTAAATTCAGAATTTATGCACACCAATCTCAGCTGAATCAAGGGCCATGCACACATTCCATCTTCTCCAAAAAGATGCCCAATTAAATGATTTGTGCCTTTTATTTGTTCCCCAACAATAAATTAAATTTCAACAAGGCCATACTGTGCAGATCATTTCTAGGACTTCACCTTCCAGCCCTCCCAATACTTTAAAATCCCTTAGCAGTGGTAATTATGCACTGAGACAAAACAAAGAAAACCCAAAACAAAATAAAAACCCCTCTCATATAAATTTATTTTTTAACATTTCTCAATTTCTTAAGTCTAAACTATTCTTTCTTAAGGGAAGATGCCACAACAGAGCAGTGTCACTAAATTTTAGAGACTAAAGACAATGCAAGCCAACTGCACTGCTGCGAGGAACAGAAGTTATTACCACAGACTGCAGGAACTCCTGTTTTTTCAAACCCCTTTTGGATGAGCTGGGCAGTTTAAAAAGTTTTCCTTTGTCTCCAGAGAAGTTTTCCAAGTTCTCCCTTGGTGGGCTTGGTAGAGGTTTGACTGGAGAGGTTGGAGGAAATCTGTAATGAATGGGAGAGATGTTAAATACATTCTGAACTGATCTGTAATCAGATAAATTACTTGACAAAACAAAACCTCTGACTCCATACCAGTGTGACTCTGTTAGATTCACTAAAAAAAGGAATATTTTTTTTAATTTATCATGTAATAAATTAGCTTAGGCTGTTTTTCTTGATGGCAAAGTCAAGCTGAAGATGTTGGCACAGCCTGAGCCCAGAACGTGAGAAGTGGGGGCCATTAATACCTTTAATTTCAGAGCTGCTTGGCTCTGTTTCCCACTGGGCTCTGTGTAAAAGGCCCAAGAGAAGCAAACCCAGCAGGCAGCTCCAACAAAACACCCTGGCTTCACTCCAAAGCACTGGAGTGCACTTTGTATTCCAGCAAAGACCTCGGATGGACAAAAGCATGGACACACACAGGAGCGAAGAAAAACACTCAGAGCAGCCAAATTACGCTGATAATTACCTCTTTACCCAGGATGTTTAACCCAAAGCAAGCTCTTTTTGCAAACCCAAGCATTTTTAATTAAAACTCTCAACCTGCGAGACCAGGGGATAATTCTAACCTCAGTACCTGTACAGGGCACCGTTGTCCTCCAGATTTTCAGCGCCCCAGCGGCCCTTGATGTCCTCGATGACGTGGTTTTTGAGGAATTTCCGCAGGAGCTGCACAGTCTGCTGCCGGGTGACGTCGGGCCCGAAGCTGCTGTTGCTGCGGAGCACCTGGTGCAGCCAGTCCGCGGCCTCGGCCGCCGTGAAGCAGCTGCCGTGCGAGCGGAGCCGCTGCCGGTGCCGCCGCAGGGGCATCCCGGCCCGGAAGCACCGCGTCACCTCGTTCCACTGCGGGGACACGGAGGGGCACCGCCAACTGCACCCGCCTGTCGCGACACCCAACACGTCGCGACAGCAGGGCGTCAACATTACCGTGACAGAGGGCGGGGCGGGGGAGGTCTCAAGGTACCCCCATGTCGTGAGAGTAGGGGGATACCAGGGCACCCAATGTCGCGACAGAGTGCAGGGGGCTGCCAGGGTACTCGCGTATCGTGGTGCATACAGGGTGTCCCTGCGCAGCCAATGTCGCGACAGAGCGCAGGGGGCTGCCAGGGTACCCAAATATCGTGGTACATACAGAGTGTCCCTGCGCAGCCAATGTCGCGACAGCGCGCAGGGGGCTGCCAGGGTACTCGCGTATCGTGGTACATGCAGGGTGTCCCTGCGCAGCCAATGTCGCGACAGCGCGCGGGGCGTCCCAGGGCTCCCCCGTGTGGCGTCCCCGGGCACCCGCACACCGAGAAAACGGACCCGGGGCAGGAGGGCGCCAGGCACCCACGTGTCGCGACAGCGAGCAGGGGGCGTCCCTGAGCACCGTCACGACAGCAGGCAGGGGGTCCCAAGGAACCCAGGTGTCGCGGCAGCGGGCACGGCGCATCCCCAAGCGCCCCGCTGTCGTGACAGCAGGCCCCAGGGGCAGAGACACCTCCCGTCCCGCGGCGCTCGCACAGATGCCACGGGCGCCCCGCTCCCCCCGCAGCAGCCACACCCCTGACTCCCGCCCGGCCCGGTAACGCGGCAGCCCCGCTCGGTGCTCACCAGCCTCGTGGCGCGGTACGGCCCCGGCCCCGGCCCCGGCCCGGCCATGGCGGCCCCTCAGCCGGGGAGCGCAGCGCCCCCTGCCGGTCCCGCCGCGCGCGCAACGGCCGCCGCCGCCGCCCCGCCGTTCGAATCCGCCGGCGGCCGCTGATTGGCCGGGACGGGCGCACGCGGCGGCTGATGTCACTCGGCGGGCCGGGCTGAGGGGACGATGAGTCGCGGGTTCGGATCCCGCCCCGAGCCCCTTCACGGGAGTTAATTACCCAACTGTGATTAACAGTAATTACAGAAATTAATGAATCCCAGTTCCTTACTTAATAGTTATTAACGTGCTGGGACAGCTGGCCCCGCCTCATGTCAGAGCTGGTCCTGAGGTGTAGGGGGTGGCACTGGGGGGGCTTTGAGGCCCATTCCAACCCCAACCCAGTCTGGGATGGTGTGGAATGAGGGGGGCTGGGTGGGAACACCTTCACTTTGGTTATGTCAGGATTTAATCCCTCTGGGCAATGAAGGCTATTCAGTGCAGAATTGTCCTGCCTCAGGTCCAGCCCCTCCTCCACTCCATCCCCCCTCTCCCCTCAGCTCCATTTCCCTCCTGCATTCCCACAGGAAAATTCCAACACCTCCAGGGTCACTCCAGCCCCTGATTTTGAACAGAAGGAGCATGTGCACAGGGGAATATAAGCAAGGAAAGGAAAAGTCTGTTTTAATTAAAATTATTCCAATAATTCCCACAGCACGTGGTTTTTTCTTAAAAGAGACAAAGACTCCTCTTTAGAAAGTTATTATTTACCAGGTGTTGGATTTCATTCCATCTTCAGTAAAACATCAAGAGAAGAAAAAGCTCTTAGGCAAATTTCTAACTTAATTAAAATAAATCTGAGGTCAATCATGTTTTTGAGCTGAGCTGATAGGTGAGAAGAGAATGCCCTGAGAGCAGCAAGAGGAAGCAGCCCCTGTGCCCCAAACCCTGCAGGAGCAGGAGGAGCAATGAGCTCTGCTGGGAGAACTGGGATCACATTCCCGGGGTGCCCACGGCTGCTCCCACAGCTCCTGGCTCCAGGGAGAGCCCAGGCTGTGCCCAGCACACCCTGAACAGCCAGGGAGAGCAGCCCAACAGCAGCAGGGAGAGTCCCAGGAACCCAGGCTGGAATTCCCAAAGGCAAAGCAAGAGTGGTTTGGTTTTCCGTGTCCTCGTCCACAGCCATGTCCAGTTCCAAGGTTCTGTTTGACCCTCAAGGTTTATGCAAACTGCAGGAAGGAAAGGGAGGGATCAGTGTGCTCTGCCCCTCTCTCAAACACACATTTTTATTTCATTTGCATAAATTAAAGTCACATTTCAGCCTTTGATTCTCCTGAATCCATGGGGAACTGTGCCTGAGCAGGGCTGCAAACAGGGAAACTTTCCCTCCCCAGCCCAGGCTCCATCAGGGAGGAGCTGAGGGCTCAGCCCCTGGGAAAGGCTGGATGGGGATGAGTTTTGGAGGGGAGCTCCCCACTCACCGCAGCCTTCAGGGCCTGGTCCAGGTCTGCCAGCAAATCCTCCTCATCCTCCAGCCCCACCGAGAGGCGGATCAAGGTGTCTGTGATTCCCAGAGTTTTCCTTTCCTCCTCAGGCACTGAGGCGTGGGTCATGATGGCCCTGCAGGGATAAAAATGAGCCTTTATCCCAAGAATTTGGGACTTGTATTGGTAAAACCAGCCCGGCTCGTTCCCTGCCAGCACCCCTGAAATGCAGCAGGATCTGACACCTCCTCTGTGCCACCTGTGTGACCCCACAGATGCAAAGAGCTCCTGGCAGCAGTTCCTGGAAATGGTGGGAATGCTGACAAGTCAGGGAATTGCATCTTGTATTTCCAAGAAACAAACGATAGACAAGAAGCAGATACTTAAATATCTGGACCTGCCAAAGGAGAAAATCCTACTCCTCTTCCTTCCAGAGCTGTTCTTTTATCCTACAGAAGCTCTGGAAGCTCTGCATGTGGGGAATGTGCAACCTCCAGTACAAAATCTCCTGGATTCATTTTGGTTTCCCAGATCCCTTCTCAAACTGCCCCAAAGGACTCTGGAGGGTTTATTCTCTCCAGCTACACAGGACACAGGCAAGAAGGGATTTCCCTGTGTGCTCAGTCCCTGGCACCAGCTCCTTTCAGCTGCTGGAGGGGTTCAACATTTGCTGTGAAATCAGTAAATGAAATGATTTAGCATTTAAATCCAGTCATTAATTCCCATGGACCTTTTCCAAAAGCAAGTTGGCTTTGAGTGAAATAATGCAATTCCATGGAGATGCTGTTTTGAGCAGGTTAAAAGGCCCCAGGAGGCCCTGCCAGGGACCAGAGGCAGCTGGGTGCACACAGTGACCGTGCCCCTTGTGTGAGCAGGGAGCAGGGCACTCCTCCATCCAAGCTGCTCCTCATTCCCACACTCTGCAGCTTCTGGGATTGTCTTCATGGACACCAACTGTGCCTCAGCCCCCCAGGCAAAATTCCTCTATCTCTGCCCTCTCACAGGATTCCCTCCCTCTGGAATCTCCCCTGGCTTTGTGCTGCACAACAGTCCCTGAGTTTAGCTAAAGGCAAAACAGCAAAACAGCTTTGAGGGGTTGGGAAATTGTGGGAATTTTGTGGTGCTCTGCAGCTTTTTGAGGCTCTGAGGATGGGAGGATGAACTTACGGATGCTCTGCCAGGCTCTCGAAGCCCCCTAGACTCTCAGCCAAGGAAAACACCTACAGCAAAAAGGGAAAGGAGATATTATAGGAGTGGGCTCAGGACACAAACACCTCTCAGGCACAGTGCACACCTGGCCAAACACCAGCACAGGCTGGGCCAAGGACCCAGCCAAGCATTCCCAGAGCCAGGGGCTCCCTCTCTGCCCCACAAGTCAGGGCCTCTCTCAGGGCCCTTCCCTGCTGAAGGCACTTGGCAATATTCCAGCAGAGCTGTACCAGCCCCAGCTGCCCAGCCCTGCACAGAGCCCTCTGCCAGCAGCAGCTCCTGGGCTGAGCTGGACACGCCTCACCCTGGGAGCAAACAAACAAACACTCCCAAGGGGATGAGGGGTCCCTTTGTTACCTCTCATTAACCCCATGGACAAATAATCCCTGATTTATAGTGGGGCACACCCAAAGGATTGGCAAGAAAAGCTACTCCACCCTCCCCTCAGCAGGGCAGATTCAGCTCCCTCTGAGGATGATTTTATTGCCTTTATTTTACCTTCAAGTTGCTGAGAAAGGCAGAGGCATTTTTGATGTTCCCTTTGATGTAGAAGGTGACCATCCCAGGACAGCCTGTGCACTGCTTCTGCGTCACCTCATACTGAGGGTGGGAAGGCAGCCCTGGAATGGAGAGTTGGGAGAATTCCCAGTGAATGCCAGTGCAGAGCCAGGGCAGATCAGACTCACCCAGACCCAGTCACAGGGCACCACAGCTCCCAGATCCCTGCCCTGGGATGCTCCCAAATCCCTGCCCACACACCTGGGTAAATGACCTTCTCCACCCGGGGATGGGATTCCAGGAACTTGGCCACAGCCAGGCCGTTCTTGAAGTGCCGCTCCATCCGGATGTGCAGAGTCTTGAGCCCCCGGTTGCAGAGGAAGCAGTCAAATGGGGAGGGGACAGCTCCCAGGGCTGTAGGAATGGGAACAGAATTCCAGAGAATTCCAGAGAATCCCATAGAGTCCCACAGCAACATTGGTGTTCTGCATTCAGCAAAGCCAAACACATCCTCACCTCCAGCTTTTCTGAGATTGGAACAAGTGGGAAGCACCCTGGGCAATCTCTGTTCCTCATCTCCCACATTAGGCAGCCAATTAATGAGCCCAATTAACAGGCTCAGGCCTCAAGGATTACATTTATTGGGCACAGTGCACCCTCACTGCTGAGGACAGAACCCTATACAGGAATTTATTCCTGATAATGGAGAGGCCAGAAAATTGCTGGAATCGTGCGAGGTAAGAAAATTCTGCACTGGGCACACCCTGATGGGTGCGGGAGTTTCAAACCCCCCAAGCTGCAGGTGGCACCTCAGTGGTTGCAGGATGGGCCCCAGTGCTCTCCTGAGGTGTTTGGAAAGGGGACATCAACATCTCTCATTTTATGGGACTATTTTATTGAGCTTTCCCTGCTCTGGTAATTTACATTCCAGGCAGATTTCCCACTTGTGTGCATGCCCACCCTCCCCAGCAGGAGCTGTGGATATGAACAGGATTCCTGTCAGGAATTCCCTGTCTGGACTTACAGTTCTGCAGAAATTTCAGCCTCTCATAGAGATCATCCCTGTTTACAGAGACCAGGCCCATGAGGACATCACTGTGCCCTACAAATGACAGGGGACAAGAATGGGATCAGCCACTCCAGGGTCCTGCCACAAGCCCCAAGTGCAAATAAAACCCCTGGGACACCTCCCACCATCCCAGGCTGCTCCAAGCCCCAGTGTCCAACCTGGCCTTGGGCACTGCCAGGGATCCAGGGGCCTCCCCACCCTCCCAGCCAGGAATTCCCTCCCAATCTCCCTCCATCCCTGCCCTAAGGATGTGCTGAGCTCTCACACTCACCATTCATGTATTTGGTTGCAGAAGACATACAAATATCAGCTCCCAGGGACAAGGGACGCTGAAAGGAAAAGAACATCATAATTCAAGTTTGGCTGCACTCAGGTTCATTCCCAGCCATTCCAAAGGGCTCTGAGCTCACACAGGATAAACAAGGGGAGGAACAAACACAAAAACCTGAGTTTCCAAATAGATGGAATAGCAATTCCATTAGAATTGCAATAGCAATTCTATTTGGAATTGCTATTGCTGGAAAACAATAGCAATTCGAAATAGAATTGCTTTGCTTTCCAGCTGTTGCAGATCCTGCCCTGGAGGAGCTGAGAACATGAGCCAAGGAGGTTCCTTTGGCAGCTCTCTCCCCTCAGCTCCCAGCTCTCTGCCCAGGAGCCTCCTGAGGGGAGACAAACCAGGACGTGGATGGGCAAGAGGTGCTGAGCAGTGCCAGGTTTTTAATCAATCACTAATTAAGGCACTTTGAACATGGTATCAACACATTCTGAAGAGTGGGGGGCAACACTGTTAAAACTTAACAAAGCAGGCAGATGCAAAGACTCCTGCTGCCATATTAAACGCAGACTCCCACCCAGGGAATGTGGAGATGCCCAGCCAGAACCACCATGGAAAAGGTCTTTTACACTCAATATTGATGGACAGATTGCTGTGAAATTCTCATTTTCCTAGCCTAGTGTGGTACCTCACCTACTGCTCCCACCAATTAATCATTAGCACTGGCTTTCCCTCCACACCGGGCTGCTCCAGACACATTAACCAGCACCCTGTGTTCTTCCACACAGCCCTTTCTGGAGGAAATTGGGAATTCTGAAGTGAACAACACATTGCAGGGCAAATCCCCAAGCCTCTGGCATGTCCCAGGCCAACTGCAGAGCTGCTCTAGCTAAACATTAACACTTTCTGCAGAGTTCTCTTAATTCAGGAAGATCACCCTGATCAGTACCCTGAACAAAACCAGGCACTTTGCACTCTGCAAAAAGGGTGAATTTAAACCTACAACACCGGGGCTTAGCTTGGTCTCCTGGGAAATAGATCTGATATAATTCCTTTCCCATCTCTTTCCCAATCCACCTGCCCTGGGGCAGGTGACACACCTGGAAGTAGGCAGACATGAAGCTGTTGTCCACGGCCAGCAGCACCCCTGGGTGCCTGTGCACGATGTCTGCACAGGCTTTGATGTCCAGCACCTTCAGCGTGGGGTTCGTGGGGGTCTCGAGCCAAACCAGCTGCACAAACCCAAAAAAACTCCAGGTCAGAGAGCTCCCAGTGCTGGGCTGAGTCCCAGGGGCTCTGGGTGCTCAGTGCTGGCAGCTCCCTGTGGCTTTGTGCAGTGGGGATGGGCAGTGGCCCTGCCAGAGCCAGGGGAGGCTCCAGCTGCTTCCTCCAAGCTCAGGGAGCTCTCCCTCCAGCTGGGCTTGTGCCATCCCAGCACATCCCAGCTGGAGAAGGCCTCACCCAGGCAGGACAGAGCCTTTCCCAAAGCCTTTCCCAGCACAGCTCCCTTCCCCTGGGGCAGGGCATCACCCAGCAGGGCCACAGAGCCTCCCTGGCTCCGCGCTCGGTGTTCCCTCTGCTCTTCCTCACCTTTGCCCTGCTCCCTCCTCTCTCTCCAGGGCTCTCTGCCCTTCTTAGGATGCTTCCATGAGGCAGCACAGGGGAAAAGGGTGGATCCAGCTGTGCCCTAAGCTGTGATCCAGCTGTGCCCCAAGCTGCCCCCCTCAGCTCCCCCAAACCCAACAGGAGCAAGGATAAAACCATTTAACGTCCCCTTAAAATCCATTTCCCTCTCCTTACCTTGGTCTCCGGTGTAATTGCAGCTTCCAGGCATTTTGACTTTGTGCAGTCAACAAAAATTACTTTCAGATTATTTTCTGAGGCTACTTTCTGGAAGTATCTGTTTGTGCCTTAAAAAATCCCAAAAGATCACAAAATGAAACAACTTCCTTAACTTTCATTGCCTGCTCTCCAGCCTCCTGCATCATGCAGGGACAGTCAGGAGGGCACAGCTTGGTGCCGCACACCATCAATGGCACATTTATATTTTCTTTATTTATACAAAGTTTAAAGATGGTTGCAGATGGAATGATCATGAAATAGTAATAATTTGAATATGGGATCAAAATGATTGGGAAGTACTTGAAATCAATGTGGGGTTTATGATCAGGAAATTAAGCACAGAAGAAGAACCAAGGGGAAGACTCCAGCTACTGTTCCCATCACTCCATTAAAAATGATTCCTTCCTGTCTTTGAAGCCTTTCCCTGGGAAGATTAAAAGAATTCAGCAGCAACAGGTGATCAATGGATGTGCAGCACTCACTGCCAGGAAACACTGCCTGGATTAAAAATTCATTAATTGGGGCCTTTTGCCAAGGTGATCCCCAGGGACTCAGTTTTCCATCTGAGCAGGAAGGGATGGAACACGGAGGTGGATTCTGTGAGCTGGGGAACATCTGAGAGATGTTTGGGAGGTTCTCTTGTGAGAAACCCTTTTTCTTTAAAGCAAACCAATGCAGAGGAGAAGCAATGAAATTCAGCCCTGCAGAAACCAGCCCAGGCTGAGGCTTCAAGGAGCAGGGGAAAGTTCCCAGGAACTGGAGTGAGCTCACCCTGCTCAGAGAAGGACTCTGGCACAGCTGGGTGCATTCTGCCACGGGGGAGTTGAGAGGAAGAGGGGATTGATCAAAACAGGCTTCAAAGAACAGTGAGGTCCTACTTGGGAAACTCAGAGTTCCTGAGAGCCACAGACAGGTTTGGTCCCCTGCACAAAGAAGCCACTGGGTGCTGTACCCACCTCCATACACATCATCCATGCAGATAACTGTGTCCCCTGTCTTCAGCAGGTGACAGATGTTCAAAAGAGCTGCTAAGCCAGATGAATAAGCCAAGCCTGAGGAGAAAGGATCATCAGTGTTTGATGTGACACAAGTCAGACTTGCCTTGGCCTTCCTCCCTTTGCCTCTGAAAAGAACCTGTTCTGTCACTGCCTCACTGGGAACATGGAGCCAGTGAGAGCAGGAGATGGATGTGCCCAGTATGAAACCAGGACAGACACTGGAACACACTGGCACAGACTGGGAATGGACTGTGACCAGGGGCTGCCTGCTCCCACTGCCTCCAGTGCTGCTGCACAAGGATGGATCCAGCTCAGCCCAGGCATCAGCCACAGTGAGGAAGCAGGAGACAAAGCCAGGCATGGAGCTGGACTTTGCTGAACCAGAAGTGCTGGGCTCTTCCCCACCTTGGAGCTGCTCCTGCCCACAGCCAACAGCCAGAGCCGTGGTCACAGAATCATGGAATGGTTTGGAATGGAGGGACCCCAAAGCCCACCCAGTGCCACCCCTGCCATGGCCAGGGACACCTCCCCCTGCCCCAGGCTGCTCCAACCCATGAGATGCTCACTGTATTTGGCTCCATCAAGGGCGGCCACAGCCTTTTCCAAGCAATCCCGAGTGGGGTTCCCAGACCGGATGTATTCATAACCCTGGGGTAGGAATAAGAAACAAACATCAGAGAGAGCACTGGGAAAGTCTGGGATAACAGCTGTTCTAGGTTCCTTTTAAGAGCCCTGGCTGAGGGCATCCAGCTCCTCCCAGAGCAGGAGGAGGGTGTCCTGGCACAACATCCAGCTGGGCATCCCTGCCACAGAAAGGGGCTGGGATGCACTGGGGCAAGGAGCCACATTCTCCTGCTTCTCCCCAGACATCCATCTGTGGCCACTGTGGGAGAAAGGGCTTGGGCTGCACAGTCCAACCACCCTCAGAATGCCAGGCTGGGTCTAGCTGGAAGGGACCATGAGGGTGCCCTGCTCCTGCTACGTGCTCAGCAGGGCCATCCCAGAGCACAGGACATGGGATCATATCCAGACAATTCTGGGTATCGCCAGTGAGGGAGACTCCTCAGCCTCTCTGGAGGGAATTCTCAGGGAAAACGTGTGTCCACCTCCATCACACCCACAGGACACTGGACAACTCCCCTCATCAGCTCTTGACAACCCGCACATTTCCTTGTGCCACAGCTTTTATGCAAATTCTGGGGAAATTCAATGAGGAAAATATCACTCATGCATGCACAGATGCAGTTGTTACCAAGAGAACCTGCTGAGCACCCTGGGATTTGCCTGCTTTTAGGATTTCTCTTTAATGTAAACTTCCTCATAGTCAGGAATCCTGCAGATCGTTCTGGCAGAGCTCCCGGCAAGAGCA
Source organism: Serinus canaria (assembly GCF_022539315.1). Lineage (NCBI taxonomy): Eukaryota > Metazoa > Chordata > Aves > Passeriformes > Fringillidae > Serinus > Serinus canaria. The sequence continues at coordinate 1,001,245 of NC_066322.1, read as the reverse complement.
TGGATCCTGTCATCAGGATGTGGATACAGCAGCGTGACTCCTCCTGAGGGCCTCCTCAGCACAGCTGGGATTCTGTGTGGAATGAGGAATCACAAGGCAAATTCCTCCTGCCCGACCAGCACAACGCGAGTTTGGAGCAGGTGCTGATTTAGGAGCGGCAGCTTTGTGCCACAACCCGTCAAAGCTTTCCAGGACATCCACAAAATCCTTAGGAAATATTCCCTCGGATTGGAAGGAAGACCGAAGGAGGCTCGTACACGAAGTATGTGTAGTGGAACGGATTTTGCCCGGGCCCTGGGGCGGGTGCAGGGCCGGGACAGCCGCTCATATTTCCGGCACTGGGCAGCCCCTGGAGCAGCATTCCTGTGAGCCCGAGGGCACTGGGTGCTCCCTGCTCCCCTTCCCCCGCCTTTCACACGGGAATCATCCCAACCTCATCCCAACCGCTCCGGATCGCCGTCCGCTGCGGGAACACCGAGCCCCAGGCGGGCTCAGGCTGGAAGGGAGCACAGCGGCTGCCCCGCTCCCATCGCCGCTCAGCAGGGCCGTCCCGGAGCACAGGGCACGGGACCGCGGGCAGGCGGCTCCGCAATGGCCCCGTGAGGAGACTCCGCCGCCTCCCCGGGCCAGAGCCCCGCTCCCGGCCCAGCGAGATGCTCGCGTTTGCCCAGGAGCTGCCACAGAGGGAAACATCCGCGCCGGGAGCTCCCTGCCCTGCCCAGAACCTGCCGCCTCCCGTTCCCCCGGCCGGGACAGGCCGGATGCTGGTGGCCTCCCGGACACGTGTGCCCAAGCCCGGAAGGGGGCTCGGTGTCCCTATGGGTGACTCAGCGCCCCGGTGGCGGCCGCACTCACCGCGTGCTCGCCGGGCGCCCGCTGCTTGAAGGTGGTGGAGAGCGAGATGGGCGGCACCACGGCCCCGGAGCGCCACTGCTCGGGCTCCTGGCCGGCGTGGATGGCATCGGTGGCGAAGTGCTTGAAGGGCGGCAGAAACCCCTGCGTCCCCTTGCCTGCCATGGCCGCGTCTCTGTGGGACCGGCCCTCAGCGCTCCGGGGGCTCGGCGGGGCGGGGTCTCCTCATTGGCTGCGGCGCCGGCGGGGCAGGGCCCTCGCGCCCTCCCATTGGCTGCTGGCGGGGCGGGGCCCGCCCTGCCCAGGCACCGCCCGCCCGCTGGGGGGCGCCGCGCGCTGCGCTCTGAGGGGGCGCTCCCGGGGAGCCTTCCCGGGATCCAGGGGAGCCTTTCCCGGGAGGAACTGGGAACAATCCGGCAGCACGGGAATGATCCACAGGGGAGCAGTGTGCTGACTGCCCCGCAGCGCTGCCTGCAGCACCTCAGCACTGGAATAACCCCAGCTCACGGGCTGGGGGGACCTGCTGGAGCAGCTCTGGGGGAAGGACCTGGGAGTGCTGAGGGACAACGAGCTGTCCCTGGCCAGCGGTGCCCAGTGGGATCCTGAGGGACAACGAGCTGTCCCTGGCCAGCGGTGCCCAGTGGGATCCTGAGGGACAACGAGCTGTCCCTGGCCAGCGTGTCCAGTGGGATCCTGAGGGACAACGAGCTGTCCCTGGCCAGCATTGCCCAGTGGGATCCTGAGGGACAACGAGCTGTCCCTGGCCAGTGGTGCCCAGTGGGATCCTGAGGGACAACGAGCTGTCCCTGGCCAGCGGTGTCCAGTGGGATCCTGGGGTGCTTTGGGAAGAGCATTCCCAGCAGGTCAGGGGTGATCCTGCCCCTGTGCCCAGCCCTGGAGTCACCTCTGGGTGCTGTGTCCAGCTCTGTCCCTCAGCACAGCAGGGACAGGAGCTCCTGGAGCTGAGCAAAGGCCTGGAGCATCTCGGTGCCCAGGAAAGGCTGAGGGAGCTGGGGCTGCTCAGCCTGGAGAGGAGCCCCAAGGAGAGGAGCCCCAGCCCTGGCTGTCCCTGTGTGTTCCTGGCTGTCCCTGTGTCTGTCCCTGTGTGCAGGGAGGTCAGAGCAGGCCCAGGCTCTGCTCCAGACCCAGCGATGGCACCAGAGCCACGGGCAGGGACTGAGCCCAGCAATTGCCCCGGCACAGGAGGCAGAGCTTCTGCCCTGGGCAGTGGCCAGCCCTGAGCAGATTGTGCACAGAGGCTGTGGACTCTCCTCTCTGGGCATATTCCAGAACCATTGGGACACAATCCTGTGCTCTGGGATGTCCCTGCTGGAGCAGGGAGGTGGCTGCAGAGGAGCCCCTCTGGTCCCTTCAGCCTTACACATCCTGGGATTCTGTGATTAAAAATTAATTCACTGGGTCTCCCTGCCAAGGTTATCCTACCTGGACTGACGTCCATGGAACAGCACATTGACATCTGAGGACAAAGTCACACATGTGCTGAAGGCCACTGATGAATGATTTATATATCAGATTTTGTAAGGAAACATTTTCTTTACAACAAAAATATGGATAAAATCTGAGCAAAGCTGGATCTAAGAAGAGCAAACCTCTGGATGTGTGCAGGACCACGCCCCAGCCTGACATACAAGCAGGAACCTGAGATTTAGGAGGGAGGAATTCCATCCCCTGTTGATAAATCTGCTTGCTGTAGGAAAGTTCTGTTGATGGGCAGACAAAAAAACCCATTCTCAAGAATTTCTAAGTGTAAAGTAATCCCACAGTTGGGATTCCTTACAAACACCAGTTTTTCCAGAGCCCTTCCCGTGAGTAATGCCTTGGTTCCATTTCTGGGCTGAATAAGGGAGTTCATAATAAGCTGGTAAACAGTGACTTCATGCCTCTAGTAATTAAAAATGCAGTGTGAGGCTTCAACATCAGCTAAAACCTGAGCCAATCCCTCCATTCCACAAGACCAGCCGTGCTCTCTGCGTGTTTCCAGCACGGGAGAACAGGAGACATCAGAACAGCTCCCAGTGCCAGCCTCTCACGTTCTGCCTGCAAATGGGTTTGACCTTCCTCAAAAAACAAGGAGAGACAGAAAAATCTCATTGGAAAGACCACTGGAGTATAGAGCAAAAGCAAATTGTTGTTTTATTGGTTTTTTTTTTCCCTAGAATTACTTCAAATTCTGTTTTAGGACTGTAAAAAGCTGTGTGGGAAGCAGCTGGGGACAGCAGGCACAGGAATTCCTAAATCTGCCTAGAATTCTTCTTGGTCATTTGGGATGAGGGAGATGATGTGAACTTGGGAAAGACAAGGCCACCAGGAAGGAAATTCTGTTATCGCAGCAGGTCTGGTCTCCCTTTCAACTTGGGGGTTGCTTTCCCTGGGAGAATTATTAAAAAATCCAATTCACCAGGAATTTGGGACATCATCATTTTTACAATTACTCATCCCATATTGGAAGCAGAAACTTGCAGAACTGGCCCAGGAGTGAGACGTGCAGTGGGAAATTGGGAAGCTCCAACTCAGACAGGTCCTTTCTGAGCTGACACTGCACCTACAAGGGCTCGCACCACCACAGGGCTGCTGTCCCATTTTGCCCTTTGAGGAACACTTGTCCAGCTCCCATCATTTCCCAAAGAACTTTCCATGGAGGGTGGAAGAGCACTGGAACAGCTGCTTAGAGAGGTCATGGAGTCCCGGCCCCTCAGGATGTGCCCATTGGAATCGACTCCATCCCTTGGGATGTGTCCTTTGGCATGGATCCCGTCCCTCAGGGTGTGCCCGTTAGGATGGATCCCGTCCCTCAGGGTGTGCCCGTTGGGACGGATCCCGTCCCTCAGGGTGTGCCCGTTGGGACGGATCCCGTCCCTCAGGGTGTGCCCGTTGGGATGGATCCCGTCCCTCAGGGTGTGCCCGTTGGGACTGATCCTGATGCCGCTCCTCAGGATGTGTTTGTTGGAATCCACTCCCGACCCCTTCCCTCAAGATGTGGTTGTTGGGATCGATTCCCCATCCCACTCCTCAGGATGCGGTTGTGGGGATTGATCCCCGATCTCATCTCTCAAGACGTAGTTGTGGGGATCGATCCCCGATCGCGTCCCTCAGGATGCGGTTGTTGGGATCGATCCTTGATCCCGCCCCTCAGGCCGTGCCCGTTGGGATCGATCTCCGATCCCCGATCCCTCCCCTCGGAATGCGGTTGTGGGAATCGATCCCCAACCCCGTCCCTCAGGCCGTGCCCGTTGGGATAGATCTCCGATCCCCGATCCCTCCCCTCGGAATGCGGTTGTTGGGATCGATCCCCAATCCCGTCCCTCAGGACGCGGTTGCTGGGACGGATCCCCGACACCGCCCCTCAGGCCGTGCCCGCTGGGCGGATCCCGCCCCGCCCCTCCCGGTCACTCCGTGGCTCCTCCCGCGCGCTCTCTCGATGCGGCGCAGTCTCGCGAGAGCGGCGGCCGAAGATGGCGGCGCGGAGCCGAGGCCCGTGAGGCGCGGGCGGAGCTGCGGCCGCTCCGGGGGCTCCGGGCGGGACCGGCCCCGCGGGCTCCGAGCGCTGCGGGCGCTTCCGCCGGCCATGACCGGCGAGAAGCTCCGCTCGCTGCGCAGGGACCACAAGCCCAGCAAAGAGGACGGGGACCTGCTGGCGGCCGGCGAGGACGAGGCGGCCGCGGCGCCCGGGGGCGCCTTCACGGGCGGGAAGGGCGGGCGGGCCGGGGGGCACCGCGGGCCCGGTGCTCACCGGCACCGCCCGCCGGCCCGGGCCGCCCCCGCCGGGCCCGAGCGCGGCCCCTTCCCCGTGCACGAGTGCGTGTTCAAGGGGGACGTGCGGCGGCTCTCGGCGCTCATCCGCACGCAGGGCATCGCCCAGAAGGACAGTCACGGTGAGCGGGACACACCGGGGGATCCGGGGCTCAGGGCCGCCTGTCCCGGTGGGGCGGGAGATGCGGATGCTGGACCGGGAAATAGGGAATTCGTTGGGAGTTTTGCAAGGGAGTTTCATAAGGGTGTGTGAATCCCCTTTAGGAAGGATTGGGGACAAGGGTTGGAGTGACTGGACAAGGGGGATGGCTTCCACTGACAGGAGGCAGGGATGGATGGGATACTGGGAAGGAATTGTTCCCTGGGAAGGTGGAGAGGCCCTGGCACAAGATGCCCAGAGCATCTGTGGCTGCCCCTGGATCCCTGGAATGTCCAAGATCTGGTTGGACAGGGCTTGGAGCATCCTGGGACGGTGAAAGGTGTCCCTGCCATGGCAGGGATGGGCTTTAAGGTCCATTCCAACCCAAACCATTCCATAATTCCATGTTTTTCGTAATATGAATGAGCACTGTGAGCTCCAGTACCAGCACTGTGCTGGCAGAGCTGCTTCTGACCGGGTGTTGCTCTGTGTCCAAGACCCCACTGCATTTAAAAGATTCTTTCTTTTTTAGGATGTCTGAGCTGTCACTTTTGTGCTTTGGGGGATGCTGAGCCGTTCCTTTGGCTGTTGGCAGAGCAGTTTTTGATATTTCCCCAGGCTACAAAAATCAGTCCTTTTCCTCCCGTTTCTTTTTAAATGCTGTGGCTCTGGATTTTGAGAGAGTTGTTTTCAGCTGCTCCTCTGCAAATTCTCTGTCCACCGCAGTGTCAGTGGCAGAGATGGAATCTGATCCTTGTGCTGCTCTGAAATTTGTAAATGTTGCATGTCTTGCCAGGACATTTCAAAACGTTTTAATTTGGGGGATATTTTATACTGTTAATGAATAAATCAGCCTGGGGGATCAGCTTGACCTTCATGGTTGGTTTTAATCTCTGTTTTTAATAGCTGTTTCATGAGTAACATGATCCATTTCTGCTGGAGAACTCCCAGTTCCACGTGTGTGGTGTCTGAGAAGTTGTGATAAAGGGAATGCTTGTGTTGTGTTTCTGATAAGGAGATGGGCTCTGCTTAATTGTAGTCTGTAAATTCAAAAGGAGCACAAAGGTGAAGGATCTCTGGGGCTGGCACGGGGGCAGGAACGATGGAATTGGGAATTCCAGCTGTGTCTGTGGTGGCACTGGGCACTGGAAGGCAGCTGAGGGCTGCAGAGTAACACAGGGCTCAGCTCCCAGCCAGGATGGGCAGGAGTGTTCCCTCCAACTGGCACAGTGCTTTCCTAAGGGCAGAGCTCCAAATCCAGCTACAGATCTGGTGGTTTATCCTGCCACCTTCATTCCAGCAAATCCTGCTAGAATGAAAGCAGCAGACTTGGGGAGGATTTTTCCCACTCTGTCTATTCCTGCTGCTGCTTCTCCCTGTTCCTCCTCCAGTTCCCCTTCAAGCAACTCAGCAGCAGCAGCAGCTCCAAGGCTTTCCTTGAAGGCACTTCCTGATCCCTCTTTGCTGTGCTGTCACCCTCAGTGTGTATCACACACATTGATTCCATCCTTTTTTGATCCATATATAAATTCTAATTAATATCTGCCTGCTTTCCCAGCTCTGTTCAGAGTTGGGACACTTTGGGGATCTCTGACTCATCATCTTCCTCCAAGTTTTTACTTGAACTATTCAAAAAAAAAATAAACCACAACAAACCTCTTGATGGTTTTACATTCCAAAGGCCTGAGTAACATTTCCCTGTTATTGTTTTCTTCCTGCCTGTTTCCATCTGTCACTTGTTTACACATACTGGAACTGGGAATTATTTGGGGGACACTCCAGCTGATGATTTGCTCAGAAATAAGCCAGAGGAATCCTGGGATGTGCTGAGGATTGGACAGAGGGGAGAGAGAACTTATTGTTAATGATCCAGGCCTGTTTTGTTGTTGGTTCAGTGCAGGAAAGCCAGATCCTGTGGAATAAGAGACTCCTGCTGCTCTGCTAAAAGCAATCGAGTGTTAATTGAGTGCCTACCCAGCTTCCTAAATTAACCTCCAAATCACTGCCCAGGGGAAGGCCAGTGTCATTATTCCCAAACAATGAGTTTCCTGGGAGAAGCCTGTAGCTACACCTAGTAGATGACTTATAGTTTTATTATAACATGCATTTAAGAGCCTAAATCCTGAACAGACAAATCCTCTTGCTGGAAAACAGCCCTGGCTCCCTGTAGGTGTGCAGGTACCTCAGCAGAGGTGAAAGCCCCATGTGTGTGGGGACAGGTGCTGTGTTTGAGGTGAGGTTTTGGGCCAGCAGGCCACCTGGATGGGCACAGGCAGGATTCCAGGAGCTGCTGGAGCATTGATTTCTTGGGAAAAGGGGCTGTGGCTGTGCTGGGCACTGAGGAGGCCTCACCTCAAATGCTGGGGTCAGTTCTGAGGCCCTCACTCCAGCAGACCCTGAGGGGCTGGAGCATGTCCAGGGCAGGGAACGGAGCTGGGAAGGGGCTGGAGCCCCAGGAGAGGCTGAGGGAGCTGGGAAGGGGCTCAGCCTGGAGAAAAGGAGGCTCAGGGGGCCCTTGTGGCTCTGCACAGCTCCTGCCAGGAGGGGACAGCCGGGGGAGAGTCAGGGAACTGGGACAGGAGGAGAGGAAATGGCTCCAGGTTCTGTCAGGAGAGAATTGGGCTGGACATCAGCAGGAATTTCTCCATGGAAAGGCACTGGAACTGCTGCCCAGGGAGGTTTGGAGTGCCCATCCCTGGAGGTGTCCAAGGAAGGGCTGGATGTGGCACCCAGTGCTGGTGACAAGGTGGGAATTGGGCAGAGCTTGGACTCGGTGGTCCTGCAGGGCTTTTCCACCCTCACCGTTCCTGTGACTCCATGATTTTATGACAGTGTTTCCCCTTGGGTCACCTGATTTGCATTTCCTGGGCACACAGTGTGGCTCCCTCTCCAACGGGCTCCTCAGGAAGGTTATTTCCATCCCCTACCAGGGCCTGGCAGAATCCAGGATTCCCAGTGCTGTGCTGGCTCCCAGATGTTGGAGCAGCTATTAATAGCAGCAGGAGCTGAGCTGGGTTAGTGTATAATGAGCTGGGCTGTGGCTGCCTGGGATGCTGGCAGTGTCCTGCAAGGATGAGATGCAGGACACATTGAGCAGCCCTGTCAGCCCCTCTTGGGCAGGCAGGGCAGAGTTCCCATCTCCATCCGAATTCCCCTGATGCTGCAGGGTGCTGGCATTCATGTGGCAGCCTCTCCAGATGTGCAGCACATCCTCTGCACGGAGCAGGTTCTTCTTGCTGACAAAATGGGAGTTAGAGAATAACTCTCAACCGAGTGTGTGTGTTAGAATTGCACAAGAAATTTGTTTTCCAGCTTTTTTTTTCTCTTGACTGCTCTAAGATGTTTAAATGTGCAAAATACAGTTAAATGGAAGAACTTCACATCTTTAAGCTCCCTAAGTAAAGTGTGTCATGAGCCTGGTAGCAGCATTAATCCAGGAAAAACAGCTCTGGGTGCCTCACAGTGAATATTTAACAACACAAATACCACCTGTGTCACGAGCATCACCAGGAAAATGGGGACAGGTTTGAGAGGCTGCTGATCATCTCCAAAGCTTTCTTTGGAAACAGCCAAAAGGCAGCTTTGTAGTGATGGTGCTGTTTCTTCTCAATATGCCCAGTACTGTAGTTGTAAAAAATGAGTACTCAATCTTTGAAATATTAATAAAACAGGCTGTTAAATTTTTAATCAGTATCATATCTGTGAGTAGCTTTTAACCCAGATATGTCAGGCTGGGAAGGGATCAGACCCTTCAGCCCATGGGGAGCAGCGGGGTTGTGTCTTTCTCAGAGACACCTCTGGACCTCTTTGCCTGGAGTGAGTTTCCAGATATCATTAAAAACCCTCTCTTGGCCCATGAAATGTGTCTCAATGTATTTATTTTGACAATTATAATCCAGGCAAATGTCACTCCTGTGGTAGGTGTTGTTGTGTTCCTGGGTTAGAGCAGGAACTGGAGTTTCCTAAGGAAGGGATTGCAGTGGATTCTGGTAACTTTAATCTCATCTCTTTTATTTCTGGTTTCTTTTAGGAAACACTCCTTTACATCTTGCTGTGATGTTGGGACATAAAGGTGGGTAGAACCATTTGTTTTGTTACCTTTCAAGTGATGCTGAAGATGTGGGGGCAAGAGGAAAAAAGGGGTTTTTTTGCACTTTCCTGAATGTGATCATGTGTTTCAAGCTAGTGAAGTTTTCTGGAAAGAAGATGCCACATGGATTTGGAGAAGAAGAGTGGGAAAAGAAATCTGAGCTTTATTCCCAATATCCCACCTAACCCTGCCCTCTGGCAGTGGGAAGCCATTCCCCCTTTCCTGTCTCCTCTTGTCCCCAGTCCCTCTGCAGCTCTCCTGGAGCCCTTCAGGCCCTGCAAGGGGCTCTGAGCTCTCCCTGGAGCCTTCTCCTCTCCAGATGAACACCCCCAGCTCTCCCAGCCTGTTTATTGAACTGGAAATAGAGTCTGGCTGGTGATTCCAAGCTGATTTGCCTGCTCCCTGCAGAGTGATGTTCTTGTCCTGGGCACTGTTTAAGGAGCCATAAAAATCCCTCAGTGTCTTGGCTGGGTTAGTCAGGGCCTTTGTTTATCCCACAGGAGACAGTTCATTCAGCAGGGAGGGATCTCTTCCTCCCCAGCCACTCAGCCTGCCACTGACTCACAGCTGCTGCATCTGGAATGACCAGTGCAGTTTCCTGTGGCACCCGTGGTAGGAAAATAACCCAGGAAGTCCCTGTCTTGGTGATGAGACAGCTGGGCCCTGCTGCATGGCCTCCAGATGGCTCAGGGTGGCTTTAGTGACATGTGCTGAGGTTTCCCTGTGGTTGGAAACTGAGGAACCATTTCCAAGGAGCACATGGGAGCACTGAAACCCTCCTTGCTTCCTTCAGTTTTCCACCATCATGTCCACCTGTGGATGGGGAATGCAGCTGTTGGTTCCACACCTGCTCTGAGGCTTTCCTGGAACAGAGGTGCCTGTTTGCCCTCTTTAAATCCCCGATTCCCCAGGATGTTCTGGCACACAGGGATGTGTTGGTGCCTCAGCCTCCTCTGCCTCCCTTGTACCTGATGGGAGTTGCCCCAGATCCGTGTCCCCGTGATCCATTCACCCCTTGGAGAGGGATGAAGGCCCTGAGGTATCTCTCTGCTTTGTGTGTGCACCAGAGAGAGCTGATGTCATACATTAAATATAAATATCCTTGTTCCATAGTGGTGTGTGTGTATCTGACATGCAGAAATATTATAAAAAGCAAACTCCACATAGCAGGAGGGACAAGTCTCCTCAGTGTTATATAATTGGTGGCTGATCACCAATTATTTTTAGTGGTAATATTGAACAGGGAAGTGCTGGAAGTACTTGCATAAATGGCTTTGTTTGTTAGAGTGAGTCAGAACCCAGATATGTGTTTTGATAATCTGTGTAGTATCTCTGATATTAATTGCTTTGGTAGAGTTTTATTCTGACTGCTCATGCTGCATCCTTTACTGTAAATAACTGTGGATATTTTGTTCCAGAATGTGCCCACCTGCTTTTAGCCCATAATGCTCCAGTAAAGGTGAAAAACGCTCAGGGATGGAGCCCTCTGGCCGAAGCCATCAGCTATGGAGACAGACAGATGAGTAAGCACCTCTTCATTCATCCCAGTTTGCCAGTTAATCCCAAATTGGGCCTCATTGAGAACAGGAAAGCAGAGCTCTCAGGCTGGGTTATTTTCCCACAGCCCTCTTTCAGCTCTCTGAAGGGTTTCTCTTAATCAGCTGAACATTTTATATCTGAACATGATCAGGCACATCCATTTCCTTGACAAGAAATTGCACTGGGTTACATAAGCAAACTGTTAACTCTGCTAGACTGAGGGCATTGGGAAAGCTCTGCACGAGCATATTCTGGGTTTGGAATGGCAGGGACAGGATCCAAATGGATCTGGGCTGGGTGGGATCATCTCCTTGGCCTGCTCCCTGTGGTCACTGGTTTGTTTATGTATCAGTTGCCAGTGGGATGTGGCTTTTAGGCTGCATCTCAACAGGCCAGTGGGAAAATGTAATTTACATATTATGTATTATTCAAGAATTATTTATTCACCTCAGACACGGAGTAGCAAAGGGAAATTATTCTGCTGCTTCTCACTGGTGAATGTTAATAGTGTTTGGTATTACCATGTGTGGTGGTGCATTCCTATAGCAGAAACTCTCTATATATTACACATATAAATGTATTATTAATATATTAGTGCACTAGTTTATCATCCACCAACAACATTCTCTTGTCAGCTCCTCACTACTGAGTTTCTCAGTGGAGTAGATGTTACTCAGTATATTTGTATCCACATATTTACTAATACCTATGCACAAACCCTCTTGGCATGATTCTGTAGTTAATTTTACAAACAATTATTGAGGCTTTTCTTCCTGGGGTGATCCGAGCAGGTTAATGTGCAGTTCCTGTAACTGGGATTGATTCCTCAGGTCTGATGAAATGTTCCATTGCATTGTTGGGTTTAAGACCTCAAGTAAGACACTCATCTATAATTACCAAACAGCCAGAGTTCACGGGTTAATTCCTGTGTAGTTTCAGCACTCCTGAGGAAGCTCAAGCAGCAGTCCAGGGAAAGTGTTGAAGAGAAGCGACCTCGGTTATTAAAAGCCCTGAAAGAGGTGAGTTGTGCTGACAAAACCAGATGGGTTGAAAACAGTGACTTGTGCTCTGGGTATGGACACTCTGGAAAACTGCCAGGAAGTTTTTTCCACGTTTTTACCAATCTTCTGCCCTTAAAAGCAATCTTGGCTCTCTTTTAAGGGGTCACAGAATTATATTTATTTTAAGGTAATACTTCCTTTCAACTTCTAGAAATTCAAATGAAGGGTTTGTGTGAGGCAGACCTGCTCATAATCATTGCAATCTCAGAGATAAAGAATCTCTATTTCATTAGATTTTTAAGGCTTTCTTTAATCTTGTGTCAATGAATAATTTCCTGGTCTGTTCAGTCCCCAAATGACTCTTGTCCAGTGATGGAGGAGATTTTGGTTTCATCCTCCATCAGCATCCAGCAGCCAGTTCCCCTTGGGCACAGTGAAATATTGCTCAGTTTGGGGACCACAATTTGTAGAAGCCCAGTTATTTATCAGAAATTAATTAAAGTGTCCCTGTGAAAGCTGAGCTGTGTTGTGATCCCTGAGCACCTCGTGGTGGGGTTGGCTCTGGCTCACATGTGCTCTGGAGGCACAGGAGGTCTGACCTGGTGACTTCAGCACATTTCCATGAGACCAGTGGCAATTGGTCTTTGCAACACTCCTGCCTGAAACTTGACTCATTAATTATTGTAAATTAATTCTAATTCCGTGGGATTGGATGGGATCAATCGAAGCAAGCAGAGGGCTCCATAGGTGTTTTTTAAACACATGCTTCCAATAAATCTTTTGCAATCCAGGGCTTGATAGTTGACCTAGTATTAAGAAACGATTAAAAATGTGAGTTCAAATTAGTTACATCATTTTGTCATTATTGATTCTACTGCAGCTAAAGCTTCAGTGATGTTTAAGTTCAGTACAAATTCAAGTACAACATTAGAGAAAGTTTTCTTTGCCAAACACAACTTCTGCCTATCTTCCAGCAAATTTTACAGTTATTTAGCCTGAGAAGCTTGTTCACACATTCTTCTTTTCTTCTCAGCTAGGTGACTTCTATCTAGAGCTTCACTGGGATTTTCAAAGTTGGGGTGAGTGCTTCCATGTCCCTTCCCCAGGGAGATAATGCAATCAGCCTGCAGCACACTTGTTCTCCTCTGCTTTGTGCTGGAACAGTCTCAGTGCTGAGGAAAGGACACACAACTTCTTCCACATTTATTTTTTTGCTTATTCACTTTTGGAGCTGAATTCTCTTATCCAGTGACTCACTAAGAGGGGAAGTAGCTCTTTGCTTGAAGAGCCTGGGCCATGGCAGGGGGGTGGGATGGGATGATCCTTAAGGTCCCTCCAACCCAAACCACTCTGGGATTCCATGACTTTGTGTTTCATTAATTTAGTAATTAATATTAATACCTTGGACCAGTTTTATGCTTGTGGCTGTTCTGCTTTAATTGGAGCCAGGCTTTCCCTTGGTGTGCATTACATCAATCCCAGAATTCAAACTATGAACAGCCACAGTTATTAGGATTTATAAATGGTTTACCTGTGATGGGAATACAAATTCTGTCTGATATTGGAAGCAGGGTGTGCAATTACAATTACAAAAAAATCAATTTTATCAAATAGAAATGCCTCTGATGTTGTGTTTGATTGAGATGATGATGGAAAATTCTGTATTTGCATTAAAACACACCCAGAATCAAACTGATGGAATGGTTTTAATAGGAATACTTTGCAGAGGGATCTCAGTGCCCTGATTGCCTTTTCTCTCCCTCCTTTAGTGCCTTTACTTTCCCGAATTCTGCCTTCTGATGCATGTAAAATACACAAACAAGGTATAAATATCAGGTGAGTGCTGCTTTTGTACCCAAATTCTTCAGTGCCAAGGAAAAGCTGGATTCCAGTGAGCCTGAATCCCTGAGGAGCCTGGGCTCACCCATGACACAGCACTGAGCCTTGGAATTTCAGGCTCTCTGATTATCTCTTTTGAGCTGAATATAACTGAAATATAGAGCAAGAGCAGTTCAGCTGGATAAGGCTTTATCTGCCAGATGTGCCAGTGAAAAACAGGGATTGGGTATTTATAACACAATTGCAAATAAATTCCAGTATTTCCTGGAGAAGTGTTGCTGCTCCAGTCTCTACTTAAAAAAACAAACAACCAAAAAGTGATATGATTTCTCTCTTTAAGGTGTTTAATTCACAAACTCAGTAGGGGGTTTCAGGAGTCTCTCCAAGCTCAGCTCTTTTTAGTTTGGAACCAAATGTATTTTCTGGCATTTTCTTTAGGGGCCAAAATTTAAAACAAAGAGGCAAGAATATAATCCTGGGGGTTCAATCTGTAGAAATTTTTGTTGTATTAAAGGGGCAGCTTGGGTCTGTAAAGTGAATTTTTAGGTGAAATTTGAGTCTGGGGCTGTTGCTTTCCTTCTCATTTCTCAATGCTCTGCCTGTATGAGGCTTGAACTGAGGGGAAATAGTTAAATAGAGGTTTTTCCTTGGAATCAGAGGCAAATCTATGAGGAGTTTTAATCCCTCACCACTTTGAGTTGAAGTCACCCAGTTCAGGTTCTTTATCCACCTTTCTATGGGAAGTAAATGCTCTGCCAGTACTGGATAGGAATTGCTACAGAGATCCATGGTCTTAGCTCCATCTTCTTCCAGTTATTCAGGTCTGCAGGAGCATTTCCTTGCTGTTGGTGAGGGAGAAAAAACAGAAATAGCAATGAAAATAAATAAAAATTTAAAAATTAGTTTATTTCTGAGTCCTCTTCAGATTTTGGGTCGTGTCCCAATGTTGTTACTCGAGTCAGGACCCTGCTGAGGAGTTGTTTCTCTGTGTGTAGCACTGAATAGATTGTCTCCCCCTCCCCTCCTCATACTGGCAGTATTAAATACAATTTTCTGAAGGAAACTTCACCTTTATAGCAATTTTTTGCCAATTTCTGCATCCAAGCCTCAATTATGAAATCCTATGAAAACTCAGCCCTTTATGTGTTTGTTTACCATTAAAAAAATTCACTTTCCTGCTTGAAAGCTGAATTTCCTCCTGTGTTTATCGGTCATTTTTGTGAAATTTGGTGTTGTTTTCACAGGCTGGACACAACTCTGATAGACTTTACTGACATGAAGTGCCAACGAGGGGATTTAAGCTTCATTTTTAACGGTGACGCCGCACCCTCCGAATCTTTTGTAGTTTTAGACAATGAGCAAAAAGTTTACCAGCGAATACACCACGAGGTAAAGCTCTGGGAAGGGGGTGGGATGCATCCCAGGCTTTTTTGGGAATGTATCAAACAAAATTTGCCTCAGAAACACCCAAGGAACTGCAAACCAAAGAATTTTTTCCTCAGTTGTTCCAACTTGAGCTGTGAAGGTGACATCGAATGTTGTGAGGGAAACCAGCTCTGAATCCAGATTTCTGGTTGAGGAGAAGCTGGAATGGGAAGAGACTGGAAAGATGTGGTTTAAATTATGATGTGCTGCTTTTAACCTTTCCACTGGGCTTAGCTTAGGTGTCCTCAGGTGGGTTTTCAGACCTGTTCCCTCTGCTTTGCATCCTTTTAGTCACTCCATGGCCAGTTCAGCTGGTAACAACGTGAGGGTCTGACTCGCTGGACCCCCTGTAATTAGTCAAGTCTTTAATTACAACTTTATCCCCCAATCACTTAAGCAGATGGATTATTGCCTGTGGAAAGGGTGTGGCTGCTGAGCTGCTGCATAAATCCCATTGGGATGCTTTATTCACATTAATATTCAAGATTAAACTATGTGGAAACCATTTGGCCAGAGGTTTTATGAAACCGATGAAAATGCAGGAAATGCTGCTTCTGGGAAAAGATCCAAAGGACAAGGCTTATGGATCTGTGTTCATTGGTGTGTATCTTCAGAGGAAGCAATCCTTGTCTGCTGCGTTCTGTTGAGTATTTAGGAATTTTTCTTCCAGGAATCTGAGATGGAGACAGAAGAGGAGGTTGACATTTTGATGAGCAGTGATATTTACTCTGCCACTTTATCCACCAAATCCATCACGTTCACACGGGCCCAGACGGGGTGGCTCTTCAGGGAGGACAAAACTGTGAGTGAGGGGAGCTCAGAGCCTGCTGCTGGGCAGGAGGGAGGAGGGAAAGGCATTGCAAGAAACACTGGAGCAGATTTCCTGGAGAAACTCTGGCTGCCCCTGGATCCCTGGAAGTGCCCAAGACCAGGCTGGACAAGGCTTGGAGCAGCCTGGGATGGTGGAAGGTGTCCCTGCCCATGGCAGGGAGCTGGAATGGGGTGGGCTTTGAGGTCCCTTCTGGCCCAAACCAATCCAGGATTCTAAAGGATAAGGTGTGCAGGACAAAGGAAAAATCCCTGTCCCTGTATCCCCAGTTAGCACAGGTTCATTCCACGTGGAATGTCTCTGCTGGGCTGCCTTCAGCAGGAAGAATGAGGAAGAAGGATTCTGTAGCTGTTGGGCAGAGGAGGACAGATGGTGCTGGGAATGGTTTTGTTCCAGGAGGTTCTGATCTCTGCAGGTTGATTCCAGGGAGGGCAGGAAGGATTCTGTGTGTTCCTGCTGGAGAAAGGCAGGGATGGGAGTGCTCTGGAAAGGGATTTCACTCAAATTCTTCAGCAACCTCTGTCTTAAAGCTTTCCTCCATAAGAAGTACCTGTTCCTGCTGGATTTTTGGGATTGCCCACTGCCAGCCCATGTGGGGGGCTGGGGGAATTCCAGCTCAATCCCCAAATTCCCCTATTCCATTATTTGATACGCAAGAATCAAAATGTTTTGATTTTATATTCTGTGAGTTATTAATGTCCCCATTCCTGATTCCTTTCATGCAGGAAAGAGTAGGAAACTTCCTGGCAGATTTCTACTTGGTGAATGGACTTGTGCTGGAATCCAGGAAAAGAAGGGAACATCTCAGTGAGGAGGACATCCTTCGGAATAAAGCAATCATGGAGAGCCTGAGCAAAGGGGGAAACCTCATGGAGCAGAATTTTGAGGTATAGCTGGTTAACTTTGCCCAGGATGTGGGAGAATAATCTCGCACACCACTCCTCGTGGTGCAAAATACATAGATAATGTTTTTATTTTCTTTTGATTGGCATAATCTAAAAATCACAAACATGACCCACAAGTATAATTTTGGTGATGCATTAATGAATTAGCCTGATTAGTGCACACAGGGAAGGATTTCTGTGGTTATATTGGGTATTCAGCCTTAATTTGTCTCTTAGAAGAGATGAGGGGTTTGGCTGTGGCAAATCAACTGCAGATTCTTTAGACCCAATGTTGATTGTTGGGAATGAAAGAGAAGCCAGAAAGGCAATCGTGCTCCTTTGAGCTTCATTAAAATGGGAGGAAGCCTGTGATTAGCACCAGGAAATCAAGAGCTCTTCAGAAGGAGCCAGGCTTCAGCTGGGAACACACACAGAGCTTTTAAAGTGATTAATTTATTTCTGTGTGAGCTGGAGCTGCTGCCTTGGCACTCAGAGCCCTGAATTAACTCATTATGGTGGAGCAGCACAGCCCAGTCCTATGGAAAGTGTCCGTGGGGGCTGAGAGCAGGGGCTGGCCTGAGCAGGGCAGGCTGTGACTGTGGCTGGAGCTGAGGGGCAGCTCCAGGTGGGAATGCCAGGGTGAGGGAAGGAAGGAGCTCTGAGCTGAGCTGTGCTTGTCCCACAGCCCGTGCGCCGGCAGTCGCTGACGCCGCCGTCCCCCAACACCATCTCCTGGGAGGAGTACATCTCTGCAGAGAGTGGCAAGTGAGTGCTGCTGGGCCTGCCAGGGGTTCCAGGGACACCTCTGCATCCCTGCCATGGGCCTGGGGGGTCTGGGGGGGTTTGGGTTCTCCACCTGGGGGTGCCACTCGTGTGTGGTTTTGTGAGGAGGGAGGAGCGCTGGGTTTGGTGTCTCGGTGTTTGTTCTCCAGAGGGCTGGGAAGTGATCCTTGTGTGTATCAGTGTCAGTGCCTCAGCTTCAGGCAGGGAATCCTGGAATGCTTTGGGCTGGAAGGGACCTTAAAGCCCATCCAGTTCCACCCCCTGCCATGGGGGTAATAAACACTTCCTGTAGTGTTAACACTTCCTGGGTAATGGTTAATAAACACTTCCTGTAGGGTTTATTAACACCGTGTTCATGAAGAATTATTTTATTGGAGTAGTTTTCCTGATTTTGTCTTGTCTCCTGGTTTAGCAGAACTCAGAGTAATCTAAATTAAGAGGTTTTTTGTCTTTATTCTGCACAGCTTTACAATAAAGCAAACTCTTTGAAAGTAGGGATTCCTCCCTGATGTTTTCCAGCCCAAGTCTGTTTTCCTTCCTCTAAACCCAGGATTTTCCTGGGAAGCACTGACTTTGCCTCTCCCTCACAGAGCTCCTCACCTGGGCAGGGAGCTGGTCTGCAAGGAGAGCAAGAAAACCTTCAAAGCCACGATAGCAATGAGCCAGGAATTCCCCTTAGGAATCGAATCGTGAGTCAAAGCTCCTGGCCACAGGAGTCATTCCTGTTGGGAATGTTTTAACATGTTCATGAGCTGCAGAGGCCTCCAGATCCCCAGGAATGGGAGCTGGGAGTGCAGTCAGGCTGTTGAGCAAGGAATCCCTTAAACTGGGAATCTGGGAGCTGCTGGGGCTGGGGAAGAGCCAAGTCCTTACCTGGCTTGATAAGAGCAGAGTTTTGGACAGGGTTATCAGCAACTGGTGTCTGATCCCACAGAATTCTGAAATGGTTTTCCCTGTAATAAATGTTAGCACAAAATTGTGTCCCCTAAACCAGTGCAAAGCCAGGTTGGTTCCACATGTCCATGGAGAAGGGGGGGTGGTACCTCATCCCTCATCTCCTGTGGAAAATGAGGGCAAGGAATTGCTATCCTGGTGTTGGTTTGTTGTCATTCTGGAGGCGGGGTGACCCCGAAGCCCTGGGATGGAGAAGGGGAATGATGTCATTGTCACCCTCTGTGTCCCCTGGGCCCTTTGGATCATGTTTTTCTGTCCAGAGGGGCAGGGTGTTTGTGGCAGGAGGATCTGTCATGGGCTCTGCTCTCCTTTGCAGGTTGTTGAATGTCTTAGAAGTCATTGCACCCTTCAAGCACTTTAACAAACTTAGAGAATTTGTTCAAATGAAGCTTCCACCAGGCTTTCCTGTCAAATTAGGTAAGAGCACACAGCAACTCCTGGGGCTTTATTTATCCAGAATTTTAGGTTGGAAAAGCCCTCTGAGTCCAACCATTCCTCAGCACTGCCAAGGCCACCACTGCCCCATGTCTCCCAGTGCCACATCCACACAGCTTTGAAATCCCTTCAGGCATGGGGATGCTGGAAAGCCCTTTCCAAGAGAAATTTTCCCAAATATCCAATCCAGATCGAAACAGGGGCCTTTATTCTTGCAATATGTTCATAAGGTCTTTGTGGAGTTTTGGGGAAGAGCTCTCACCTGGGAATGTGTTGCTGGAGAGTTCAGGAGCACAGAAGTGCTGGGGCCTTGCTCCAAGGGCAGTGGGATGTGCTGGATTATTCCTGCATTAGGGGAGGATCTCAGGTGTGGAGTGTTCTGTAACATTCCTGTGTTTCCTTTTCTTCAAGGATTAGTGGTGATAGATTGATTTTAAGTGAAAAATAGTAAACTATTGCATTTGTAACAGATGGAAATGTCTAAGATCAGCTTATTCATGGGCTAGCTGGTCCCAGAAGCAGTAGCCCCTTTCCTAAGGGATACAGGGTTTCTGGAATTGCAGGGAGCTGTGTCAGCAGGTAGGCTGTGCTCTACCTCTGCCATATTTGCACGGCGCTCCAGAGCAGTTTGGGTTGGGAATGACCTCAAATTCCAGCTCCTGCTCCCATTCCCATGGGCAGGGACACCTCCCACTATCCCAGGCTGCTCCCAGCCTTGCAGGGGTGGGGATTGGTGCCACTCGTGGCTGTCCCTGACCGTGCCCTGTCCCCGCAGACATCCCGGTGTTCCCCACCATCACGGCCACTGTGACGTTCCAGGAGTTCCGCTACGACGAGTTCGATGACTCCATCTTCACCATTCCCGACGACTACAAGGAGGATCCCAGCCGCTTCCCCGACCTCTAAGGGGGCTGGGAGCTCCTGGGAACATCCAGCCTGGCATCCCAGGGCCAGGGAATGGCTGCACCCACAGCAGGGCAGAGCCCTGGGGCACAG
Source organism: Serinus canaria (assembly GCF_022539315.1). Lineage (NCBI taxonomy): Eukaryota > Metazoa > Chordata > Aves > Passeriformes > Fringillidae > Serinus > Serinus canaria. Next base: position 981,708 of record NC_066322.1, on the reverse strand, counting down.
CAAGGGATGAACTCGTGAGCCCGCAGCGAAGGGAAGGAGCTGGCGCTGCACTGGGCATCCAGCCCCTCCAGCTCCTGCTTCCCAGAGCCTCCTGCTGCCATCCCCTTTGGCACAGCCACTCCTGGCTCAGGAGCTGCCGCCCCCAGCTGGGAGGAGCTGCTGGTTTTTAAATTTTTTACACTTGTGGTGATCCACGAGGCACTGCTGGACCTTGGCACCGAGCTGGGCCTGGGGCTGGGGTGAGGTGAGCCCCCCTGTCCTTCCCGTGCTCCCTGTTCCCTGAGCTCCCAGCTCAGCCACGGAATGTTGGAAGGTATCCTGAAGGAATGCCTTGGCTGTAGATGAATGAACCAAATGGGCACCACTGACACTTGGATTTCCTCCTGCACCCAGGCAGAGCCAGCTGTGCTCTGCAGGGAGCGAGGCACCTCGGGAGCGCCGGCCCAGCCTGGTGCTGTCCCTGCCTGATCCCTTCATTCCCCCTTCCCTCCCTGCTCTCTGCTCCCTGCCTGGCTCCCTGGGCTGGTGGGGAGCACTCCAGGGCTGCCTGGCCAGGAATGTCACTTGTTGTTAATCCTTTGTTTGACCCTCGCTTGGGAGAGGTGTCCCAGAAAGGCCGAGCACCACCAGGTCAGGCTGTGGGAGCTGGGAGGGGCTCAGGCATTGCCCCTTCCCGCAGGAGGGAGGAGCTCTCCCTGCACTCGGGGCCATCGTGGTGCTCACGGGCAGCTTTCTCTGGGGTGTTCCCATGTTCATTTCCTGCCTCTTCGTGTTTAAATCACAGAGAATCCCTGACTGGTTTGGGGTGGGGGGACCTTAAAGTTCATCTTGTCCAGCTCCTCTTCATTGATGGTTCAGTACTCCAGCTCCTCCCAGTTGTTCCAGTCTCCTCATTTAACAATAATTCACCGTTTTGGGGTTTGTTAGGCAAGATTTGTGCAGAAGGCTGATGGTGCTATTTGTTTGTATGAAGAAAATTAGATTCAAGTGCTGTGGTGTCATTGTACAAAAATGTAAATATTTTCCAAATTATATTCTTTGTGCACTGTAGGTAAAACTTTTTCTGGAATTCCATAGAGTTAAGGATCAAAGTTTATAAGGAAGAGGATCATTGATGCTCAGTGGAGGGAGCAGCTGTGCTGAGCACGAGGGACAAGGGAGGGGCTCAGCACAGGGCAAGGTGTCAGGCACACCTGAGAGCAGGGAATTCCAAACTGCTGGAATCTGTGATCCATCCCAAAGAGGCTGCTCTGGGGACGGACGTGCAGGGGGCCCAGGGAAGCACTGTCAGCAAAGTCCAGGAGCACTGGAGTGGGAGGGTGGGGTTGGTCCTTTCCCAGCTCCTCTGTGGTCCTGGGGAACAGGGAAGCCCTGGGACAGGGGAGCAGTGCAGCTTTGTTGTCAATTCAAACTCAAATCCAAAATGAAACTTTAGGGAAAACAAGCAAAGGGAAATGACTCCTGCAGTGCCATGTCAGGGCAGGTGTGGAGCATCCTCTGGGAATGATGGAACTTGTTTTCCCAAGTCATGATGAATTCCTGACGTGTTTCACACCTCTGGGATGAACTGACATTGTCTGTGCTGCTCCTGGGAGCCAGGTGGGATCCTCTGGGACAGACTGGGGATGTCCATGGGGCTGAGCTGGAGCTTGGATTGGTGCCTGTGGGGCAGCACAGGGCTCTTCCCCTCCCAGGGGTCCCCTGTCCCCTCCAGGGGACCCCTCAGGATGGTTTGTGTAGCTGCAAGACCTGTGCCAGGTGCCTTACAGGGCACCCCATTCCTTGGGAATTCCAGTGGTGAGAGGTTCCTCCCCAAGGTGAATGGCAGAACTCCCTTTGCTCTCTTTTGTACAGGGAGGATCCATGGGTTTGTGTTCCTTTGCATTTTTGGTCATCCCAAATTCTTCCCTGGCTCCGTGGAAGTGTTGCTGGGGCTGTGGGGCCTGGGCAGCCACTGCTGGATCCCAGGGTGGATCCTGGCCTTGGAACTGGAAAACAAAAAGGGTTTTGGGTGGCCTCCTGTGGCTCTGTCCCCTCTGGACCAGCCCCTGGTGGCTGCGGGGTGTGTGCCCAAAGCCCAGGGCAGGTCCTGGAAGTGTTGCCTGTGGTTCCTGTGGCCTCTGGCTGCAGACCTGGGGGATTTTCACCCCCCGGGACATGGCTGCTCCCTGGGACACTTCCAGGGGCTGCAGGAAGGGTTGCAGGAAGCTGCTCCTAAGGTTTATTCTGTCTTGGAATGTGGGCAGAGCTTTGGGGCTGTCCTTGTTCTGGGTTATCCCAGGGAATCCTGGTTGCTCCTGCTCTCCCTGTGCAGCTGAGGGATGGGAATTCCTTGGATTGTTCCCCAGCTCCCAGGGCAGCCCCTGGGCTCCTGGAGCTGCTCTCAGTACTATCCCTCCTCCTGGGATGTGTTTCCTGTCTGAACATTCCAGGTGAGGAGTTCTCACAAGTAGGGACACCTGGGCATTCCCGATGGATGCACTGCAGGAATTCTCAGTCACAGGGACACTGGGCTGAGCCTGTGGATCCCAAGGTGCTGCTCATGTTGAGATCCATGTTTATATCCATGTTTTCTCCACTAAAGCCTGTTTTTGTCACTGGGTTGTGTTGCATGGACACAAGGAATGTTTGTGGGCCCGGATGTGTCTCCAGGGTTTTCCCAGCCCCAGCCCGAGGCACAGGGTCCTTCCCCTGTCCCGTGGCTCTGGGAACTTCCAGCATTGATCCAGCAGATCCTCAACTCTGCTTTTCCTGTTTTCCTGGAGGCCAGGCCAGGTGTACCAGGAGGGTTTGGTCCCTGGGAGTGAGCACAGATCCATGGAGAGTGTCTGTAGCAGCTCCAGCTCGTCCCTGTGGCCTGGGAATGTCAGGGGGACCAGGAGCAGCCCTGGACTCCCCAGCTGGGGTCAGTATCCAGGGCAGGAGAAGGGAGCTGGACCAGGCTGGTGGGAATCACATCCTGCTGCTCCTGCCCAGGCTGGGACTCCCCTCCCACCACTTCTTGTTTTCCTGAGGTTTTTTATGGCTCTTAAAAGATAACCAGGAATTTTGCTCAACCCAATTCCGACCTCACTGCGGAAGGATCCCGCGGGTTGTTTCTGAACCAAACCGTTCCTCTGGTCTTCCACGCTCCTGCTCTGTCCCGTGGCAAAGGGAACACCCTGGATTTCCTCTCTGGAGCTGCTGTCCAGCCACTGCACTCCCAGCACAGCAGTTCCCCGTTCCTGCGTTGAGTCCGTTTGTCCCTCCCGGATGTGTTTGTGCTGGAATCCCCCCGGGTTCCGTTGATATTCCCAGCAGCCCTCTGTTATTTTCTGTCTCTGCTCCTGAGTTGTAATTCCCGCCAGGAGAACTGCGTTATTTAATCCGGATTAACCAATTCCTGTAATGCTGCAGTTTCACTTTTCTTTTCCTGACAGTTTGTAACTCCCATGGAAAATGAGTCACCTCTCTTGGTTTTCCTGTCGTCCGCTCCCTGGTTTCCCCTTCCCTTCACTCATAGTCACTTTGGGTTGTATCATTTGTTAGAATAAAGACCAAACTATGCTGTTGGATTTGGAAGCTGCTCCACCTGTGCAATCCAGGCTTCCCTCTCCTGTCCCGCCGGGCCTCGGCTGCGCTGTGGGAGCGGGACCGGAGGGGAGGGAACGAGCTCCTGCTGCTGCGTTCTGCAAGGGCATTTTCTTGGTCATTTTTTAAATAAAATCCTGCATTTTCATTACAGCCTCTTCTCGGCCCTCTCTGAATCCCAGGTTTTACAGGGAAAGGATGCAGGAGCAGTTCCCAGCCTCACCAGGAGCTGAGGGAGCAGGTTGGGAGCAGCTGCCTGGTGGGGGTGGGGGGAAGAAGCCTGAAATTCACTGGACTCTGTTCAGTCCTTCTGGAGATTTCACCTCCTCCATCCAGGAACGGCCTCCCCTGGATCACAGGCTGGGCACTTCGGGGGGATTGGAGAGCAAAGCCTGGATGGCCACAGAGGCTTTGGCCGTGCAGGATCCTGGGGGCTTGGAGGGGATTTTTGGTTTGGTATTTTGGCTTTGAGGGAGACTATTGGGGGTTTTGGGTTCTTCTGGGTTTTTGGTGTTTTTGAGGGAGGGCTGGGGGCTTTTTTGGGGAAGGAAGGAGGGGTCTGGAGGGATAGGTTTGGGGTTATTATTTTTTTAACTTAGCCTTGCTCTCCTGCCCCCAGCATCAGCCACGGAGCTCAGAGAGGGATCAGGGCCTCCCTCTGTAGGTACAGAGCTGCTGATGGGAATCTCTTTCTCAAGGGGCAGGAAAACTTCCCAGAAGGGCTCCAGCCACTGCCAGTTAAAACAAAGATTTTTTATAACTGCAGTTGTGGCCCTGAGGTTGCTCCAAGTGCTCCCTGCCAGGCAGGGTCTCCCCAGAGCTTCTCTTCTTTTCATCCACCAGCACTCCCAGGTCCTCAGCAGTCCCATAAACCTCCACATTCCCATTTTAACCCATTTCCCCCCCAAAAGTAAAATAATTCCTTCTTCACTGTAATGGAGATAGAAAAGTTCCCTGTAAGGAATCAGCTTAAGTTTGGTGCTCCCAGCAGTGGAAATAAAACCCAAGAGTGTTCTAGGAAGAGGAGTTGAAGTTTCAGGGTTTTATTATCAAAGTTTTGTAAAACATTTTCTGAAACTGTACATCGACATGGCACAGACTGTCGGCTACTTTTGTCTCTTTACCTGCACAAAAGTAAAAGCTCTGGAGCTGCTGGAACTAAGGAACAGCTTTGGGTAACTACTCTGCAAATACCATGGGATCACCGAGTGCGGGAGGGAGGGAACGGCCGGGACAGGAACACAAATTTATCCGCTTGTACAACTTGAGATCAAGTAAAAAGTACATTATCAATGGACTTGCTTTAAAAACAGACCAAGGTCATTTTAAAATGCACTCCCTGCTGCAGCGGGTGAGCTCCTGAGCCCCAGCCCTGGGTGAGGCTGCTCCCCCAACCCTCCCTCACTGAGCACGGCCAGGATTCCCCTTCCCGAGGTCAGACCATCCCAGCTCGCCCTGGGTGGAGCTGAACGGACACAGTGGAGAGAGAGCCCTCAGGAAGGTCAGGGCACAGAACCCTGGGCAAAGCCAACCAAAACCCACCGGAAACCAAACCCAACCAAGCCCAGCACATGGCTTAAAACCAGAACTAAAGCCAAGAGCACAAAGAGCTGGTGCGATCCAAGGCCGACTCCGGAGTGTCCGGAGGCCCATGGCAGCCCCTCAGTGGCTGCAGGACAGGAGGGCTGTGCCACATTCCCAGGGCATTCCCACAGGACAGGGGGGCTGTGCCACACTCCCCACACTCCTGGGATATTGCCAGACTGCTGGGCCCTGCTGGCTCAGCCCGGGACACTCCGGAGGGAGGGAAGCAGGGAGGGAGGGAGGGAGGGGTGGCCAAACCCGGGCTGCGGGAGGGACGTGCGGCCTGGCCCGGCCCCAGCTGGGCCCGGGGGCAGGGGATCCCTGTCTCAAGCTTTGGGTGTGAGTTAGTATCGGGATGGACAGACCATGGAGAGCTCGGAGCTGGATACATCTAGGTTGAGGATTAACAAGTACAGCATAAAGGATCACACTGGAGGGGCTGTGGGCGGCTCAGTCGCTCATGTCCATGTCCTCCTCGTGGTGGTCGTCTCCGTTCACCTTGGATTCCCTGCCCGGATCCCCGCTGCCCTTCTCGGCTCCAGGCTCCTTCCCTTTGGGGGAGGGAGCATCCGCCACCTTCTTCTCCTCCTTCTTCTCCTTCTCGCTGTCGTAGCCCTGTTCCTCCTCGTCGTAGTCCCTTGTGACCTGCTTTGCCAGGGAAAGGGACACGTTAGCACTTCCCTGTGGGCCGGGGCGGGGGGGATGTGGGGCAGGGCTGGGAGCAGCTCCAGGGCTTTTTGGAACATACTTTCACATCCTTGTCGCTCTCGGATTTCCGGTCTCGATCCTTCTCCTTGTCTTTGCTCTTCTTTTTCTTGCTCGTTGACCGCTCCCTCTCGTCTCTGCTCCTCTCCTTGTCTTTATCCTTCTTCTTTTCCTTTTTATGCCTATGAGGATCAGCAGGAAGAGGATGAGGCCCATCCCCATCACCCCATTCCACGGCTGGAACTGTGTCCAGAGCGCTACCCACAGCAAACCCAAAGGAAAATGGCAGAAGGCAAGTAGGTAACGGGCTCTGCTTCCAGGAAATACCCAAAATCCCAGCTCAGCTCTGGCTCAAGGACAACACCACAAAGCAAAGGCTGAGCAATGCTGCGGCAAAGAGAACCATGGAATCTCCTGAGCTGAAGGGCCCCACAGGGATCATGGAATCCAAATCCTGGGCACCAAGAACAGCGGTGCTCCAGTGTTTTACAGAGGAGCAGCTTGACCTCCTCATCCTGGGACAGGGTCACAGAACACCCAGGCCACCCAAAATCAGCTGATTCCCACTGTGCAGAGCCAAAGGGATTGGGAATTGTGGCACATCCTACTCCTACCACCCCTGGAACCCCTGACCCTTGGAGCTCCCAGCCAACCCCAGAGCAGCTCCACAAAAGCAGCAAAGACTCCCCCCCTCCCCCAGAATCCCTGGGAGCCTCCCTGGAGGTCACAATTTGGGAATTTCCCTCCCAGACACCATTCTTCCCAGCCAAGTGTTTCCCTGACCTTCTGGGTGACGGGGACCGGGACATTTTCCGTTTGGGAGACCTGGGCTTTTTCGGGGACCGTGTCCCGCTCCGGCTCCGCCGGCGCCGCCGTTCTCTGCAGGGAGACACAGGAGCTTTGGAAATCTCTGCTGATTTTCTTAAAGCTGCAAATGCATCCCTAATCCAACCCTAGCCCTGCTCACAGGATACTAAGGAGTTGTTAAAAATGCAAGCTAAATTTGGAAGTGTTTTTGAAAGCATGAAACACTTTTGCGTGGATTTATTCCCTAAATCAGGAAGAGCTTGGCAGTGACCCTGGAACATCAAACTCTGACACAAAGCAAGGAAAACTGTTCTAAACACAAAGAATTTATCTCAAACACTGCAGGAAAATGCAAGTATCTTACAGACACAGGTGGCAGAGGTGCTGTTGTGCCTGTACCAGATACATCCTCATTGGAATCACAATCCAATGGATCCAGGCATAGTTTGGGTTGGAAGGAACCTCAAAGCCCAGCTCCTTCCATGGGCAGGGGCACCTTCCACAGACCAGCTGCTCTATCACAAGAACATTTGTTTTTATCTAGTACTGAAGTGCACCAAAATCCTGCTGGGCACAGAGAGCAAGGAAAATCCCATTTCTGTACCTGCTTGTGCTTCTGGATCTTCTGGTTGTGCTGTAGCTTTTGGGGGGAGTTTTAGAACGTTTCTTTTCTTTCTCTTCCTTCTTTTTATCCCTTTTAGTAGAAAAGAGATTAAGTTAAAGTCACTTTCAAACAGCACTTCCTAATCTGCTGGACAGGGAAAGGGATGCAGAGCTGGAGGGGCAGGGGTGGCTCCCCAGGCTGAGCCCCCCACAGGTGCTCCAGCCCCTCCATGTCCTCTCTGAACTGAGGGCCCAGAGCTGTGGGGACCCAGCAGAGCCAGCACAGGGGACAATCCCTGCCCTGCTCAGGACTGGACTCCCTGGAGTCATTACCTGGTTTTGGATGTGCTCCGAGACCTCCTGCTCCTCTCTCTGGAATGAGATCTCCTTCTCCTCGGACTTTTGGATCGCCTCCTGCTTCTGGATTTGGAATGGGACCTTCTCCTTGACCTGCTCCTGGAGCGTCTGCCAGGGACACACCAACATGGAGTCACAGGAAGGACATCCTGGGACTGCTCCCAGCCCAGCTGCTCAGGGCCTGGAAACCCCCAAAGCCAACCAAAGCCTCCATCCACAGTTCAGCCCGGCCCGCACAGGAGCTCTGCACACTGAAAGGGCAATAAAGCTTTGGAGCCCCAAATCAAACCCAAGGCTCTCCCCAAGAATGATTTTTGCAGGAATTGTTCCAGCTGTGGGAGGTGGTTCTAAGGAATTGCTCAGTCACCTGTGTCTGGATGAGGAAGGTGTCCTCCTCCTCCTCGAGCGCGACCTCGACCTTGAATGTCTTCGTTTTTCATCTTTTTTATCTGAAAAAGTACAATAAAACCAATGTTTTGTTTTAATATTCAAAGAGATTTTCTAAAGGAAAGGACCCAGAGCTTTAAGTAATTGATATAAATCAACCTGATCTTGCCATTTGACATGAAGGCTCATCTGTAATTTTCTTCACAAGAAGACAAAGAGAACTGACAGAGAACGGGCTCATGTTTGTGACACAAAATAAGTTTTATGCAAAACTGGAGAAGTCAAAATTCAGAAAAAATCTTAAGTTAGTGAAAAGCTGATGGCTGCAGGGCAATGGAAAATCCTGTGAAAATCTCAGAATCTGCCATTTCCTGAGGGGCTGGAGAACCTGTCAAATGATTGTTTTGAATTTCCCACAAAAAAGCCTCAAGCTAAGCAAGAACAGGAGCTCTGTTCTCTCCTAGAAATTATCGGGAGGCTGCAGAACTGATGAATATTCTGTATTTTCAGTGTTCAAGCTTTTGCTTCTCAGAGATTTGGTGGCTCTGACAATTGTGAGAGAGCTGCTGGAGCTTGTTCTAAAATCAAACCTGCTGAAAGAAGCCCCAGAAAAGAGAATTATTTACAAAACCTGCCCAGATTAGGAATGAAGATAAAGGAAAGCATCCCTGAGAAACATCAGCAGGGTGCCAAGTGGTGAGGCCAAAAAATCCATGTTCCCTTGGAATTTGAGACAGCAGCAAGAACTTCCCTCAGAGAAGCCTGGGTGTTTTACAGCCTTCAAATCAGTGAATTTTGGGAAAAATCAATGGATTCACTCCAGCCCATTTCTGCAGGAAATGGAGCATCCACTGCAGGATGATTAAAAGCCTAGTAAGTGAATTCCCCACAGAGCACAGGCATGAAGTTGGGGCTGTGCAGAGCATCAGTTTTGATCAGGTGCTGTGTCCAAGCCCCATGCTGGCTGGAATGGCTCATTCCAGGCTGGAATTACCTGGCTCTATAGCAGCAGAAATTAAGGACTGTGCTTCTCGGACTCTCTTCATGGCCTCTTCTATTTCTTTACTGGAGGTATCTGATTTCAGACTGGGGGACACGAGACCTGCAGCCACATGGTTCAACCTGGGCAACAGAGAATTCCAAAATTCAGGACTCAGGGACCCAAGGGATACAGGTCTGCACTGTCAGAGTCAGCCAGTTCACAGGGTCAGGGAATCCTGGAATGGTTTTGGTTTGGGGACATCAAACCCATCTCATCCCACCCCCTGCCATGGGCAGGGAACCTTCCCTAGCCCAGGGTGCTCCAAGGCCCTTCCAGCTCCAGCAGGACAGGGACTGGGCACTGAATCCCCATGGAATCCCCCAGGAGTGCAGTACAAGGGTTTGGGAACACTGCTGCTTACTTTGGATCCACTGTGCTCATCAGTTTTAGGAGCTGATCTGCTGCAAGAGACTGTGGGGGAAAAACAAAGTTAGAACCAGGCTGGGAGATGTGAGAGCTCCAGAGAACCTTCCTTGGAATGTCCCCTGGAAGTTTTCCCAGCTGGAAAAGCAGAGTAGAACACCCCCAGCAGAGAGGAAAGGCCACCCTGGGCTGCTGTGAGCACCCCACACTGGGGCTCTGGGGATTTATTCTCCACAGCAGCCAAAGCCAGCCCTGTCTGGGCAGGATCAGGGATAAAACCACAAATGGATAAAAATACCAACAGATAAAAATACACTGCTGGGGTGTGTTGGATCCATCCTTATGTACCAGTAACTTTTTGTGCACAGGTTATTTCTGTCACTGCAAGGGAACAGAGCCCTCTCTAAGCTGTCTGTCCACTGAAGACCTCAATGCCAACTTGTAAACATCTAAATATTCCATGAGAAATGTATTTTACAGCTCTTAGGATAACCCAGGTATCATGATCAGTCATTTCCTGCACCAATGGGGTATTAAGAAAAAATGTTTAATCCTCACTCATTTTTTTAAATGAACTCCAACTTTAAATTTTGAAATGTTTGTTACAACCTGATGGTTTAATGTACAAAAATCCTCCATCGCCCCAAATTTACATTTTTCTAATTTGCCTTTAAATTTTTTTTTCATTTGTTATTTAATTTTCACCATCATTTGCTTGTTCTTCCACATGGGAATACATAAAAAATTCAAGTGATGGCAGTAGCAATGCATTTAATTACTGCTGCTTCTTGTTGCTGTAAGTGTATTTTGTTCTTACCTCTAAAATATTATATCTATTTAGAGATGACCAATATATTTATATTGCTATATTTTTATTTATATAAATATACTCAATATTCTAGTACTTAGTACTTAAAAGCCTTTTTTGTTCTGCTGTCACAACCTAATGAAGTCTCCACATTTCTGACACCTACAAAATTAAAAAGTCAAACTACTTTTTACTTGAAGAACAAGGCAGGTTCCTGGCCTGATAATGACATATTTGAAATATTTCATTGCTATTCCCAAATTATTCCTTGGCCCCTTCCAACATTTAATTTGACATTCAAGCAGGTATTTTTCATTCCAAGCAGAAACCAGTCCCTGGAGTTCCCAGGCAGTGGCTGGGAAGTGATACAAATGAAAACCACTCTCAGGGCAGGAAAGAGGAGGGCAATAAAGGAGATTTTGGAAGGAGGACGTACCTGGGAGTTCAGGTTTGCTCCAGGAAGCCCAAGAGCAGCAAGGGCAGGGTCGAGAGCAGGAGCTCCTAAAGCAGCTAAAGGGACAGCACCAATCTGTGGCAGAGAGAGCAGTTAGGGCACAGGCAGTGACAACAATCAGCCAGGGAGATCACTGGGCAGGGGAAATAAAGGTGAAGGAGTAAAGCATTCCAGCAAATTGAAGGGACAGTTGGAAATGAAGTTATTATTTTTCAGTGCTAAAATGGAAATTCATTCCAAGCTTTTGAGGCTATTGCCCCATTTCTAATTCATTTTAGGGTTGAGATGGCCATGGTTTATGTTGAAAGGCAATTTAACAATAGTGCATCCCTGCAAATGTCTCCAATTTGGTTAGAAAGCTACTGGGAGAGCAGAAGGCTCCCTAAAGCAGCTCATTTTGGGCCATTTCAAATGAGAGGACTGAGACAGACACCCAAACCCAACACACACTGCCAAGATGTGCTGAACTGTGCAGCTTCTCCCCTAAAATGGATGTGCTGAACACATCCCACAGAGGGGCTGGGAGCAGCTTGGGCTCAGAGACACAGCTGCAGTTCAGGGGCTCAACAACCATTTCCAGGATTCACATGCATAGTTTTTTAGTGAATGAAGTATTTTGGGTCGTATCTGGTTCTCCCAACCCCTTCCCTGGGTTTCTAAGGTTAAATTTAGGCTCTTCCTTCCTGAGCAGCTCCACGGCCAGGGGGTCCTTCAGCTAAGCAAGAGCTGGGGAGGGTTTGAGAGGTGCAGAATTAATCAGGCTTTATTATGATTAATTTGCCTCCTGCACTTTGATTCTGGGCCCTGTTAAGAGCTGAGCTGTGACTCCAGCTTCTCTCACAATGTGCAATTCTCACTGTTCCTCTTCCACATGAATTCCTGTGGGTTCACACAACCAGGCTCCAATTTTCCCCTCAGCTGGAGGATTAATGAAGGGAATCTCACAGTGTGGCAGCTCCTTGGACTTGAGGAATTTAAAATCTGTGAGACTTCTACTGCTTGTCACGTCTGTGAAGTACAGCGGGTGAGAGGGGTGGGAGGCACAAACAGGGCCCTGAGAAACCAGGAAATAGGGAAATGAGATATTCAATCTAACAACTTGTCACTGTCGTGCCCTAATTCACATCAGAGCTGTCCCAATCCAGCAGGGTCGATTAACCACTCTAGGAATTGGAATCAACACATCAGTCCTGAAAGAAAGAGCAGGAATGAAGTGGGAATGCAGGAGAAGACACCCAGGGGTTCCCCAGCCTACCTGAGAGAGAGGGTTGGGAGTGGGCAGCAGGCCACCCCCGGGCAGCAGCCCTGCCACGGCATTAGCTGGTGCCAAGAGAGACAAAGCCTTAGTCTCATCAGGAATGACTCCTGCAGGGAAACAGCCTGGCATTAGAGAGCATCCCAGCCCAGAGGCACCAAATACACAAATACACCCAGCAAAGTCTCCCTGATACACCACCTGAGTTTGTTGAAAGTACTTATGTTGGCTAAAATACAAAGCTTGATGGCTATTAATATTTAGCATTAACTTTTTTTGTCAGAATGCAACTTCAATGGGTGACAATTTGACTGTTCCTTTTTCTCTACAAAAGGTTAAGTTTCTAGAGCAAAAAAATAGCACAATACACACTACTTTGTTGTTAACACTGCCAAGGTTTCATCACCTGTACTCGATTTTTAAGTCATGAACCAAACGTAAGCAAGCACAGTCGGTTCTCCAGGGGTGAGAGTGCTCTCAACTTTCAAAAGCTGTTTTATGAACAACGACTCGTGTCGGCTGCTTCACTACAAAGCACACAGAAAAATCAAGATACACAAGACAAAAAAAGTTGGATTTAGGGGTTAATAATATGGTACAGTTCACTATGTTTTCTTTTACACCTACCATACAAATTTTGGCAAACTTAAAGAGAAGGGATGGGTGTTTTGGGTAGGGCTTTTGCTGACGTGTCACATGGAATGCGGTCCCTGCGGCTCTCCGGGAATGCTGGGGGTGTGTCTGTGGCTGGGATACACACAGGGATGCTGGCACATTCCTTACCTGTGCAGTAAAATGCTTTTGTTCCAATATGTGCCAGCTTAGAGCACCGACAGTGCTGCTGCCACCTGCCGTGGCACAGGGGACTCGTGGCCCAAAGTCTTGCAGCCAGCTAAGCCCAGGGGTTACTGCACTGCCTGCTCTGCACACGGAGTGCTCAGGGCCCTACTAGCAAACACTTGTGGAGGGAGTTTTACTCTATCCAACAGCAAAAGCCCTATACAGATGGATTAATTTGTTAATGTGCCCAAGCCCCCAAAATGAGAGTTCAATAAAACAATTTTACTATATAGTTGCAAATACCAGTAGTGTTTCTGTAATACATATTAAGAAACTGCATCTCATCATAAAACATACAATATGTACAGGGCACTTAAGAGAAACTGGATAAGCTGCAGAAGAAAACTGTTGGGTGGTATTTTCAGCAGGGCCTGGTATATAGTTCAGGCTGAACCAGGGAAAAGAACTGTAAAACACAACAACAAAAAAGAAAAACCACTGTTAAATAAAGGTAATGGTTCCTCCCACCTATACTGAGAAGTGCCGATAATCTACACAAATGTACAATACACAGCACTGATATCTGGCTCGTGGCACTGAGCTGGCAGCACTTTAGATACCCAAAGTTATGGAGGGACAGGGAAAAAGGTCATGGAGGCAAAGGGCAGGAATGCATAAATATATCAACATACCTACAGAGAGATTACGGGGTCATTTGGCATGCAAAATTATGTCTCAAGAGGATATTTATCAATTACAGCTAAACATTTCAAATTAGTGCAACGACAACATTTCTGGCATCTAAATACAAATCCTCAGACTTAGCTCGAGACACCTCACAGAAGATCTGCATCCATTAAAAAAAATTCATGCATCTGATCCTCTAATTGTTTCTTTTAAAAGTATTTAAATAAACTACAATTTTAAAAAAGCAATGAGGCCCCTCACCAGTTAATTTTCATGCTTCAAGAGCTTTTTTTACTGCTGCTTTGTTAGAACCATGAAATACTGCATGAATGTGTAGAAATGAAAGAAAAAGAAACAGACAAAAGAAACAAACATTAACCAAAGAACCTAGACACCCCCCCCAGCCATCTTTAACCTTAAGAGTTCCTTCCAAATCCAGGAATTAGCCCAGAGAAAATGACAAATACTAAACCTTACCGTAGCCTTTGTGTATAGTTCTATAACACAAAGCAACAGCCAACACCAAAGTGTCTGTGTGAGCTAAAACTTGGGACAGGGGGGGAATTATTGCACTAAACAGATAATAAACATTGCTTTAGTGACAGGCAATAATCACACAGGTTCATTAGCACAGCAGAAATCAGAGAGAGGAGGGCCCCACTCTGCACAGGCCTGGCTTTAAGCACATCAGCAGTGGCACTGTGGGCTGGGGAAATGCTGCTCCTGGTTGAACTGGGACCCTGGCAGGCTGAATTTGGGGCTAAACTGTACTCCAGCACAGGGACAGAAGTGTGGGATTATCAACCCAGGGGCAATACCTTATTGGCTGAACATCTCTCTTGTGATGTGCCAAGGCCAATAAATTCTGAACTGTCAGACAACACAAGGAGTGACTCCTTAACAGGCCCAGGAAAATATTCTACTTTAATAATTGGATTTTCTGAAGCCCGGCTGCTGGGCAGGTTTCTCTGTGTGCCAGGTTTATCCACAGTGGACAAAGTAAGACTGACAAAGAGAAAAGTGGGTTTATCCTTGTAGGAAGAGTTAAACACTGGCATTATTGCCATGGGCCTTGGAGAATATTCCAGCACAGTGTCACTGGACTGGTGCTGTGTTTAACACCCACACAGGGACAAGAAGCCTCTCAGCTCTGCTGTTCTCCAGCAGTGGCAGCAGGAGCAGTAACTCCATTGCAGAAGGGGTTCTGTGCCCTCAGGAAGCAGCAGGGCTCAGTCAGAGGCCACACTGCACACTCCTACACTCCAGGAATTAGGCTGGACATCTTTTCAGTTTCATATCTTTTAAGCTTAAGGAATACAAAGATAAGATAAGACAGCTCCCCAGGCCTCAAGAGACAGCTCCAGCATGACAGATTAAGATTACAGGTGTGACCCCAGGCCATGTACCCAACTTAGCACTGTAGGTATGACTTAATCTGCAAGATTTTATTCAATTCAACCTTTCCCAGAAGTAAATCAAGAAATGTACAAGTACAATGGAAATCAGTTACTTCTAAAGCAAGTCTAGAAGAGTTTAATAAGACTTCTGTAAGAAGAGGTGTCTTCTCAGCACTTTGCTTTTAAGGTAAGTTCCAAAAACCCTGCTCATTGCCTTTCAAATTACTGTAACACCCTAAAATGTAAAAATAAAAAGAAGAAGAGAAAATGTAGTTAACAAGTGGTTACACCAGGAAAACACTTGGGGACTTGAGTGCTTGCTGGCCTTTAGTTAATGGCTAGAATCCCCTGTAGCTGCAGAGGACCCACTGTTTTTCAGTCATCTGGAAGGGCTTTGCATTTGCCTTCTCCACTACAAAAATCACACACACAAATAACAGAGAGAAGAGTTTATTATTTAGTGAAATTCTATTAAATATATCAAGGATGAACAAGAAAACTTGGAATTAAAAACTAGGACCAGTGCCCATGTGGCACCTCTTGGAAGTTGTCACTTTTGAATTAAACAGTAATTATTCAAACCCTTGGTATACTGGACTCCACAAGGAGAGTGAGGGCCTTTTTTGGGGATGTTCCCAAATAAATGCAGTGGCAGCATAGCCCAAAGGAATGTTAATTCCTCTCCCATGCATTCTCAGGGAGGGAGAAACCATTCTCATGAAGAGAGTGAAAGTGGCAAACAATTCTTAAGGTAAAATTTCCTTAAAATATGGACCTGTTTGCATTACAATCTGTTTGGCAAAATGTCTCATTGAGACTGACACGGAGCAAAATTGGCATAGAATTCTGCCTAAAACGTTCTTATTCTACACTTCAAGACACACAAAACATTCCACTTAGAATTGGTGTCACGATGGAAACAAACTGACCAAATGCAGGGGCCAAAGGCAATATACCAAGGGTTTCAGAATGGCAATCTCTGACGTGTTTGACATAGGACTACTGTTAAATACTGAGCACTAGACAGGAACCAACCACCACCCAAGGGTGGCCCCATAGAACATCAAACAAGTTACAAACCTTCAGCATAGGGAACGACTATGAGGGCTCTGTCAACGAACACAGTGTTTGTCAGGTGCTGGGCCACCACGGCCGAGTCGGGGTCGTGGAACTTTACAAAGCACACGCGCGACGACACCGGCAAGGGGGAGTCACTGCAAGAGACAGAGCCAGCACTCAGGGACAGCAGGGAACAACCAACCAACCCCAAAGCCACACCAGGGGCTATACCCCCCCTTTGGGCTGCACCTGAGCTCTCTCATAGCTTGGAGCTGCACGTGAGCTCTGCTATGCACAATAAATCCGTGAGCGACCACCTAAATGCAAATTCCGCCCTGGCTGGGAGGAAAACTTGCCTGAAAAAAGAGAAAAGTGACCAATTCTGTCTCAGTTAAACCCTGAGGTTTCACACTCGCTGCTTTAGGCCCCAGATGACTGATTAGGGTAAATTGTGAAATGAAGAGGGTGATGATTAAAGGATCCTGGTGACTTGGGACAAGGGCGTGTAGGGGTAGGGTGTGGGGTGAAGGCTTTGACCTGACAGAGGGCAGGGAGGGATGGGAGATTGGGAAGGAATTCCTGGCTGGAAGGCTGGGCAGGCCCTGGAATAGAATGCCCAGAGCAGCTGTGGCTGCCCCTGGATCCCTGCAGTGTCCAAGGCCAGGCTGGAGCAGCCTGGGACAGTGGAAGTTGTCCCTGCCCATGGCAGGGTGGCACTGGATGAGCTCTAAGGTCGCTCCCAACCCAAACCAGTCTGGGATTCTGTTTCATTCATAACCCAATTCCATCCCAGCTTCTAGACTAAACTTCACCATGCTCCCACATCCTAAGAAATGCCCAGGGCTGAGCTCCTGCCTGTCTTCAGCAAGGAGAGCACAAGGAAATGTAAGGAGCTCAGGCAGGAATGAAAAGCTGAGCACACTAAAACAGACCTCCCTCCAAGGCAGGCCTGGGCCTGTTCCTGCTCAGAACAAGTGTCTGTCAAACTACAAACCCGAAACTGAGAAGTTTTGAGCCACTTCAAAGAAAAACCAACCCAAAAATATTTACTTCCATAACGGGACAGAATGGTAGAACTACAGCTGTAACTTCCTTAAAACCAAACCAAACTGAAAAACCAGGTGCAGTCAATCCAGGCAAGTCCAGGATGGGTTTTAAGAGTCCCCCTATCCTGGAAGTGGGGCAGATTTTGCTGTAATTGGATGTACAAAGTGAAAGACAGGAAGGAAAATGCTTCTGCAGACAGAACTGAGGGACAGAGGAGTTAAAAGCTGCCTCCAGAAGGCCCAGGCAGGGAGTGGAAGCAGCAGCAAATCCTAAACCCCTTGCTACTATGCCAGGCCAGAGGTCCAGATCAGCCTGGGGAGCTCTGAAATCATCACTGATCCTGACAAAAAGCTGCTTTTCCTACCTGGATTCCCAGCCCAACTCCAAAACATCCGACATCAAAGGCATCCCAGCTCCAGAGCAGTTTGATCTGGGCTGCTGAGGCTGATCAAGCCTTTCAGCACTGGGGGTTGTCAGAATTCAGGGAACAGCTCCGACACCAGCAGACAGATCCAGGGTCTATTTTGGGCACTGCAAATGCCAAAAGCTCCCTCACCTTCAGCCCCACTGGGCCCAACACACACAACTGCCCCCAGTGTCTGTCAGACCACACTTCAATAACCTTACATTTCACCTGGTGTGGAAAACTAAATTGGAGCCAGCACATTGCAGCTTCTGAAACATTAAAATTAGAAACAGCCACTTGCTCCCACAGCTTGCAGACTGAATAAATTGGGAAATAACTGCAGTGATAAATGAGGAAAAATAATTGAATCTGTTGGCTCTTTTGTGCCCAGAAATCCACAGCAGCTTGCCAAAAAGGTGCCTTTTCTAGCCCATAAGTAATAATTTATAATCAGAAATAACAAGAAATAAAAAATAATCATAACATAAACCCAAAGAAGCATTAGTAGAAGGTGTTCAACAAAATCACAGTAAAATGCTAAAGGAAAGTAAATCAAGGGTTGATGGCAGAGCTGAAGGGAGTTCCTAATCAAAATTGTATAAAAATCACACAATTCATTATAGAGATGCAGCCCAGTATTTTGAGGCATTTTTAAAATGCCAGATAACAAAGGAATGTGAACCAGAGCAGATCCTATTGACTCTTCAGCAGATCCTGTTTACAGCCAGGAGTGCCTCTGGGAATGCTTTGGGGTAGCTGAGCTTCCTTCCAAAATAATGAACCTAAAATAACAACTGAAAATGTGTTAGGCAACGCTTCTGCAGCCTGACATTTAATTTACATCTGTGTATTGCACTTTTAAAAATGGTATTTCCACTCACTCTCAAATCCAAGCTGGGTGAAATTCAGCAAGAACTGGATGTTCTCAACAGCTCCCAAAAAAGCCACCATCCATCATTATTCTAATTCACCCAAGGCTGAAGCACTCAGGAATTGTCTCTCAGCCACTGGAATGCTGGGACACACAAGGATTTAATGGGGCTGCAATACAGGAAACTCAGAAATCCACTCCCTCCACTTTGCAGTCTGGATGGAGTTTTATGGAATATAATAAAGATGAGAACCAGGCAAAGGAGTCGGGGAAAAGCAGGAGGAAGAGGGGGAGGAAAAGTGGAAGATGTGCCAAAGCTGATTGTGCATTAAAGATGCAGCTGAGGTGCACAATAAATAGGAAACAGGGGATTAAATAGACTGGGAAAAGGGGTGGCTGAGAGAGTAGGAAAAACAGGAATTGAGAGAAGCTCCGGAAGTTACACGTGATCTGGAAGTGCAGGAGAATAAGGAAGTCCTACAGCAGAGTCAGAGTGACACAGATCAAACAAAGAGGTGGAGCAAAGGAAATGGGATTGGCTCCTCAAATACTACAGCCAAGGGAGAATCCCAGCAAGATCCCAAAAGGAATCCACATTATAGGGAGAAGTCACAGATTATGATTTAGAACCCACATCCTTCCAAGAATGGATGGGCAGGAGCTGGAATCTGAGGGAGAAGAAGCAGAAAAAGAATGTGGCACTATTAGAAAATGTCCCTTTCTTTGGGGGGAAGTGGAACTGGAGGGCCTGAAGTACAGAGCAGATTCCCATCAACCCAGGGAAAACCTCCTGGGGGTCAGCTCCTCACCAAGGGAAAGGACACCAAGGCACTGCAGCAACCCAGGACAGATGAGTTAATGTGTAGCTAAAGCTACAAAGTTTCAGAGACACAAATCACCTCCAACAACCGCAGTGAAAAACGAGACAAAGTGCTCAAACACAGAGCAGGCCAGGAAAGGACTGCACCTGCCACAGGTGAGCTCCTGCCATGCCAGGAATCCCAGCTGGGAACAAGGAAACTCCCTCTGGAACTGTCTTTGCTTTCTGTTAACAGGGATGGAAGCCTCAATGAGGAAAAACAAATGTTCTGCTATACTTTTTCTGCCTAAAATAAAAAACCCAAGTAATTTGGGTTTTTTTGCAATGGGTGTTACAAATTGTTTGATTAAAGAAACCTTTTAATTTGTATGATGAATATGTAAAACACCAACATATAATGACACCAGGCTCTGTAAATCAATCAAACTGAAACCATCAGCACTGCTAACACCCAGGTTTTATATTGCATCAGAAAGGATTCTGAAAGCACCATTTATGTTCATTAGAACTTAATTGCAAGTGAAGACATAAAAACTGTATTTTTTTTTTGTTTGTTGCAAATTGTAAATTGCAGGAATACCTGAAACTTTCAGTTATACACACACTTGAAATGTGCATTATTTATTTTAATTTGCACAGAATTCCTTGCAAGATGTGCAACTGACAAATGTGTATTTGTCTGTCAGCGGTTTCCTTTCTGCTCAGCACAGATTTGTTTGTAAGGAACACAAATAGTGAAAGTGTATTTTTTGTACATTTGGGGTAAGCTGCTCTTCTAGCAAAAAATTCTTTACAACAAACGCATTTATCTACATCTAGAAGTTTTGGTGCTGCGGAGGTGACGCAGACAGCAGAGGCTCAGCGCGCACAACCCCGGACAAACAACTCCTGGAGACAAACGTGGATTTCACCGGAGCCGCACGTGTCGCTCCACGCCCCGCACTAATCCCCGCAGTCCCGTGACCGAGCCGAGCTGTGCGGGGCACACCGGCTCCGGGGGCGCGCAGTGAGAGCCGCCCCGCAGCCCCCGGGCGGGATCCCCGGGAGCGGCCCGGGCCGGGAGCCGCCGGGGGGGCGGGCGGGAGGCGGCGCCGGGCCGCGGGCAGGGCACGGAGGGGGGGGGAAGGAGGGAGGGACAGAGGGGGAGGCGGCGAGGCCGGGCCGGGCCCGCACTCACTCGGGGGGGAAGAGGCGCAGCTCCTCGATCTTGCCCAGGAAGCCGAAGAGGGTCCGCATCTGCTCCGAGCTGGCGCTGGGCGAGACGTTGGTGACCTGGATCACGTCGGTGCCGCTGCTGGAGGCCATCGCGCCGCCGCCCGCTCCGCCGGTGCTGCAGCAGACACACAGCGGGGACGGGGGGCGGGTGAGCCGCGGGCGAGGCGCTGCGGTTCGCCGACCCCGGCCCGGTTCGCTCTCCCCGGCCCCGCCGCCCCCGGCCCAGCCCGGCCCGGCCCCGCGCGCGCCGCCTCACCAGCCTGCCCGGGCCGCAGTATCCCACGGTGCACCGCGCCGCGCCTGCGCGCGCGCCCACGGCGCACGGCCCCGCGCATGCGCCGCGCCGCCCGACGCGCACGGAGAGAGGGACGCCCGCGCGCGGGGGCGGCGCGTGCGCGGAGGGGGCGCGCTCAGCCCCCCCCCCCATCCCCTCACAGCTCCGGGCCCGCGCGCGGGAAAGCTGAGGGGGCTCTGAGGGACCGCTGTTGGCTCCTCGTCATTTCACAGAGCAAACTCTCACAAAATACACTGTCCCAATGGTGCCCAGGATTCTGGCTTTTTTATTTTTCTATATTTGTGATCCTGCAGTTCTTTAGTGTTTAACTCCAAACTCCATATACAATCCTAGTTCACATTTTGGTCAGATACAACAATTCCTCCTCTCCAGGCCTGAGAATCAAGGCCTCCTCACTGTCTCAGGGCCCAGAAATGTAAATAAAAGTGAGTTTTGGGGAAAGCAAACTTGGGGTAAATAACTTCATTACCTGAAGCTGTAATTGGAACATTAACCCTGAATATGCAAACAGACCAAACTCATAAAAGTGTGAAAACTTGTGACCCATCATCCATTTCTGGGTGTAGTCCCTGGTGGGCTTTGTGTGCCCAAAATGTACCTGAAGGCTTTTCAATAAATATACCTGCTTTTTACTCCCTTACCTCTGTTTTCAGGTAGTCCCAGAAAAGGCATCACAAGCAGTACAGTTGGGGTAGAATTTCTCACTAGAGAGGGGAAAAAATGTGTTTGCAGTTTACACAGTACAAATCATGCTATTTCCTGATGAGTTTGTTGCTTTATGTTAATGTTTCCCCATAAATGTTCCTGAATGTAAATAAAACAAGCCTTATTTATTGATCCAGCTGAAATTCTACCACATCTGATCATAAAGTAGGAGATGCTCACTGTCCTCCCTTAGCAGATACCACATTTACACTTATGAAATATCACAGATGCCGTATCTTGTACTGAATTGCCAAAAGCTTATTTAAATTCCAGATTTGGATTTGTCAGCATTGTTCCAGGTGGAATTTAGCTGTCCAACAGCATTGAAACTGAGTGAGATGAAAGTGGCACAGTGTTTTTACCAGGGGCCCTGAGGCACAGAGCACTCGCCCTCTGAAGTCCTTAAAAGCCATTTTTAAGCACCACTGTTTTTTAAAAAAATCAGTTGAAATACCCACTATTGTCTGTGTGTCTCTGCCTCCATTGAGAGAGGAGAAATTAAAAGGTGAGGGGGGGATTAAAGAACACTGGTAAAAAAATAATGAGGCTAATATCCTTAGTCAAGAGCAAGTGCCTGAAGTGAATTTTTCCAATCACATACTTGACTAGTGTACTTAAACCTTCGCTAATTAATTTTAATTCCAATGGAGCGACTTGTAGAAGCATTTTTCAAAGAGGGGAGTGTTTGAAACGCAGATGTGCCGTTACATAGTGAAGGGAGCTACAATCCACCATGGGACCAACATTCCTTTATCAGCATTTTCCTCTCACTGGGAGCTGCTGGTAGGAGCTGCAGGCACGGGGCTGGTTCCATGTGCTGGTTTAGATGGGATATTGGGGAGAAATCCTTCTCTGGGAGGGTGGGGAAGTCCTGGCACAGAGCAGCTGTGGCTGCCCCTGGATCCCTGGAAGTGTCCAACACCAGGCTGGACACTGGGGCTGGGAGCAGCCCGGGACAGTGGGAGGTGTAGAATATTTTGTGTATGATTATTCTGAACAACCCTGTTTGCACCTTCCAAGCAATTGCAACTTTGAATATCACCTCATTCCACTCCAGTCATGGGATCCCTCCCAACCCAAACCATCCTGGGATTCTGCTGAGGTTGAACAGACCCTGGAGATCATGGAGCCCGTCCATCCACAGCCCCCCAGGAAGCTGCAGCATAGCTGCGCACAGCGCTAAGGGGGAAAGCAAAACCAATAAAGTGATGTGAAAGCGCCGTTTCACACGCTGTTCCTCGCGTGTCCGTGTACAACACCCCGAGCAGCGCGGTCCCGCCGCCTTCCGGGGCTCCATTTCGGCACGGCGGGGCGGGAAATGGCGGCGCCGGGGCTGGGCCGGGCCCGCCCGCGGGGCCCCGCCTGCGAGGCGGGCGGGCGGCTCCGGCTGCGGGCGGCGCCAGCCCCGGCTCCGGCAGCGAGCGAGCGGCTGTAGCACGGCTCCGGCCCGGCCCCGGCCGCGGCTTCGCTCCGGCTGTGTCGGCGATGGCGGCGGCTCGGCGGGCACGGGCGGGCGGCGGCGGCGCGGGGCCGGGGTTCGGGCGGGCGGCCGAGCCGCCGCCGGTGCCGCAGGGGCTGCTGCGGCTGGCGCGGCGCAGCGGGCAGCTCAACCTGGCGGGACGCGGCCTCACCCACGGTGCGTGAGCCCAGCCGGCCCGCGGGGCTCTCCTGCCCCGCAGCTCGCCGGGGCTGCTGCCGGGGAGCTCCCGGGAGCCGCGGGGCTGCGGGCGGGGCGGGAGCGGCTCCCGGGGAGCTCCATCTGGTCGCTGTTGTTCGTTTCTGGCATGTTTCCATCGGCTTGTGTTGATAGCTCTGCAAAAATGTCTCTAGAACGCAGTGGACTGGAGAGTGACTATAGGGATGTGTATATTATATATATGTGTACATATATATATATATATATGTATGTTTTTATATATGTACACACATATGTATGTGCCCATCTGCATCCATATATATTTGTCTATCTCTATATATGTCATCCCCCAAGGCAGAAGGGTTGGAACTAGGTGATCATTAGGGTCCCTTCCAGCCCAACCCACTCAATAATTTTACACCAAAAAAGCACTCTGGCAGTGAAATTTTGGAGCTGACCCCTGCGGGGTTCAACTGACGGCTGTGTTTGTGCTGCAGTGCCCGAGCACGTGTGGAGGATCAACCTGGACACGCCGGAGGAAGCCCAGCAGAACCTGTCCTTCGGAGCTGCCGATCGCTGGTGGGAGCAGACGGACCTGACCAAGCTGATCCTGGCCTCCAACAAGCTGCAGAGCCTCTCGGAGGATGTGCAGCTGCTGCCTGCCCTCACCATGCTGGACGTGAGTACAGGGATCCCTTGGTGCTCTGATGGTACTTCCCTGTAGGACATGGGGAAACGTCCTGGATCTTTGTTTGCCATTTCCCTCCTGTGTTCATTTCACAGGGCCCTGGAGTGGCAGGACAAGGGAGACTGGCTTCCCACTGCCAGAGGGCAGGGATGGAGGGGATACTGGGGAGGAATTCTTCCCAGAAAAAAAACCCTCTGAGGTACAATTTAGTAACTGTGTCCTAAAACCTCTCTTTTCTAGGTGCATGACAATCAACTGACATCACTTCCTTCTGCTTTAGGGCAGCTTGAAAATCTCCAGAAACTCGATGTCAGGTAAGGCCATGTTACAGAGCAAATGTGAAAAATGCTGCAGTGACTTTCGTGTGTGAGTCAGTGCAGGACAGCAATGTTTCTTTCAAAAAATTAACTCCAGATTACTCATTGTAGAATAGTATTATATATTATATATGTTATATTGTCCATTTTTGATCAAAACTGGTGGCCTTGGGTTTCTAGAAATTGTTTTCACTGATATTCAAAGTCACAATTGCTTGGAAGGTACAAACAGTGATATTCTGAATAATGATACACAAAATATTTATTTGTATTTTTTTGCTTCAGACTGGCAGTTCTGAAGATAAAACATTTCCAGTCATGAATAATGCACATTGTAAATAACTGTGTAGCTCTTGTTTGTGCTGGAAGGTTCAGAATCTTCTGTTTACTGGGATAATATTGTCAATTTGTGCACAAGGAGAGGTTATGCTAGCACTGCTTGTGTGAAGTACATAAACAAAAAAACCTTGAATGTTGTAAATTCAGAGTCGGATTAAAAGTTTTCTTGAACAAATAAAAAAAGATAGCCAGTTGTTCTTTAGGGGTGGCAGTGTCCTGACCAGCAGGCTGTGGCACACAAATGTTCTGTGTTCAGTTACATTCCTAAAATCTCCTGAGTGTTTTTCCTTTCCCTTTGTGTTCCGTGTTTCCACCCCAGCCACAACAAACTGAGGAGCCTTCCCGAGGAGCTGCTGCAGCTGCCCCGTCTGAGGAGCCTCCTGGTGCAGCACAACGAGCTGAGCCAGCTGCCCGAGGGGCTGGGGCAGCTCCTCAGCTTGGAAGAGCTGGTAAAGCACAGCTTCAGACCCGTTCCTGTGTTTGGAAAGGCTTTATCTGCGAGTTAACAATCCCTGGCACTCAGCAGCAGGGCTTGGCAAATATTCCAGTGGCTGTTCTAATGTCTGCATGGTGGGGTTTGTTTTTGGTGTATTCTTGGTTTGACCTATTTTGGGAAAGCTGAAATCCCCAGCGATCTGTCAGTCCTGGGGGAGTTGTTCCTTCTCTCACACTTGTGACAGTTGTCAACAGCCTAATTTTACTGTTCTGCCACTAATTAACTTTGCACTCGCAGCACTCCTGGGATGTTCCAGACACCTCTCATCTCTCTCTCTCTGTTTCCATGTGCAGGATGTGTCCAACAACCAGCTCACAGCCATCCCCACCAGTTTTGCTCTGCTGGTGAACTTGGTGCGGCTCAACCTGGCCTGTAACCAGCTCAAGGAGCTGCCTGCAGATCTCAGTGCCATGAAAAGTAAATCACTTTCCTTGGGTTATTAGTACCAGACAGCCAGTGCTGTGCTTATGTTCAGGGTTTTAAAATAGATCCTTAAAGAGTTACTGTTTCCTCAAGAAAATCAGAGTTATTGCTTTTAGAACCTGTTTGGCAAAATGTTGTTGTGTTTATTTTAAATTAAACCCCAGGACAATTAGGCTGCTGTAGAAAGGTATTTTTATATTCTCCTCTGTTTCTCACTGGACATTGACTTCCACAGGCTTGAGGCAACTGGATTGTACCAAAAATTACCTGGAAACGGTTCCTCCTAAATTAGCAACCATGGCATCCCTGGAGCAGCTTTACCTGAGGAAAAACAAACTGCGTTCCTTGCCAGAGCTTCCCTCCTGCAAGTTACTGAAGGTGAGCTTGGGATGGCTGCTCTGCTGGAAATGCCTGTGCTGTAACCTTTGAAATAATGACAGTTACTTTAAACACCAGCTTTTGTGAGGTGCTGTGACCAAAACCAGATGACAGCTCTGTGTTTAGAACTTTGTTTAACGTGCAACTTCTCTTCCTGCCCTCACTGTTCAACCTTTTGAGTTTGCAGGACTTTGCAGATTTGGAAAATAAAAAGTGTTCAGGAGAAGAATGACTGAAAGCTGTATTTAATATTGCTTGCAACAGTTATTTTTTTATCTCTGGGAACTTTTTCTGGATCAATTCACTTCATTCATTATAATTTTTACATTGTAACTGTGGAGTGAATACACTGTTTTTCCTCTTAACATAATCAGTTTGTATTCTCCACCTCATGCTGATGACTGCTGATGTCACGACTTAGGAGATAAGTTATAAAGTAATTTTACCACAGTTGTGGTGCTCTTTGTTCCTGTAGGAGTTACACGCTGGGGAGAATCAGATTGAAATCCTGAATGCAGAGAATCTGAAGCAGCTGAGCTCCCTGTGTGTGCTGGAGCTCAGGGACAACAAGATCAAGGCAGTGCCCGAGGAGATCACAGTGCTGCAGAAGCTGGAGAGGCTCGACCTGGCCAACAATGACATCAGTAGGTAATAGTGGCACCTGGGCTGGGGCTGGGTGGTGGCAGCTCCTTCCTTCCTTCCCTGGGAAGGGCACTTAAGGAATGACTCAGTCAGGAGATGAAGGAGCCCTCTGTGTGTTGTGGGATTGCCGAGATCAAACTGGGACTTGTGGAATGTTCTGTGTTCTGCCTGTGACTTAGCTGTGACTTGGGAGTGCTCTGAGGAGCAGCTGAGGGAGCTGGGGAGGGTCTGGAGCCCCAGGAGAGGCTGAGGGAGCTGGGCAGGGGCTCAGCCTGGAGCAAAGGAGGCTCAGGGACCCTTGTGGCTCTGCACAGCTCCTGCCAGGAGGGGACAGCCGGGGGGTCGGGCTGTGCTCCAGGGAACAGGGACAGGAGCAGAGGGAACGGCCCCAGGCTGGGCCAGGGGAGCTCAGGGTGGGCACAGCAGGAATTTCCCCATGGAAAGGGGGTCAGGCACTGGAAGTGCCCAGGGAGGGTTGGAGTTCCCATCCCTGGAGCTGCCCAAGGAATTCCTGGAGGTGGCACTCAGTGCTCTGGGCTGGGACAAGGTGAGGATTGGGCAGAGCTTGGACTTTGATGGTCTGAGTGAGCTTTTCCAATTTAAATTAATCTGGGATTCTGCATCTTTTCCTGTGAACCTGACCTCCAGTATCCCCTCTGAGCAGCCACTGCACATTCTTTAGCAGTGGTTTTGGAGCTGCTTTGGGATCAATCAGTTGTTCCCCTCTGCAGGTTGCCTTACACCCTGGGGAATCTCCCCCAGCTGAAATTCCTGGCCCTGGAGGGAAATCCTTTGAGAACCATTCGGAGAGACCTGCTGCAAGTGAGCACTGGGGTTTGGCTGTGCGTGTGCACATCTGCACAGGAGGGACCTGGAGCTGCTGGAGAGGGTCCAGAGGAGGCACCAGGATGAGCAGGGGGTTGGAGCAGCTCTGCAGGGAGGAAAGGCTGGGAGAGCTGGGTTTGCTCACCTGCAGAGGAGAAGCTTTGGGGTGACCTCAGTGTGGCCTTGTAGCACCTGAAGGAGCTCAAGAGAGCTGGAAGAGGGGTGGAGGGACAGGACAGGGGGCAAGGATAGATGGGATACTGGGCAGGAATTGTTCCTGGCAGGGTGGGCAGGCCCTGGCACAGGGTGCCCAGAGCAGCTGTGGCTGCCCCTGGATCCCTGGCAGTGCCCAAGGCCAGGCTGGACACTGGGGTTGGAAGCACCTGGGACAGTGGGAAGTGTCTCTGCCATGGCAGGGGTGGAGTGGGATGGGCTTTAAGGTCTTGTCTTAATGAAGGATCTAGGATTCAGTGCTCTGTTCTCTTGTAGGGAGGCAGCAAGGGGAGGGTGTGAGTTGTTCCCAGGAAAAGGAGTCCTTAGGGCAGCAGGTTCTGGAGCCTGGGCACCACTCCTGCTGCACAGTTCCCTGTGATGTTTTCCCTGGCTGCCCCCTCTCCTCAGTGGTGCTGTACATTCCTACTTCTGTGTCTTTGCCAGGGTTGTAAAATCAGAGCACTGGGATGCTCCCAAAATAAGCAGAACTGACAAGTCTGTGTTGCAATGAAATCTGTTAACATCTGTCAGGAGAGGGAAGCCCTGGTGTGCCTGGCTGAGGGAGCAGAGTGTGCCCTGAGTTAATGAGCACTTGTCCAGAGTGCTCCTGGAAAGGAGTCTGAGTCAGGAATGCTGGAGTTCTGCTGTTCCTGGATTACTGAGGGTTTGCTGCTTCAGCTGCAAGTGTCACTGCTGGGCTGTGTTTCCCCGTGGGGCAAAGGCCAGGCACGAGGAGCCCATCAGGCCACACTCTGCTTGTGCTGCCTGGATCCATCACCAACGCTGGAAATTCATGTGGCTGCAATTTTCTCTGCCTGGCTGGATTTTTTTCCACTTGGTTTAGAGGAGCAATTGGTGGAGGAGCTTTAGGGCTCCCCAGGCACTGCTTGGAGCAGGTGGATACTGAGATAAAGGACTGGGGTGAGTGTAGAGGAGCAGCAGATTCTTCTCTTCCCTTCTCCAGCCTTGCTCGGCTCACCTTCTCTTCCTCAGGCCTCTCATTCCAGTCCCAACCCCATTCCTGGTTCTTGATGAATTTCCAGTTGATTTCTGGTAAATCCTGGTCTATTTTTGTAAAGTCCCATGCCATTACTTGGCTCTGGAGCTTTACCCTGCTCTCTGCTTTCCTTCCCACACATCTGTTACTGAGATTTCAGTTTGACCTTCACCTTTCCCTCACAACTTCCCAGCTTGTTCCCTGTTGGCTTCCCTTGCCATGCTCAGCACAGTCCCCCTCTCCCTGCCTGTCTCCTTGTGACAATTCCCTCCTTTCCAACATCCACATTCCCTTTACCCCTCTGTGTTCACCCGGTCTCCTAGGCTGTGTCAGCTGGAATGAGAAATGTTCATTCACATCCAGCACTTTAGGTCAGTCCCTGGTTCTGAAACCTGTAAAATCATACCCCAAACCTGCCTTTGCCCTAAAACAAACAGTGCAGAGGAGATTGGGCTTCACTACCCACAGGTTTGTGCAGTGGCAGCTGTATCTGACCACTGGGAGTTGCTGTGAGAGGACTGAGGGAAATCTTTGGAGCTGTTAGGAATCTCTGCAAATGATGCAAACTGCCACGATTTTCCCAGAGTTTGTGATTTGGGCCGTACAAAAGTAGCAGAACAGTGAGCAGTCAGCTTCACTGACACTGTAAATGTGCTCTCCACAGCAAATTGGGCTGGAGCTTTTTAAAGCTCATTGGAACTTTTTCTTTCTCTTGGAAGTGGCAAAAATCTTCACATAAGGAGCTACAGAAGTGTAGCCTGAGGCTGTGATTCAGGATGAGTAATTTTCAGCTGGAATAAATAAAATGATAACTAAACAAGTTCCCAAGCTGCTGTGGGATTTTCAGTGGGATTTTTAGTCAGCAGTGCTGTGGACTCCCCCTGTGTGCTGGCATTGTCCCTGTGCACTGTCCCCCCAGCTGCACAAACACTGCTGAGTGACTTGGGGTTTGTTTCTTTTTTAAAGAAAGGCACCCAGGAACTGCTGAAATATCTGAGAAGCAAAATCCAAGGTATGTTGCTTTTTTTCCATTTCATTTTAAAGAGACTATGCTAAGAAATTAAAGTAAAATAGAGTTTAGGGAAGATGGTTATTTAAATCCAAGTTCTTCCCAGTTATCCTGCAGTAATAATTTCTTTTACTCAACAGTTTGCTGTGATATTTCAGTTTCTTATCCTATTAGCTAATACTGAATAATAAACATTCTGAATTGAGGGTTATCCTTTACAAACCCAGACTCACCCTGCTCAGCTGGATGGGAATTCCCATTTCAGGTGTGCAGGGGCTTTTTCATGTGGATTGTGGGGAGTAACCAGAAGGGAATTCGTAGAGGAGGGTTTGTAAACATTAATGCTTTAACTGAAATTGTGGTCAGTGTGGGTAAAGCTGCTCTGGGTCATCATTTCCAGTTGGAATTCCCTGGTTTTTGTAGTTTCCAGCCCCCTTACCCCATGGAGCAGAGCCTCACAGAATCACATCTCCAGTGCTCCCTCCCCTGCTTGGCCAAGTCCAGGTCAGCCCTTCTCCCTCCTTCACCCTAAAAGAACTCCCAAATCCAAGATGGTAGAAAACCTTTATTGGGCAGTGATTGAAAGAATCTGAATCTGATGATCTTGAGTTGAGCCAGAGTAGAGCAGGATTGGAGGGGGGTGGTGGCAGCTGCCTGGGGCCACTCAGAGCAGCTCAGCTGTGTCCCTGCACCCCTCTGGTGTCCCCAGATGATGGACCTGGCCCCAATGAAGAGCCTCCTGTGACAGCCATGACTCTTCCCAGCCAGTCCAAGGTCAACATCCACGCCATAGCCACACTGAAATTATTGGAATACAGGTATTTGGGAATATTGCCCATTCCTGAAGCTGTGAGAACACTGTCCAATAAATGCTTGTGGGTTTTTTCCCCACCTTCATTACACACCAAGCTGTCCACAAACCCTGCTGCATGTGGGCATTTCCCCCTTTAATTCCTGTGCTTGGGAATGGGCAGATTTAGATGGTGGGGTTTGAATTATTTTTTTGTATTACCAGATATTCTGCAGTAACTCATTGAAGTGCTGAATCCCAGCAGGTGCTTTTAGCACATTTGAAACCTTTTATGATTTTCACTAAGTCCCAGAACATCTTGTGGTAGGGGAGTCCCTGCTCAGTTATTCCTTAAATGGACCTGGAAGGGTTGGGAAATGGCAAAAAGTCCTATTTGGTGACATTGTGGGAATGGGGCAGCGCTGGGAGCTTTCTGCAGCTGCTCCCTGTGTTCTGCTCTCTGTGTTCTCTAGAAGAAGGTGGAAGTGCAGTGTTGATTAGCAGGCAGTGGTTAATTGGTGTCACTCCTGTCCCAGTGACAAGCAGGCTGCCGAGATCCCCGAGGCCGTGTTCGATGCCGTGGGCAACAACCCCGTGGCCACCGTCAACTTCAGCAAGAACCAGCTCAGGGAGATCCCCCCAAGGTACTGCTGGGAAGGCCATTCCCAGCTGGGGTTTGCTCTCCTGCCTTTGTTTCCTGCATGCTGTTCTCCCCCTGAGCTCTTTGGGCACACAGATCCATCCCAGTGTGGGGAGGCACTCGTGTGCAGGTGGGGCTGTGCAGTCACCGGGGCCAGCCACAGCCAGGGAGAGGCTTTCCCTGGCACTGCTGGGAACCAGTAATCCCTCTGTGTCAGGAGGAAGGCTGCTGTGTCTCTGGGAGCCCCAAAAAAATCATCCACACTGGTTTTTGAGGACAGTTTTTTCCCAGGTGTGCTGAACACTGTACCTCTGGCACAGGCAGCTTGAGCAGGTGCAATCCCAGAGGGACAAAAAGGCTTCTGGAGACTCAATTTTGGGAGCTGCTGCTTATGCATCCCATGCTGTGTGTCACTGTGTGAGGGGCTGCTGAATTCCCTGGGGTG
Organism: Serinus canaria; assembly: GCF_022539315.1. Taxonomy (NCBI): domain Eukaryota; kingdom Metazoa; phylum Chordata; class Aves; order Passeriformes; family Fringillidae; genus Serinus; species Serinus canaria. The sequence continues at coordinate 950,653 of NC_066322.1, read as the reverse complement.
GGTGAGGGGGAGTGTGCAGCTGCCTCAGAATTCCATGCAAATCCAGATAAGAGACAGGAGAGCTTTCTCATTTAATTGCCATTTATTTTAGGGCTAAGCCAGAGACTCTGAGGGGTTCAACAGGGAACTTCTTGAGTTGTGAAAACCTTGACACCAAAGCATGTTGGTATAATAAATAACCTTCTGAAAGCAGAGCAGGTACTCCCAGAGTTTGTAACAGCACAAGAGGAGAGCAGAAACAAAAGATGGGAAAAAATAGGAATTTTTGGTCAGGTTTTTTGGCTGCAAGAGAAGGTGGGTAAAGTCCATATTAAAGCATCTCCAGGGCAGGAGGTGGCAGTGATGTCACCTGGGCCGTGGTCTCTGAAACAGCTCCTGACTGCATTTACTGAGGAGGCTTTGGTAGCAATATTTGTGAGAGAAAATGCAATTAACTGTAGATAAATGATTTGAGCTTTGCCTTACCCCACATGTGAGGCTGGAGGAGCAGCAGCTCTCATGGGTGACATTGCATGATTTCCTCAAAATCCCTTCAGAAAAAAGCACAATTTGTCCTTGATTTGTAGAATAAACCAGGTTTTCTAATAACTTACAAAGCAACCATGAGCTTCCATAGAGAGAGCATCTTCCTTTTGTGCTTCAGGCTTGTGGAGCTGAAAGAATCAGTTTGTGATGTCAGCCTGGGCTTCAACAAAATCTCCTCCATTTCCTCGGGGCTGTGCCTGCTCCAGAAGTTGACACATTTGGATCTCAGGTTGGTGATGTGTGTTGTTGCACTTCCTTGCCTGGGAGCTTCTTTGCCTGCCTGCCTAAAGCAGCCATCTGTTCCAGTGGGATGGCAGCACTGAAATCATCCTCACTCCCAAAATCTCTCTGTGCCAGAGCCAGAATAGGAGGATGTGGCCTAAATTTGGGCCTTGCTTAAAGAAGATAGAACTGGTCCATTTCTTTTTCTGAGATGTGCTGGTGGAGAGATCCTGCCTCACTCACAGAAGGGTTCTGAGGTGTTGCTATTTCAAAACACTCCTGAAGAAGACCACACCAAAAAAAATCCTGGGAATTAGGACAGGGAAGGTGCAGATTTTGTTGCAGTCCTGGAAAGAGAGGCAAGAGATGGCTCCTCATTGTCACCTTGCCTCCTCTGATTCCTGAGAAATGCTCCTGGCCTTGTTTAGATTAGGATTAGCTCAATCCATTGATTTTGGGGAGCTTTGGAGTGACCTGAGTGATTCACTTTGGCTCCAGGGTCTGGCCACTTGGATAAGCTTTCCTCTGGAAACGAGGAGCTAAATTTCCAGGCAGCTGTGTGCAGTTGGTGGCTGCTTGGGAATACTTGGGAATCTTTAGAGGACAGGCTCTGAGTGTCCTCCTGGCAGAAATGGGAATCCCTGGCATGCTTTTGCCCCTGCTGTGAGGCAGTGAACTGGCTCCAGACTGTGCAGCTGATCTGGGAATTCTCAGCCAAACCCCTGACTAAGTTCAGTGCTTGTTGTTTGTCTTTCTTTGCTAACAGAAACAATGTTCTGACAGCCTTGCCTGAGGAAATGGAGGCACTGAAAAGACTGCACACAATAAATCTTGCTTTTAATAGGTGAGCAACTCTTCAGACTTAAAATACAATAATGAAAAGAGCGGGGCTGAGTTTGGCACAATTTTCCTGTGATGTGAGAACAAGGAGCCACTTCACTGAGCTGGGAGCACCCATGAAGTGCTCCTCTTTTGAATGCCCTGTTTCTGACTATTCCTCCTTTCTCTTCCTGAAGATTTAAGGTGTTTCCCAGTGTCCTGTATCACCTCCCAGCCCTGGAGAACATCCTGCTCAGCAACAACCAGGTGGGATCCATCGACCCTGTGCAGCTGAAGGGGCTGGACAAGCTGGGAACTCTGGACCTGCAGAACAATGACCTCCTCCAGGTGCCCCCAGAGCTGGGCAACTGTGAGAACCTCAGGTGTGTGGGGCCAGGGGGCCTGCTTAGGAACACATTTCTGTCTGAGTTCTTCAGGGAGTGTTTGCCAGAGGAAAGAGCACCCATTGGCAGTGTTGGGTTTGCCCAAAAAGCATCTCTGACCATCTGTAGAACGGGGCATTTTCTTCCGTGTCTTCCCTAATTTCTCAATATTGCAGAGAATTGTGGGAGTGGTTTCATCATTTAGGACTGATGCTGAGGGTCTGGGGGTTGTGTGAAGCTCATGGTGGAGCTTTGGGAGTGACATTTCCTTGCTCCCAGTCACACTGCTGGTGCAGCACCCATTGAACCAGGAGGTTGGACCAGCTGACCCCACTGCTCCCTTCCAGCCTGAGCCACTCTGGAAGTTTTCTTCTCCCTCCTCCTGGCAGAGGCTGAAGGAGTGGGGTGTGTGCTACACCCCCACTGATTTATCAGCATAAATTAAAATTCAGCTGTTTCAAAGCTCAGCTGCTGAGAACCAGGGCAGCAGCAACCCAAACTCCTTTAGCAGCACAGAAGGGGAACTCCCCAGGAATTTCAAAGGCCTCAGAAATCCTCATGCAGAGGCTGAGTGTGTGGGTACAAGGAGATTTATCCCAGTAACTCACCCGTTTGCAGGAGCCTGCTGCTGGAAGGGAACCCGTTCCGCACGCCCCGTGCCGCCGTGCTGGCCAAGGGCACGGCTGCCGTGCTGGAGTACCTGCGGAGCCGCATCCCCTCCTGAGCCTGGGCACTGCCACCTGAGCCTGGGCACTGCCACCTGAGCCTGGGCACTGCTCCTGAGCCTGGGCATTCCTCCTGAGACTGGCCATTCCCACCTCAGCCCTGAACATGGCCTGGCCAAGGGCACGGCTGCTGTGCTGGAGTACCTGCGGAGCCGCATCCCCTCCTGAGCCTGGGCACTGCCACCTGAGCCTGGGCACTGCCACCTGAGCCTGGGCACTGCCTCCTGAGCCCTGGGCACTGCCACCTGAGCCCTGGGCATTCCTCCTGAGCCTGGGCACTGCCCTGGGTATCCCCTCCTCAGCCCTGAGCCCTGGGCACTGCCACCTGCGCCTGGCCTGGCCAAGGGCACGGCTGCTGTGCTGGACTACCTTTGGAGCTGCATTCTCACTGAGCCCTGGCCATTCCCACCTGAGCCTGGGCATTCCCTCCTGAGCCTGGCCTGGCCAAGGGCCCAGCTGCACTGCTGTAATAGCTGCAGAGCCACATTCCAGCAGCACAGGAGCAGCCAGGTACCCCTTGTCCCACCAGCACCCCTGGGCTCCACTGCTTCCATCCTTCTCCTGCTCCTGGCTGGGAGTCTGCCCGGTGTTAAGGACCCAGCTGTGAAACATTCCCTGCCCTCTGCATGTTCCAGCAGGGATTTCAGGATCCCACACCACTCTGTTTACATTGTTTGTGATAAAGGACAGCAAGGAAAGCTGCTTTCAGCACAACCATGGTGCTTCCTGCAGCTGTTCTGTGCTCTGGTGAGAGTTGTCACCGTTGAAGCACTGGGGCCAAAGGCAGAAGGGAGCACTGGGGTTTGTATTCCTGTTTTCTCTTGTTTCATTGCTGTCCCCTGAACTGCCCCCTGGTGTGAGTGTGGTGGAGTGCTTGAGCTGTGAGGTGGTGAGAGGTGGCCCAGGTGTGTGCAGGGCTCACCTGAGTGAAACAGGGCTGGTGCTGTGCTGAGACAATAAATGTTCCCCTTGGATGTCTGCTTTGGGTCCTTCAAGCTGTAGCTGAGCTCTGTAGATGGGAACAGGGAGAACTTCTCTTGTTGAGACACACTTCCAAATGTCCTGCAGGTGGTATCTTTAATGGTAGCAGTCCTGTGGGTGGGACTCCACCACCCTCCAAGGCCTGAGCACCCTTTCCATGGGGAATTTTCTAAATATCCACCCTGAGCTCCCCTGCCCCAGCCTGAGGCCATTCCCTCTCCTCCTGTCCCTGTTCCCTGGAGCACAGCCCAAATCCCCTTGAATGTCCCCTCCTGGCAGGAGCTGTGCAGAGCCACAAGGGCCCCCTGAGCCTCCTTTTGTCCAGGCTGAGCCCCTTCCCAGCTCCCTCAGGGACTCTCCAGCCCCTGCCCAGCTCCATTCCCTGCCCTGGACACTCTCCAGCCCCTCAGGGTCTCTCATGGACACAGCCCTGGAGGTGCTGTAGCACTGCAGGATTTTTTACAGTTCCTCACTAAAATTCCCAGGTTTTGAACGTGTCTAGGTGAACATAAAACACTCTGAGCTCACCCACAGCTCCCCAGGTGTGGGAATTGCCTTCCAGCTGGAGCAGGGATGGCTCTGGGGGCTCAGGCCCAGCTGTCCCTCCCTGTGTCCCCAAGGAGGGGAGCAGCAGAACCTGGTCCTGGCTGCAGGAAATGGGAAAGGGAATGGGCTGGGAAAGGGTTTGGGGGAGTGAGGATGGGAAGGGCAGGATCTGTCCTGTGGGAAGCAGATGACAGGGGCTGTGTGCAGTGACAGCAGGGGACACCTGGAGCTCCAGGGCCACTTCTGCAGCTCCTTGGATGATGGAACTGCTGCTGCCCTCACCCCCTGCCCCCTTTTTTCCCATACATTTTATCCTTTGTGCGTTTGTCCTTTCATTCATTTCTTCATGCCTTTGTCCTCCATGCATTTATCCTTCCATGCATTTGTCCTTCCATGCATTTGTCCTTCCATACATTTTATCCTTTCATCCATTTCTTCCATGCATTTGTCCTTCCACACATTTGCCCCCCAAGCTGCCAAACGTGAGTTTTCTTCCCCATTTCCATCGCTCCCTTTCCATATTTGATGTCTCCCCTGGCTGCAGCTGGACCAGGGGAGCCCCAGTTGGGAGTTGCCCAATTTTCCAGGCTCATTCCCCCCTTTCCCTCCCTCTGAAACCTCCTTTCTGCCAGGAAAAAAAAAAAAAACCACCCAAAAGCCTTACAATAAGGTGACGTTTTTATTATTTATACAATAAAGAGACTTTTTAATGTTATTCAAAACACTTTTTTTTTTTGGAAATACTGAAAAAGGTGGGTACAGCAAAGCCGAAAATGGCTCTGCTGCACTGCACAGCATCGGTTCAGTCCCTGGGCTCCCTCTGCACGGAGCAGCTGCAAAATGCAGCAACCCCACAGCACGGGCCAGGCCCTCCAGGGCACGGGGAGGGGACAACCTGCATGTGCCAAGGGACAGGAGCTGATTGCACTCAATCAATAGATTTAAAATAGAATTTTTGAAGTACCTTTTTGCACATAAAATGAAGCAGCTTTCAAGTTCAGTAAGTCTTTATACTGCAAAAAACATGAAGTACATTCACAATCTATGTTAATAAAGTAGTAAATATTTCCTCATTCAGCTTTATTTACATGGATACTGGAATTCAACTGAAAAGTACAGTCATCTGGAATATAGCAATCTTTGAACACATACAAAAATGACCATTTCTGTATATAATTTAAGCTCAAAATCACAATTATCTCAAAATATTAATTACAATACAGCCATCTCCATCATAATTAAACATGTCTTTTATAAAATGGTAAAATCTTTACTAAAGGAAGCTGTTGGTTCTGAACTGGATACAGTACTCACAGGTAGAAAACCGAAGTGATGAGCGAGTGCCCTGCCCGGGGAGGAGGAGGAGGAGGGAGGGAGGGGACACAGGGCAGTGCCAGGAGTGCCCAGACTGGTGCCAGTCAGTCACTTCCACTAAATCAGCCGGAATCAGCCAGGGAGAGGATTGGCAAAAAGCTTTTTTTGGGGCTTCCTTTTGTTTTTTGGTTTGAAATCCCATGAAATTTGCAAACGGTGCCGTTTGGGGTTGGGTGGTGGTGCCCTGCAGGCCTGGCCTCGGTGACACCACGGCTGTGCCTGCCCGTGGCTCCAGGGCCAGGCCAGCTCCCCGTGGGTCCCTGTGTCCTGTCCAAACTGCTGCCCAGAAAGCTGTGTGGGCACGGGTGGGCCTGCCCTGCCTGCCAGGGACAGCCCTGGAGCTGTGCACTTCCAAAGGGATGGCGAGGGATGGGCACGGGCAGGGAGCTCCAGCTGGCACAGCATCCCCAGTTTCCTTTGGGAATTCTAACTGTGACATCCCACCAGTTCACAGAATCACAGAAGGGACCTCTGGACACCATCCAGCCCAGCCTGGAGCAGGGGACACGGGGATGTCCCCAGAGAGGGAAACCCCAGACCTGCTCTGGGCAGCTGCTCAGGGCCCTGCCCCCAGGGAAAGAAATTCTTCCTCGAGCTGAGGTGGGACTTGCTGGGTTTATTTATGTCCAAATCCTGCCAGGGTGGGTGCTGACCCTGCAGCTCTGTCACCCCCTGAGCCATTTGGGGACCTGTCCCCAACCCTGCTGCTGTGGGACAGGCTCTGCCTGGCCAGGGGGTCCCAGCAGGACATCCCTCATCCAGGGCAGTTCCTGGGAATAAACACCCTGATCCCCCTGGGACCGGGGCCTCTCCTGAGCCCTTCGGGGGGGTTCTTTTCCCTGGTTTTCATTCCCAGTCCTTCATCCCCCCCAGAGCTCTGTGCAGGGACATCTCTGATTGCATCAGGGAACTCAGTGCTAAACTCCAGCAGAGAGGGGTCCCAGCCCCCCTGGGAATGGGAATGGGCTGGGGGGGAAGGGCCCTCAGAGCCCACCCAGTGCCACCCCTGCCATGGCAGGGACACCTCCCACTGTCCCAGGCTGCTCCAGCCCCAGTGTCCAGCCTGGCCTTGGGCACTGCCAGGGATCCAGGGCAGCCCCAGCTGCTCTGGGAATTCCATCCAACCCCTGCCCACCCTCCCAGGGAACAATTCCTAATTCCCAATCTCCCATCCATCCCTGCCCTCTGGCAGTGGGAGCCATTCCCTGTGTCCTGTCCTTCCATGCCTTGTCCCCAGTCCCTCTCCATCTCTCCTGGAGCCCCTTCAGGCCCTGGGAAGGTCTTTAACCAAGAGGTTTAACATCTTTACACTCCAAGTGCTCACTACCAACAGCAAACCAACCTCCTGGACATTTCCATTCACATTTTTCCTGGATTTCCTTGGCTCTGCTCTCAGCTGCCCCACTCACCCTCAGCCTTGTCCTGCCTGCTCCCTGTGTGGACCCCCCTGTCCCCTCCCAGGGCTGGCACTGCCACCAAACACGGATACAGACATGGATGTGTTAAAAGAAACCTTGGAAAACATGAAACCGGATTTGAGGATGTTAAATGGTCGCTGCTGGGAACAACTGGCTGAGAACTTTCCTGGTTTGCCATCACCTGGGTAGGAGCTGTGAGCTGGCCCTGGGAAGATGGGAAATTATCAGGGGTGGAGGGTCCTGGGGGCTTCCCTGGGCCTGCAGCTGCCCAGCTCCCACAGCCAGAGAGAGAAGGTTTGGGAATTCTTGGAGAAGTGGAGCATCCCCGAGGGCTGTGGCTGCACCCTTGGCTGTGGGATTTTGGGTGGGAATGGTGCAGGTGATCCCAGAGCCAGCTGTCCCTCAGCCCCTGGCCATTGCCTGAGGGCACTGGGATCCCCTGAAAACCCCTGCAGGGCCTTCCCTGTGTTTTTCCATTCTGCTGTCAGGGATAACCGGGCTGGACCCCGGCACCCCTGAAGCAGCAGCAGCTGGGCACAGTCTGGGCTTTGGGATTCTCCCTTGGGAACAGCCCCAGGACTGGGACATGAGGGGTTGTTCCCCTGGCCCTGTGCTGGGAATGCTCCTCCCGGGCTGGCTCGGGGTCACCTGCTGCTCCCTGGGATGTGTCTGTGCCCATCCCTTTCCAGGATCCAGTCCAGGATCCCAGAAAGCCTCACCCACGGGAATATCCCGAGCAGGGCCTGGAGCAGAGGGGGAAAATACACAACAATGTCAATGGGGAGTCTGAAATGAAAAATTAACGAGTTAAATTAGCAGCAACAAAAGGAGTTTTACTGCCACCATCACAACCTTCCTCCATCCGTGAGCCAAACCTGCCTGTCCTCGGTGTTCTCCTGTAGTGTGTGCACATGGAATCGAGGGAAGAGCCAAAGCAAAGGGAGTTAGCCTGTTCTGGAGGGAGTCACCCCCTTCCAGAGGGAGTCACCCCACTCCAGAGGGAGTCACCCCCTTCCAGAGGGAGTCACCCCACTCCAGAGGGAGTCACCCCACTCCAGAGGGAGTCACCCCACTCCAGAAGGAGCTATCCCATTCCAGAGGGAGTTACCCCTTTCCAGAGGGAGTTACCCCATTCCAGAGGGAGCTGGAATCTTAGAACCATGGAATGAGTTGGGTTGGGAGGGACCTTGAAGCTCACCTTGCTTAACCCCTGCCATGGCAGGGACACCTTCCACTGTCCCAGGCTGCTCCAAGCCCCGTCCAACCCGACCCATTCCAGAATGAGTTCACCCATTCCAGAAGGAGCTAACCCATTCCAGAATAAGTTCACCCATTCCAGAGGGAGCTGTCCCATTCCAGAGGGAGCTGTCCCATTCCAGAAGGAGCTAACCCATTCCAGAAGGAGCTGTCCCATTCCAGAAGGAGCTCCCCCATTCCAGAAGGAGCTGTCTCATTCCAGAGGGAGCTGTCCCATTCCAGAAGGAGCTAACCCATTCCAGAAGGAGTTCACCCATTCCAGAAGGAGCTGTCCCATTCCCACGTGGGCTCCTTGTCCCGAGGTCCCAGAGTTACAGCTGGAGAAGTCTCTCACCCTGTGTAGTGAATTGTTCCTGATCCCTACGGAGCCAGCTATACACACGGCATATGTACAGGTATTTTCATAAGGCATAGAATATCTTTGCATTGAAAATAAATGAACATTATTAAATTTAATTTAATATATACTTTCTTTGAGGTGTTTATGAAAATATTTTCTTCTCTATACTTTCGTATGCGACATGATAGAAATATTTCATGGGAAGTACAGGTTAATATATTTCATCTTTATAAAGGCATATACAACTTTGAGGCAGTGTTTCTGATGGACAGCAGAATTCCTAAAGGACTTGTATGTGCTTCTGTGTTTTGAAATCATATGAAATTGACTTTTAAGAAGGAACTTGGTTAAAAAAACGCACCAATGCACAGCCAGAGGCTGACAAGTAAAACTAATACGGAGCCACATGAACAATATATTTATAGAGTTAATTCTTATATTTCCTCCCGATGATTGGTACTAACATAGAGTATTATACATTTGGCACTACCGTTTGCCATTGGTCCAGCAATTGGCAAAAAATTGGTTTCCTATGTATAAATCCTTTTGAACATTAGATCTGGCTAGACATATTTACTATTTATAAAAAAATATTTAGACAGTAAGCTCACGTTGGATAACTAAGTCTACTGTGTTCTGGAAACTCTTCAGTAGGAGCACAGCCTTCTCGTGTTCCAGGTGGACAAAGCTGTGTCCGTTGGCCTGCAGCAGGGAAAACACAAGGGGAGAGGCTTTAGTGCCTTGTTTTGGGGGGAAAAAAGGGCTGTTTGGCAATGAAAAGCAAGGCTGAAATAAAGGATGAACGCATGAGGGTTTCTCACGAGCACAGAGCACACATTGCTCTTGTCCCCTGTGGGCTGGGCTGGGGGCTCCAGGGAGTGATTTCATTCCCACTGAAGTCATGCTGTGACTCTGGCACAGCTCTGGGCTCTGACCATGCTGAAAGCCTCCACCCAATAAAACACCTTTCCTCTGGGAAAGAGGAATCCACGTTCCAGGCAGGGAAGATTCCAAATCCACCGACAGCTGTGCCAAAACCAGGCATTGATGGAATCCCAGAACTCTGCACTGTGGGATGGGAGGGATCCAGAGGGAGCTCATGGGGCAGGGTGGGGGGACAGTGGGCCAAGGCTGGGGGGAGATGGATCTGAGCCCCAGCTGGTGGCACAGACAGGGACAGACTCCAGAGGGAGGATCTGGCTGGAGAGTCTGGAACGAGGTGCTGAGGGGAACAAAGGGGGAATGGCTGGGGCTGATCAGGGTCCTGACACAGCCTCAAGCTGCACCAAGGGGAATTTAGGCTGGATATCAGGAAAAAGTTTTTTACAGAAAGGGGGATAAAGCTCTGGAATGGCTGCCTGGGGAGGTGGTGGAGTCCCCATGAGTCCCCATCCCTGGGTGTGTTTAACAAAGCCTGGATGTGGCACTGGGTGCCAGGGTTCAGTTGGGGTGCTGGGGCTGGGTTGGACTTGGTGATCTTGGAGATCTCTTCCAGCCCAGTCATTCTGGGAATTCCGGGATTCTGTGGTTCTATGGGAATGGCTGGGGGGGCACTGTCAGACCTCAGCAGGAAGAGAAGGAGAAATTTGATGCCCAAACAAAGCACAGGGTTTGACCTCCCTTTGAGGGAAAAATTCTCCACCCTGACCCTCCCCATTCCCTCTCCTCCTGTCCCTGTTCCCTGGAGCACAGCCCGACCCCCCGGCTGTCCCCTCCTGGCAGGAGCTGTGCAGAGCCACAAGGGTCCCCTGAGCCTCCTTTGCTCCAGGCTGAGCCCCTGCACAGCTCCCTCAGGGACTCTCCAGCCCCTTCCCAGCTCCCTTAGGGACTCTCCAGCCCCTTCCCAGCTCCCTCAGGGACTCTCCAGCCCCTTCCCAGCTCCCTCAGGGACTCTCCAGTCCCTTCCCAGCTCCATTCCCTGCCCTGGATGGTCAGGTTTGGGGGTGGGCAGAGGATGGAGGTGCCCCAGCACAGGGGACAGTCCCTGCCCTGGGGCTCTGCCCGCGGGTTTTGATCCAACCCGGGCTGACAGCGCTTTGGGCAGCAGCTGTAAATGAATACTGAATCCCCCCCAAAGGCCCCAGGCAGTCCAGCCCTGCTGCAAACACCACCCTCTGTGCTTCCAGGCTGAGCCCTGAGCCCAGCACTCCCCAGCACCCCTACCTGGAGGATTTTGTCTCCGGGCTGGAGCAGACTGGAGGCGGGGCCGTCAGGCTGAACCCTAGTAACAAAGATACCCTATAAGTCAGAAGTAACACAGGTTAGGATGCTTTCTCCAAGAACTACATCCCAAAAAACACAGGGCTCCCTCCCTAGCTGGGGCCTGGGGGCTCTGCATGCCCTGAGGTGGGCTGACACCAAACTGGTTTATTCTGTTTGCAGCTCCCTGGGACCTCCAGCACTTAGCAATATTTGTGGGTCATCTTATGTCACAGATATCTTTTCTGAAAAGTCCTTTGCTAGGATTTTTTCTCCTGAGAAGCCTCAGAGGAAAGAAAAGCAATGATTATCTGCTGCTGTGGGATGCAGCAGGTGCAGCTTTGGTTGGTCCATGGGAGTTGTTGCTACTTGATGGCCAATCACAGGTCCAGCTGTGTTGGGACTCTGAGTAGTCACAAGATTTTATTATCATTCCTTTCTATTCCTTTCAAGCTTTCTGATGAAATCCTTTTCTTCTATTATTTTAGTATAGCTTTAGTATATAATTTTCTTTTTATATAACATAATATATACCATAGAATAATAAATCAGACTTCTAAACATGGAGTCAAGATTCTCATCTCTTCCCTGGTCCTGGGACCCCTGTGAGCACCACCACAATCTCACACTGAAATCCCACATCACAAAGAAAGTCCAGCATGAACAGGGCAAGAGTGGCAGCTTGTCAGGAGGGAAATTAAAATGGAGCAAGAGTTAATTATTGGAATAGTGCATATCCTAATCTGTACAGCAATCTTTGCTCCCTCTAGGAAGCACAGCTTGAATTTCATTATTTGAAATATTTATGGAAGTTCCCACTGTCCCTGCAATGTGAATCCAGTGTTATCCAAGAACATCAGCTCCAGGAATGTGTTCAAGGCCTCCTTTTCCAACAAACTCCAGCCAGTTCCATGGCACCAAACACAAATCCACAGGGGTAAGGGTCCACTTCCCCATCCTACAGCCCTGGCAGCTGGGACTCAGCACACCTCGAAGTTTTCGTGGCCTCCTTCTATTGCAAATCGATTTATTGAAATGTGCAATTCCCAAAATGAACCCTGAGTGTCCCTGACCACCACCAGGTGTCAGTTTTAACTCCCAGGACAGGAGACAGCAGCTGCCACGGGCTCTGTAAGGATCCAGGGATTCCAGGCTGCTTTGGTTTGACACAGCAGCTACAAACCCTGCAATTTCAGCCTCAAGGGATGATACTGTACTTCAGTATAATAAATATAATATAATAAATATAATATAATATAATAATAATATAATATAATATAATATAATATAATATAATATAATATAATATAATATAATATAATATAATATAATACTATAGATAAGATATTAAAAGATATAATTTATATATATATCTATAATATATAATATAATATACTCTAATTAATTTATTAAAAGTTTATTTCAATAAACTTTTAATAAATTAAAAGGGTCTAAGGCAACTCTTAAAAAGTGAGAGAGACAATTCTCCAGAAAACAGCCCAAAAAATTTTCTTGTCCAGGGAATATGGGCCAGACACTCATGGGATTGATGCTTGATTCCCTCAACTTCTTTAACTGGGAAAACAAGCAAAGAACACTCTGCCAAAATAAACAAACAACAAAAAATCCACCCAAGGACAAAGCTAAGAATGGGGGAAAAAAAATCTTTCAATTACACCAAGAGAGAGGCACAAACATCCCCCTCCCGTTCTCTGCCTCCACTCTGTGACCTCTCAAACCAGGAGCAGGGAGAGAGGAATTTCAAACTTACCTTATCAGAAGGTTTGAATGGATTTCCTTGTCCACTTATTCCACCACTGATACTAAACCCAAGGCCAGGATTCTTCTCTATCCTCACGCAAAACTAGGCAGGAAAAACAAGGATGTCAGCACCGGACCCTGCCCCAGGCAGGCGCCTCCTGCCCTCACATCCCATTTCCCTGGAGGAGCTGAGCCCCTGCACCCCACAAAATGGAATAAAATGATAAATCAGCCCTCTGAGAACTCGGAGTCAATTTCTCAGCTCTCCCCTCATGCTGGGGAGCTGCCCCGTGCCCCGAGGCTCACCTGCTCCTGGTAGGCGTCGGTGCTGCGCTGGCCCTTGGTCTGGATGAGGCACCGCTGGGGCTGGGGGGCCCGGGAGCCCTGCGAGGACGGGATCTGGATGGGCAGGGGGGGCTGGTACTGCTGGATGGTCACCTTGTTCATGCCGCCCTCGTACTGCTGCTCCCGGCTCCGGTGCTGCAGGCTCTGCGAGCCCATCAGCGTCTGGATGTGGCTACCTGCCTGTGGGCGAGCAGCGCCTCAGGACAGCCCGCCCATGGCCCCCGGGGTCCCGCACCCTGCCCTGCCCCGGCACGGCCTCTGGAGCTGGGAAATGCCCGCTCCTGGCACTGCTCATCCCCATTTCCCGCAGATCACGGACCAACAACTCGGCTGTCCGGCCAGCTCCATCCCACACCATCAGCTTCCCTGCTCCTCCTGTGCCTGGAGGTGTCTCTGGGAGCAATGGCTTTGGTTTCCACCCCCTGCAGCCCTGCTGCGCTCGGGATCCCTGGCTGCATCTCCAAGGATAAGGCTGGGAGCAGCAGGAGCTCCTTGGGATCCTCCTCTGTGCACACCGTGGTGTCACTCGCTGCTGGGACTTCAGGGCTGGGCAGGGCAGATCTCCTGACAGTGATCCCTGTGATTATCCTGGCTCGTCCCTGCAGCTCCTCCTCCAACGGCTCCGTGAGGATTCTCCAGTCTCCAGCTCTATGGTCAGAGCGCTGCTGAGCAGAGCTGGGGCTGGGAGGGGAGCCAGGAGCTCCAAGAACTGGAATTCAATGTCCACCATCACAGAAGCACCAGAAATGAGTCCCTTTTCCAGGGAGTTTATCAGCAAAAGGGCAGTGCCTGTGCAGGGCTGGGCTGCAGCCATCCCACCCCTCGTGCTCTTTATGGACTCAGCATCATCCCTGGGGTGAGACCTCGGGATGAGACCCTGCAGGAGCAGCCCTGCCCAGCCCTCTGTGCCCCCTGCCCACAGCAGAGCCAGAGCACAAAAAGGGGTGATGCCTCAGGGTTTGGCTTTTCTATTTTCACATTCTGTGCTGCTTTAGTGTGTGGGTCTGAGCTTGACATTATGGGATGGTGAGCACTGCCCAGAGCAGGGAGACAAAACAATTCCTGCTCCAGCTGGGCACCAAGGACAAATGATCCCAATCTCAGCCCAGGAGCACAAACCCCGTGGGCTGGAGAGAGAAAAACAAGCAGGGTGGGAGTGCCTGGGCTAAAGCTGGGCTGGGACAATGAACTGCAAGGTGGGAATGGAGCAGAGCTGATCCCAGGGAGAGACCCCGTGCCCGGCCGGGCATTTTGGGGCCATTTTGGGTCATCTTGGGTGCAGCCCTGGCTGGGCTCTGGTGCTGCCCAAGGTGGATCCATGGAGGAGATCCTTGGAATCAATCCCTGCTTTATTCTGGAACTCTGCCCTGTCTCTGCTCTGGGGCATCAGGGACCCCATGAAAACACCGCCCTCAACCACAGCAATTCCTGCTTTCAGGGTTGGAGCAGCCCCGGGTGCTGCCCAGGGCTGTCCTGCTGTCCCCAGAGCTGTCCCCAGGGCTGCCCTGCTGTCCCCAGAGCTGTCCCCAGGGCTGTCCCCAGGGCTGTCCCCAGGGCTGGGCCGTGCCTGCTGGCACCCCTTACCTTCTTGGTGACGGTGTCGGGGGGCACGTCCCGCCGGCCCAGCGGGTAGGGGTTCCAGGGGCTGCCCACGGCCACCTCGTCCTGCCCGTTGTCCAGGAGGCCGCTCTGCTGTGACGGGGTCTGTTCACAAAGGCAGGGCAGCCTTTAGTCACCAGCACAAACCCTCCACACTCAGCCACAACAGCCCAGCCACGCACACAGCGCCCAGCCTGCCCAGTGCTCCACCAACACAGCGTCACCGGGGGCTCTCTGCAAGCAGGAGGGCTGGAGAGGCTCAGGACAGAAATAATGAGAATAATGAATGGTGAGAGAGAAGAGAAAACTCACTGGACGGGACTCATTACTTTCAGAGCAACAGATTCTGGAGAAATTCCAATATTTAAAGAGCCCGGCGTTAAATCTGGGGTTAGGACTTGCTCCCTGCTCATTCCAGCAGCAGGAGCTTTGTTAGGAAGGATTTGCCACCGAGGCAAAGGAGCTGTTTGTGTTTTGTGCAGCAAACATCCCCTGCTGGCAGTGGGGCAGCTCCCAGAACCTCCTGCCTTGTGCCAGGGACATTTTTGTAGATTATTAACCTGGAAGTCGATGTTTGCCTCATCGTGAATGGTCACAACACACAGGGAAAGTTTCCCCAATGCTCATAATTCCCTTTTCTCTCCTGTTCCATGTTTCTTCCTTGGCACTTTCCCCCCTGGTTGTTTCATTCCTGTTTTCAGGACTTTGGAGGGGGTTTGGACTTTTCCTGCCCCACCCTGAGTTTCCATGATCTGTCCCTCTGTTTCTCCATCATCACTGGGAGTTTTCCTAACACCTTTTGGGTGTCAGACTTCCCAAAACTCCAGCATTGTGCTGCCACAGACAGCACCTGGCACACTTCAGTGCTTATTGATTAATGGGAATCTGCAAAGGAGCAAAAATTATCTGTTCTTCCCCTCAGCCATTCCAGGCATCTCTTCTCCAGCTTTGAGTAAAAAAAAAAAAAAATCAGGATACATTTCTCTAGATGGATGAAGAATTAATCAAATTTGCTTTGAAATGTGAAAGGTGGGAATTTTTCCATTAAAAACTGTTTTTGGACAGAAGTTGAAAAGTAAATAGAAGGAAATTATGATTTAAATCACATCTCTGAGGTGAAGTGAAAAAAGTCCAACCCTGATTATTTAAAATGAAAGGAAACTTCCATTATAATTCTTGCATCATTCAAGAAATCTTCCAGAAAAATAACGGAATTTGTGCTTTTCCTTCCATGAAAAACCACTAGAAAAAACATTTCCCCTGTTTAAAGCCCAGGATCTCCTTGCAGAGCTTTCTTTACCCCCACTAAAATGGAAAAATGAGCAATTCCCTCCAGAGCTGCCCTGGGATCTGCTCACACCCCAAGGGATCCATTTATGGGCCCAGCCTCTCTGATATTCCCAAGCAAGGTGGGAATTCCCATCCTGGGAATGGGCTGCACCAAACCACAAACTTCTAAAACGTTCCACTGGCCAGGAGTGGAAAAGATCCCTCTGGAGAGAGCTGGGCCTGACCTGCAGAGGGGAGTTTGCCCTCCAGAGGGAAAAGGGAAAATGCAGAGAGCACTCTCAGCTTCCTCCAGAAACAGGGAAATCCTGGGATTTCATTTGCTGCAGCAAAAGGAATTTGCCCCCAAAATTGTGGCTGTTTCCTGAGCTGGGACAGGCTGCAACCCAGCTCCACTTCCAGGAAATCTGGGGAAAGGAGGAAAAGCAGCACTTCCCACGTTTTCTGCAGGGAGCAGATCGATGTCATGAACATTTCCAAGGCAATGCATTGTTAAGGTTGATTTCCTGACAGCCAGAGCTCACTCATTACTCTCTCGAATCCAGGCCACGGGAAGGAGGGAGCAGAAGAGGCAAGGATTCAACTGCTGTGGCCTGGATTCTTTAGGAAATGCAAATTCTGTGGAAGGTGTGAAGCAATAAAATTCAACAACACTAAATATACACGGCATTTTCCCAACAGTCATTTCCCCCTGCGGTGATCTTTCCCAACAACAACTTTCCCAAACAAGTACAGCGAGAGAACAACCCCTCAGTGCAGCTCAGCATCACAGTTTCTATGGACATGGAGCAATGGAATGCTGGGGAGAGAGGAAAGCAGAATAATCCACATCAGACCACACCCCAAAATAGGTCACAGAGCAGATTCCTGGGTTTCCTCAGACATCCACCATTAATATCCACGTTCACCTACAGCCTAAAACCCTGGCAGTGCCTCAGAGCACCTCATTCCCAACCTGTGGAGGGAACCAGCACCACTCTCTGGGGCTGATGCCCAACGGGTTTTTCCAGGGATTGGTGACACGAACCTGAGCAGACAGACAGGGTCTGGGGAAGCAAAGACAACACCGGGGTGTCCCTGCCCAGCACACACATCCAGGGGGTCCCCTCGGAGCCTCCCGCCCCACCACACAGCAGCACAGACCCAGAGCAGCACGGGAGCCTGGGGGGGCATGGCATGGAGGTGACAGGGCATGGAGGGTTGGGGACAGTGGGGAAGGCCTGGCACTGCTCCCTGGGTGCTGCCATCCTGCCCTGGATTGCCGGGAATTCCGGCTGGAGGTCGGCAAGAGGAGCAGGGCTGAGCTCTGGGCCAGCTCCTGCTGCTGCATCATCCTGCTCTCCTCAAACCCTTGGGTCTGAGCTCTGAACCCTTGGAAGGCTCCTTTGGGAATTGCTGTTCCACAGGGACCAGCCTGGCCATTCCCAGCCCAGATGGAACGCTGGGATCTGGGCTCTGCTGCCCTTTCATCACTCACAGAGCTGCTGCTGCTGCTGATTTGTCCCCTCAGCCCCCGTGCCAGGGCAGGGAGAGGCTGAGCCATGCCCCTCAGGATGCAGGAAAAGCTCTCAGCATCCCTCCCTGGCACTGAGAATCCTGCAGGAATGGCCCTCTCTGCCTTGTTCTGCGTGCCTCTCCCTTCAGATATTCCTTGGGAATACATGGTTTTGCATGTCTGTACTAGGCAACAATATATTGATAATAAACATAAGATAAACAGTTAATAATGAGGGAAATATTCTCTTTTTTCAGCGTTTCTCGTAGTTTAAAATGGGTTTGGGTGTGGTAACGTGTTCAAAACCCATCAGGAATTACAGCACACCCAATTAATGCTCAAGTATTAGAATCCCTGTCTCCTGGAGCCTGTTTAACATTTCCACACCCATTTTTCTAGGATCAAACAGTCCCAGAGCAAACCACGCTCCCCACTGAGCAAATGACAGCGCTGGCGTGTGTGAGGAGAGCAGGAGAGCAGGAATGGCAGCCAGGGAGCCCCGGAATCCAGAAAGCAAGGCCACCACGGGGCAGAGCTGCGTCCCTGCCAGCCTTGCTTTGTGGAGCGGGCATCCTAAAAGCAGGAGGAAGAGGCAGAAGCTAAACCAGGAGGAAGCAAGGATCATTAATTAACCGGGAATGCCGGCAGTGCTGGCTGGCCCATACTTACTTTCGGTAGAGGTAGCTCTTGAAGCATTTGGTTTTCAAATTTAGATTTAGGCTGCAAGTTTAAAGTCATGCTTCGGCCGGCATGCATGGCTGAAACCCCTCCAGAGTGCAGCATGCCAAGGCTAACTGTGTGGTGTTTGTAAGCAGCGCTCTGAGTAGAGGAAACAACCACGGGACACATATGAACACACATGCTCAGAATTAAGTCTCACACATACATGGTTAAGTTCACAGAGTTTTAGTTTAAGCCAACAAACAGTCCCGAGTATCGAGAGCTCCTCCAGGCATGCACTGGTCACACACAGCGAGTACATTGCTCCTCGTACAGAAAATGGGCACCAGAGAGGACTTGGTGACACGCTGACAGCACAAGGGAGGTGGTGGGATTTGGACTTCACCTGCTACAAGTCTCACTTTGGCAAAAAAAGGCCAAATTTGGGGTGGGCTGTGCAGCCAGGGCTGTGCCTGGCGTGGAGGAGCAGTCCTGCTCCCCAAAATCCTGGCTGGCCACGTGGGACGAGCCGGGCAGGGCGGGGATACGGGTGCTGTGCCCACCCAGGCAGGGCAGGGACACGGGTGCTGTGCCCACCCCAGGGACAGGGGCTGCTCCCCAGGGCTCCCACCAGCCCAGCCCAGCTCCTTGGAGCTCTGCACCCAGCAGGAACCACCTCACAGGGGTCAGGGACAGCCACCAGTGCCAGCTTTTCCAGGGTTAAAGCACCCTTCAGACACGTTGTAAACCAAGAGTAAAGGTGTTCCCTAAGCCAACAGCACCTGGCAAGGGTTTGTTAGCACCAGGAAGGGCCCTGCTCGGGGGGCACTGGTTTCCCTGGGTGGGAGGCAGTTTCCAGTGGGTTTACACAGCACAAGGAGAAGAGCTGAGGGAGGAAAACACTTCAGCCTTGGAGCCCCTATTTGAAGTTTCCCCATTTGATCCTTAAGGATAATTGAGTATCATCACATCCCAGCGACTGGAAGGTAAGGAGAATATTAACACCAAACTCAGGAGGCTCCAGCATAGAGCAGTGTATGGACACATTTGGCAATGACCCCTTATGCATTTCACCACAGGAATTTGTCACAACCACTTCAGATCACGGAGTAAATCGGATTCACGGATTAGGTCATTAAATAGGTAATGACTGAATCATGCACTAAAGTACCCTTTGGATAGAAGGCAAATCGGCAAAACTTCCTACAGCTAAAAGGAGTAATGATCACATTCCCATCAGAACCGTGGCAGTGGATACCCAGGGAGAGTTCTCAGTTATAGACACTTTTAAACCCCTGCACTAACAGTGACACCAGAGCTAAAATACATTTTATTACTTATTCTCTTTTTCCTTTATTCCCTTTTACTGCCAAGACGTGCCCAGCACCTCTCCAAGCTCTCGGTCGTTACTGACCTGGTGGCTCCAGCAGCGCTTCCACGGGCAGGGGAGAACCTCAGGGTTCTTCCTGATTTTGGGCAGAGCTGCAGGAGCCACCACCCCAGTGACGGGCACCGGATTTACCCCGGTTTCAGAATCGCCACCCCAGTGACTGCCCCAAGGAACGTCACCGGCGTGAAGCCTCTGGATTTACCCAGCACCCGGAGCCACCGCCCCGGCGACCGTCCCGAGGGGCATCATCAGTGAGGAGCCTCTGGATTTTCTGGGATCCCTCACTCCAGCTGAGCACCCCCAGGTCCCTCTGACACCACGGCAGGAATTTCATCCCTGGGAATTCTGGCGGTCACCACTGCACGTGCAAATCGTTTTGACAGAGCGAAACACACGACTAAAGGCATTAATTGCAGAGAAATGCCAAACATACCCTGTCTAACCTTCTAGCTTCTATATGTCTAAGTAGCTGTTGTCTCCAGTCAGCGGGCATTTTAGCACAGCTCTCATTTCCCTTCCCAGGGGGAGGCCTCGGCTTTATATCACTGCTATCGGAAGGCTTGTCGCCATAGTTACCCAAGTTATAGTCTGACGGAATCTTTTCCAGCAGAGCTGCCATGGTGGGCCTCGCTGAGACCGGCCGCGTTTGGGCCGTGCCGTAGCTCTCTGTGCTGTAGCTTCGTGCCGACAGGGGCCTCCTTTGCGTGAGGTTTTTAACCGGGAAGCTCCCGGTCTGGGCTTTCACTTCCTGGTAGGAAGGGTGCTCGTCTTCGTAGCGCCCGTTGCGCTTGAGGAACTGGGCCTCGGGCACGGCCATGCTGCCCTGGCGCTCCGGGCCGCCGCGGAACGGGGCCCGGCCGTACCTGTCCGCCCCCGGGGGCAGCTCCTGGGGCTCGCCCACCCTGCGGAACACCGACATCTCCGCCGAGCTGGCCAGCGAATCCGCCCTGCGCAGGAAACCGGGGCGCCCGGCCGGGCCGGGGAAGGGGGCGGCCGCCGGCTCGTCGCCCACCGAGGGCTGCGAGAAGGAGAACATGGGCTCCACGGGCGCGTAGCCGCGGTAGCCCCGCGGGCTCACCAGCTCCTGGGGCAGGCTCTTGGCCGGCTGGGGCAGGTACTCGGCGTTGAGCTGGAAGGGCGGCAGGAGCCGCTTGTCGGCCGGGAGCTCCACGGCGCCCTGGGGGTTGAAGCTTTGGTCGAACTGATAAACCTTCTTGGTGACCGACGCCTTGTGCTGCGGCTGCACCTTGACGCTGCCGTAGGTCAGCAGCTCGTCGTCCAGCATGGGCACGGACTGGCTGCGGGACATGCTCAGCACGCCGTGCTCCGGGCCCAGCAGCTTGTCCACCCTCTCGTGGGGGCCCACGGTGTCGTTCCCGGATGCATAGTTTTCCAGGGGGATGTTGTACACCTTGTACGCACCGATGTCGATCTCGTCGATGCTCTGCGACTTCTTAAACTTGTTCGTTTTTAAATCCCTCATCATCGGGGAGAGCCGCTCCGTGCTCTTGCTGATGGAGATGACGTTTTTGGAAGGGTCCGGGCGACAGTGCACGTGGGAAAAGACGTTCGTGAGGCTCCTGTTAGCGTTGGCGTCGTGGTATTCCCACGGAATTCCTGGAGTGAAAGTGCTCGTCATTTCGGGAGACTCCTTGACGTGATCTTTCCGCTCGGGCAAAGGGCTGGTGTTGGGGGTGCTTTCCAGTTTGGAAGGAAAAGCTGTCCTGTCTTCAAAAGGACTGGGGGTTCTGGTCCAATTTTGCCAAGGATTGGGAGGAGGCACTTCAGAGTCGTGTGCGTTTCTGAGCGCGGGCTGCTCCAGCTCCAGGGGGATCCCCACGATCCTGTCCTGCCGGATCAGCGGCCGGCGCCCGTGGGCGGAGGAGCTCCTGGATTTGGTGCTCAGCAAGGGGTTGGTGCCGGCGTTCTCTGCCGCGCTCTCCTCGGCCACGAATCCCGTGTTGTCGTAGTGGGAGCCGTCGTTCCAGCTGTCGGCGAAGGCGTCGCTCAGCGGGCGCCGCTCCGGGCGCGCCGGGACGTTCCCGGCCGGAGCCGCTTCCCGCTGGCTCAGCAATGGCTTGGTCTCCAGGGGCTGTGGGAACGACTGGGCCAGCCTGCAAAGACAAGAGAGGGGAACAAGATAAAATGTCCTCTGTCCCGGCACGCCAGCGCCCATCGTCCTTGGAAAGCAGCTCGGCCTTCTCCCGCCTGCGCCCTGGCTTCGGGATCGCACCGGGAGACTCCGGGGGTGCTCAGCACGGAATATTCCCAGCTGGAAGGGCCCCGCAAGGATCACTGAGTCCGGGAATCAAACCTGCCCCCTCGGTGTTTTTTAGCCTCAGCCGAGCTACTCTCGAGCTGTTGGGAGCTCCGTGGGTGCCGTGCCGCTGGCACGGGAACGGTGGCAGCAGGTTTCTGCCCCGGAGCACAGGCTCTGACAGGACACGCACGGAGAAGCTAAGAAGTCACTCAAAGGCCTGGCTGGCTCCGTGCTGTGCTCCCAGAAATCCCGCTGAACAGACTTTCCTGCTGTAAAAATAACGGATGAGTGCAGCAGAAGGTTTCCCCCACCTTTTAACCAGAGACACCAGGGGCACCAGAGGCAGTTTTGCTGCCTGTTGCCATCCAGCTCTTTAACGGGGCAGAGCTGTGGAGGGAACAGCGTGAGGGGATTTAGGGCAGGCACGGTCAGGACAGGCTGGTCCTGGAATGTTTCCAGTGCAGGTTATGGCTTTTCAAGAACCTTTTTGGAGGTCCAGGGCAGAGGGAGATGGGACAGCAACAATGGGACACCAACAGCTGCAGCTCCACCTCCAGGAGCATTAAGACCTGGAGAGGGCACAGAGCTGAATCACCAGCTGTGGGATTATGGAATGTGGAGGGTGGCCATCTCTGCACAGCCAACGTGGGACAAAACCGGGGATTTTTAAACCCAAACGCCCTAACAGGGTGACTCTGAGGGCCCAGAGAGGACAGAAGGGAAGCAGAAGCTGCGTCAGGAAAGATGTCACACCTGTTCCCCCACAAAGAGTTATTCACTGCTTCTTTAGCCGTGGTCTGCAGGGAGCCCATTTTTACGTGCGCGTTGGAGGACCCTGAGGAAGCCTGGGAAGGGGAATAGTCTGAGTAAGTGCCTGAGGAAACGCTGTTATTCAGACAATGGATCTTATCTGCTTCAGACTCATCTGTCGACTCTGAAACAAAACACAGCAAACGCTTTCAGGGGGCGGCACTCGGGAACGGAACACCAGAAAAACACATTTGTAACTCAGATCTAGCATTGCATGGCATTGGGCTCTACTGATACGTGCACAAACGTCCACGGGCTATGGTTTACAAGCAGAGGTGGAACATCCCCACCACAAGGTTTCATCTCAAAGGCTGCAAATCCATCAGTACCTTTCTTGTCTTTACCCAGCAGGACGAGTTTGGGGGGGTAGAGCGGCGTCTCAGGCATGGAAGGACGGAGCTCCCCTATCCTCATCTCGCTGCCAGGATGTCCAAAGGCATCCTGAGGGACACAACAAGGCACAGTGAGCACAGGGAACAGCAACGCTTCAGCCTGCAGCACACAAACACTTCACAGCCTTCTCCTCGTGGTCACTCAAACACCCCAAACCCACCACACAGGCAGAATTTGTCAGCAGAAAGTTCTAATTAATCCTCCTCCAAATTAGGGTGATGTGCTCGTTATGGAAATGTGGACAAACCAGATGGAACTTGCAGGATACATCAAGGCCCTGTAAACATTTTTGAGGAAGTCAAGGTCACCAAAAATGCTGCCAGCAGAAAGAAACAAACACTAATTGAGTGTAAACAATTGGTATTTCAGAGGGAGGATTCCTGGCTCAGTTATTTCTGGTGAGTCCTTCCAGAGATTCAGCTGTCCCTGGAGCTGTACTTAATTAAAATGGCTTTGTCTCTGAGGAGTTTGTGGCTAAATTAAAATTATTTGGATTTAATAAACTTCTGCCTGAGGGTTCAGCACACCTGACCTTCACACAGGCCCTGCAACAGGCCGTGTGCTGAAAATAACCCCAGATAGACTGGGGGGGGGGGGAAAGTGGGACTCATTCTTAGAAAGAGAAATTGTAAATTAGGGCAGTGAGGCCCCTAGGGTGGCTAGGAGGGAATGAAGGCACCAAGGGGAATTTTGGGGCTTTTCTCATCCCTGCAGAAAGCTCAGAGATGAGGAGGGTGGGTGTCCTGGGGAGACAGGGATGGGTGACACAGGAGGGTCTCTGCACCCTGATGGGCTTGTGAAAGTTCTCCAGTGAGTTTGGACAGGGAAGGCCAGAGGGAGAGATGTAATAATTAGAGAAACAATTTAAACTGGAGTACCCAAACCAAATCTGCATTGCAAGAATGTTTAATGCTACAAGGTCTAAAACATTTTCTTGTTTTCACTTACGAGGAGGAAGCTTTCAGGGGTTTACTGCCATTAAATACCTTCTGTAGTGACAGAGATTTGCAGAAGCATTTGCCATGTGATTTATCCTTGGAGAATTTAGTTCTGTTTGCACCAGAGCCATTTCAAACCCTCTGTATCTGATGTTCTACTGGAGGCAGGACCTTCTCAGCAAGAGCCATCCTCAGTTTAATCAGCACCCTCAGGGCCAATATTTAAGGCAGTTCCATGGTGATTCCCACATGGAGTGACCCAGCCATCCCTTCCCCATGCAGAGGATTCCCCTGGTGCTCCCCAGGTGCCCAGTGCCCTTTCCCAGTGCCCTTTCCCAGTGCCCTTTCCCAGTGCAGTGGGACCAGCTGGTGGGAGCC
The DNA here is from genome assembly GCF_022539315.1 of Serinus canaria. Classification (NCBI taxonomy): domain Eukaryota; kingdom Metazoa; phylum Chordata; class Aves; order Passeriformes; family Fringillidae; genus Serinus; species Serinus canaria. Next base: position 926,548 of record NC_066322.1, on the reverse strand, counting down.
CAGTGCTGGGGCAGTGTGGGTGCAGAGCAGGGGGTGAAGTCTCCACCTGAGCCCAGGTGTGCCTGTACCTCTGAGCCTTGGGGGCAGTGTGGGTGCAGAGCAGAGGGTGAAGCCTCCACCTGAGCCCAGGTGTGCCTGTACCTCTGAGCCTTGGGGGCAGTGTGGGTGCAGAGCAGAGGGTGAAGTCTCCACCTGAGCCCAGGTGTGCCTGTACCTCTGAGCTTTGGGGGCAGGGTGGGTGCAGAGCAGTCAGAGGGTGAAGTCTCCACCTGAGCCCAGGTGTGCCTGTACCTCTGAGCTTTGGGGGCAGTGTGGGGGCAGAGCAGAGGGTGAAGTCTCCACCTGAGCCCAGGTGTGCCTGTACCTCTGAGCTTTGGGGGCAGTGTGGGGGCAGAGCAGAGGGTGAAGCCTCCACCTGAGCCCAGGTGTGCCTGTACCTCTGAGCTTTGGGGGCAGGGTGGGTGCAGAGCAGTCAAAGGGTGAAGTCTCCACCTGAGCCCAGGTGTGCCTGTACCTCTGAGCTTTGGGGGCAGTGTGGGTGCAGAGCAGAGGGTGAAGTCTCCACCTGAGCCCAGGTGTGCCTGTACCTCTGAGCCTTGGGCTCTGTCCTCCCTGCTCGGGGCCTCCAGAGGTGATTTTGGGCTGAGCTCAGGGTCAGGCTGGGGGCTCCTGGGGGGCTCTTGGGTTTCTTTACCTTGGACCTGGAATCCCAATATTGTGCCATGAAACTTCCAGGAGTTTTAAGCTTAAACTGTCCCCACCTTGCTGGAAGAGAGGAAGACCCAGCAGTTCCATTTTTGACAAGCTGGTGAACTTCAGGTGCATGAAGTTCCCTATTTTATAGCATTTTCCTTTTCTTTCCATCCCCCAGCCCTGATAGCCAACAAAAACCAATGCACTTTTGAAAGATCCACTCTGGCATTTGTGAATCTGCCATGACTGTGTGAAATACCCTGTAAAAACCCCAAATCCTATTTCATTGAATTCCACTCTCTTTAAGAGGACCTTTTTCTTACAAGCTGAAGAACAAAAAGGTCACTAATAGGAAGAAAATTGCAAGGAGAAAGGGAGGAGATAAATGCAATCGTGTTGAGTAGGTGCCTGGAGATTATTCCTCAGGATTTATTCCTCAGGATTAACTGGGGAAGGATGCAGGAAGAGGGCAGAGAACTGTGGTGAGGAGAAAATACCTGGTACAAACCATTAAAACAACTGGCAAGAGAAATATCACCAAATATTCAGGCTGAGGACACAAGAACATTAAATTATATTATAAACATTAAATTAAATTGTAATCCAGAGGGACAGAATGTTTGGAAAGATCAGACTCCTGGAATCTGCCTGGAGCAGCCCAGGGCTCTGGGAAGGGATGAGGCAGAGGAAATGTGGGATATTCTCAATGCAAACCCATCAAGAACAGGAACTAAAAGACCTGACTTGCTGATTTTGATATTTCTCATTGTTTCTCATGGAAAGGCAGAACAACTCCCTGAATAATCCCAGACTCCTCTTTGGCCAAAACTCACATCTTCCAGGAAGAATGAGAATGATGAAGAGGTTTGTTTTAATTGATGATTCATCAAGACATTGTTTGCTTATTGTGAATGGAGGTGAAGGATGTACAGTGGATTTGACATGCAGCTCCTCATTCCAGATGCTCCCTTTCATTATTTAGAAACAGTTTCTGAAGAGACACGTGCAAATTAATTGCAGGAAAAGCCAAAAGAGATCAGAAACCAGCTTATCTGAGGATGAAAAGTGAGCAGTGCACCTGAAATTCAATTACCTGGGATCAGAAACTGCCTTCAGCCTTTAGCTACATCACACACACCTGCAATTTCAAAGTGCACTTTAACTCCAGGCTGGAGTTTGTCTGCTAATTATCTGCAAAGCAAATGGAGCTTAATTATGTTTTATTTAGTGGGTTACAACTGAAATCAGGCCAATATTGTTCACAAATCCATTCACCCTCTGCCTACACTTCCGTGTGTTTTATCCTGGTGCAGGAAGCCAAGGAGAGGGAAATGTGTCTGCACCACCCTGACTGGAGCTGCAAACCCCTCCTAACGTCTGGGAAGGACAAGATCATCCTTTTCTTTCCTTCAGCTGCTGCAATAGCTCTGCTCCCACTCTTGCCTCCATCCCAGGGAAATGAAAATCTGGAAAAGTTCCCCCATCCCAGCTCAGGAGCTGCAATCTCGTCTCAGCTGGGAACAGGGGGAGCTCCCAGCCCTGCAGGGAGGGAACTGCCCTCCCATTTTTTGGTGGCACTTCAGGAGTCACCCCAGGCTCTGGCTGGGGCAGCTCAGCTCTTTCTGCAGAGCTCTGTGAGATCCCTGTACCCACACACCCCCCCGGGGATGTGTCCCCAGCTGCATCCCATGTTTGGGGTGTCACTGCCATCTCCTCCTCCCTGGGGATGCATTCCCTGGCTCTGCCAGCCCCCAGGACCCAGCTGGGGCTCAGCTCACTGGGATGCCCCTGTTTTCATTGAAAAAATTACCATTATTTTAACAAATATTAACAAACCACTGATTTCTGGAGACCAAACACCTAAAACCTCTGCCAGGCCACATGGATCAAATTCCAGGTGGAAACATGCAGGGATAATGAAAACCCACAGAAAGCTGTTGAGAATACTCAAGTTCAAATGATAGATAATACAAAATAAATTCTATATATTCAGCCACAAGAGCAGAATGTCAAGACTCATGGCCTGAGTCACCAGGACCAGATTTACACAGTGAGAATTTAATGAGTAAGAAGGAATAATGGTGGAATTGAAGATTTCAGATTTAGATGGAAACATGAGTGATTTAACTTAGCTATTCTAGTTGAAATTAAATATTTAACTTCAATATTTTAGTCCTAATTGAAATCGTGCCTGGAGTTGAAGTCTTCTGAAGCCAGCTTGAAGAGAAAACTTTGGGGGGTTATTTTTTTAAGGAATGAAAATGTTTGTCTGCAAATAAAGCACAGCACTGAGAGAACAGCTACAGCTGAATGTGTAATATTTGTGCCAAAGACATGGAAATCTGAGGGAGAGCAATTCCTGCCCACAGGAATGGCTACAGACAGGGATGTTTCAAGGACAGGGAGTTTGTCACAACCTTCACAAGACAAAGGAGTGAAAAAGAAGGAAAATGTTTTTCCTCATTTATTTCTTTTCAGCATTAGAGCTTTGCCAAGACTTTCAGGAATGCTGGCATTCCTGCAGACCTCTCCAAAAGCTTTTCAGCTCCCACGGGAAGGGATTCCCCTCCCTGGGTGGGGTAAGAGAACCAAGCTCCAGCAGGGCTGCAGGGTTTAGGAATTCACCTTTTAGGGATTAATCCTGGAGTAGGATTGGTCCCTGTGCTTGGCAAACACCCCAGGGAGAGCTGGATTCTGCAGCTCACAGGGAGGCACCACCAGGGCTGCTCCTGGGAGCTCTCCTGGTGCCCTCATTAACTCTGGGCAGGGTTAATTGGATTCTTGCTCCTGGCAGCAATCCCGAGGGCAGAAGCTCCTGGCACACAGGGCCAGACAGACCCGAGGAGCCTTGAACAGATTCAATGGGATGGGATGGAAATGGCCCATCCTCCTGTCACGTGCCAGCCTCACATCCCTGAACTTGAACAGAGTGCTGGGAGAAATCCACAGCAAAATTCCCATCTGGGGAGATCTCAACCCAAAAATTCAGCAGCATTGGGAGAAACAGCAACTCAGCCTAAAACTGGATGAAACTCAGCAGCTCAACATAAAACTTTACAGGTGGAATGTCACATTTTCTGAAAAATCTCTTTGCCCAGGATTTTCTCCTGGGAAGCTGAGAAGCCTGGGAGAAAAAGGAGAACAATATTATCTCCTTTGCTTCTCCTGTGTTTTGCTGCTTTGGAATGTGGTTGGAGATTGTTTATCCAACATGGGAATTGTTTTGATTTAATGACCAGTCGTGGTCAGGCTGTGTTGGGACTCTGGAGAGAGTCAGGAGTTTTTTTCATTATTATCTTTTAACTTTCTGTCTGTATCCTTCCACTATTCTTTGTTATCGTTTTAGTAGAGTATTCTTTGATATAAGATAAGATCATAAAATAATAAATCAGCCTTCTAAGAACATGGAGTCAGATCCTCAATTCCTCCCTTCGTCGGGGTACCCCGAAAATACCACAATGGAACAAGGAACTCTCGGCTCTGAGGCTCCCAGCGGATCAAACCATCCTTTGGGGCTCCAAAACCCTAAAAAAAAAGAGTCTGGAATTGTGGAGAGGAGCGAGGGTGCTTGGCAGTACCTCCACGGAGATCTCCTTGGGGGTCAGGGGCCACTTGTGCTCGTACTTGTCCTTGCCCGTGGGGTCGGTGCTGGCGGCGGGCGCGGCGTTCTCGGGCCGCACGCCCAGGCTGGGTTTGCTCACCAGGTTCTGCACTGACTTCACCATGTTCTTCAGATCCTCGGGGTAGGGCGTGGGGTAACGCTTCAGGTTGATCTCCACCTGGGCAGCCAGGAAAGGAGGAGGCAGAGTGAGGGCTGGGGACAGGAATGCAGGATGGACAGAGTGCAGAGGGAAGCCTGGCTGTGGTTTTGGGCTGAGGGCGCTTCCCTGCAGGTTTGGTTGATCTGTCTGGGGAGTTTGAGGAGCTCAGGACTGAAAGGGGCTCGTTCCCCTTTGGCAGCACGGAATGCAATCCCAGTGCCATAAAAGCAGGGTTGGAATGGTTCCCTGCCAGCCCCTCTCTCCCCCCGGGAAGGTGTTGGTAGCTCTGCGCTTTGCTGACACATCCCACCAAGCCTTCCCAAAGAACCCTGCTGGAAATGCAGAATTAATTCAGCCACGCTCCTGGACTCAATTAATGTGAATTATGGATGGCAGCTGAGAGCAGAGCTGATCCTCTGGGAGCCACTGGCTCCTGCAGGTGGATGATGCTCACACACAGCCGGGTGTCTGTGGCTCTTTTCTGGCACGGGAGCACAGACCCAGAGCTCTCCAGGGAGTGCCCAAGGCCTGACTGAGCTCTGACTGACTGACAGACAGACAGACACACAGATTTCCTGGAAAACCCCACTCATCTGAACTCCCCAACCTTCCCAGAGTGTGTCAGGGTGACGAGGCTGGGAAACTTCAAATTCCTGCTGGTGATCAAGGACCTGGAGTTTAATATTGTTTTGGTTTCACTGTTTTATTGTTTAATAAACAGTTTTTTTCCACTTTTCTCTAAAAAGGTGTTGTCTCCTGAACCGGTTGGAGGAGGGGCCAATTGAATCTGCTTTTCTAGAGGAAAAACTCCCAAATTTGCCCTAAACCAGGACAAGCACACAGCAGCTTCTACCTGGTGGTGTAGGTGAGCTGGTTTGAACAGCTCCCTGCCAGAGCTGCTGGGTTTAAATTCCCAACGAGCAGGAAAACCACAGCTTTGGATTTAGCTGGAAATGGTCTGTCCATAGGAGTATTTCAGAGGCAAAAGCATGATTGATTTGGTAAATAAAACTGTGTCAAGTGCTGGCATCCAGATCCGAACCAGCAGAGAATAAATGTCAGGGGGTAGAACAGAAAATGTTAAAATCTGTGAGTGGGATGTCACTTTTAATAAAGAATTCCAACAGTAAAAAAGACAGATCAAGCCTGGAAAGCAGCACTAAAAGCTGTGCTCCAATTCTGGCTGAATGAAATCGTGTTCAGGGGTGGCCTGATGAGGCACTTGGTGTCTCCCAGAGCTCAGAGCCTGGAGTGAGGGCAAGGCACAGAGCAAATCCTCAGAACTGCAGCAGGGAGGAGGGACTGGAGGCTGGGATGGGACTGACAGCCCCAAACTGGGATTGCAGCTGGAGTTTCACTCCCTGGGAGTGTTGGTGTCAAACAGCCAAAGTCCTGCAGCTCTGGGGGGGGGACAGCAGTGGGATGCAGATCTTGCCCTCAGGGATCCACATTCCCCATCCCAGAGGAAATCTGTATTCCCTGCCAGTCCCTTCCCAGGGCTGCAGCAAAAGCAGCCTGACCCCGAGGAGAGAATTTTCAGAGTTGAAAATCCTTGATGGAAAAAAGCTGTTGAACAATCCCAGTTATCAAACCTATTTTGGCATCTGTCTGGCTGAAAGTTCAGTTTGATGAGAGATGAAAAGTGAAAACTTCTGCTGCTGTTAGGAAATGCTGCAGTGCTGGTGGTTATTGCCTGTGGAGAATTTATATTTATTTAAATTTATCCCTTAAAGCTCTGGTGGAACTGCTAAAAATGTTCATGTTGAAACCTCCAGCCATGTCACCCCCAGGGAAAATTCGGATAAAAGCTGTGGAACAACAGAAAACTTTCCCAGATGATGTTTTCCATGCATGACCCATAAACCTGCAATTCATCCAGGGTAAAATTCCACTTTAATCTATTTATTGTGAGGTGAAGGCTGCTTTTGGCTTCGTTTTCTGTTTCTCTAAAGCAGAAGAGTCCATTAGCTCTGGCCAGAGGAGCTGGAGAGAAATTCCCCACTGGGAAAAATATTGGAAAGAAAAATTAAATACTTCCACCAAAGGGGTGGAAATACTTTTCAAAAGGGTGTTAAAATGCTATTGACAGGAGAGCTGTTAATTTGAGAAGTAAAATCTGATTTAAATCTCCTCAGATGATTTTATCTCTGGCCCTACATTTTACCCTGGCTGTTCTAGCACAGTTAGAAATCTGCAGGGTTGAAGTGTGGGATAATTCCTTGATATTATTCAAAAATGAGAGATTTCCATGCCATGTAAAGGATGACAGGCTTGGAAATATTCTCCTGACAATGCAGCTGATTGAGGGATTGATGGAGAACTCTGCAGTGGCATGAATTTCACAAAACTGGGGGAGGAAGTTCATGCTTTGAACTTCATTTTTCACAGGTGATGCCTTTTCCACTGCACATTCCACGAGGCTGCAAAGCCCTCGTTGACTTCTGCTTTGAGAGGAACATGGGATCCCCTGTGGGATTCAAATATTCCTGAAAAAGCAGTGGTTGACAGTAACTCTGTAAAAATTAATATAATAAATATAATAGAATGAATGCAATATTTTAATAAATATTACTTATATAAAGATTATTTATTTTTAAATATAATATTTATACTAAATATAATATAATACAAGATATATGTAATATGTATAATATATATTTATATAATATATATAAATATACTATATATATAGATATAGATATATAGATAGTAGTAGAATAGAATAGAATATAATAATAGAAATATATTAGCTGTAAATATACATCGTCTGTAAATAAAGTTGGACTGCAATTCTGTCTCAATTCCCTTTGGGACAGAGCAGGAATTTGACATTCAGACCCAAACCCAGCTCAGTTCAGGACCTGCCCACCAGAAGTGAATGCCAGAATAAATCCAGCAGAGCTCACCTTGACTTTCCCTGGGTTCTCCTCCTCTTCCTTCTTGTCCTCGAACTCAAAGGCCACTGTCATCCTCTGCTGCCTCTGCTCCTCCCAGAGCGTGGGGTTAAAACTGTCACTGTCTGACTGGAAATCTGCAGGGGATGGGAAAGGGAGCTGGGATTGATCCAGGTGGGTTCTCCTGGTTGGGCACCTGGGTGATTGCTTGGACACTCCAGGGGGAAGTGAGCAGCCACTCCAGGGTTGTGAATAAAAGTGGGATGGGAGTGGTGGGGAGCAGCAGCAGGGCTTGGGGCAGCCCTGGAGCAGAGGGGCAGTGTGAAAATGGGAATTCAGCGGAGCAAAGGCTCAATCCAGCCCAGTCTGGGAGCTCTCAGCCCCCACACCACGGAGCTGGGCATTCCCAGCTCCTGCCTGGAGCCAGCAATTCCTGGGGTGGGCACACCCAGAGCTGGGCTCAGGCTGCTCCTGCAAAGCCTCTCTGAAAATAGAAGGGGTTCAGGAACTGTCAGGGTGAAAGGGGAGATCAGAAAATGTCAGTCTGAAATGTAAATGGGAGAATGTCAGTCTGAAATTGTGAATCAGAAAATGTCAGTGTGAAAATGTAAATTAGAGAATGTCAGTCTGAAATTGTGAATCAGAAAATGTCAGTCTGAAATGTAAATGGGAAAATGTCAGTCTCAAATGTGAATCAGTCAATGTCAGTGTGAAAGTGTAAATCTGAAAATGTCAGTCTGAAATGTAAGTCGGAAAATGTCAGTCTGAAAGTGTAAATCTGAAAATGTTAGTCTGAAATTGCAAATCTGAAAATGTCAATGTGAAAATGTGAATCAGGGAATGTCAGTCTGAAAGTATGAATCTGAAACTGTAAGTCAGAAAATATCAGTCTGAAAGTGTGAATCTGAAAGTTTCAACATCAGAAAAAGTCAATGTGAAAATGTAAACCAGAGAATGTCAGTCTGAAATTGTGAATCAGAGAATGCCAGTGTGAAAATGTAAATCAGAGAATGTCAGTCTGAAGGTGTAAATCAGAAATTGTAAATCAGAAATGTCAGCCTGAAGGTGTAAATCAGAAATTGTAAATCAGAAATGTCAGCCTGAAGGTGTAAATCAGAAATTGTAAATCAGAAAATATCAGTCTGACATTGTAAATCAGAAATTGTAAATCAGAAATGTCAGTCTGAAGGTGTAAATCAGAAATTGTAAATCAGAAAATATCAGTCTGACATTGTAAGTCTGACAGTAGAAATCAGGAATGTCAGTCTGGCAGCCTGGGAATGCCAGGATTCAGCCAGGATTCAGCCAGGAGGGCCAGGCCGGGGGTGTCAGGGGTCAGGCTGTGCCCCAGCCCCCCGAGCCGCCGGCTGTACCTTCGTCGCTGCGGGGCTGCTGCGGGAACATGTAGTTGGTGAGCACGCGCTGCTTGGTCTCGGGGTGCGCCTCCGTCTGCAGCGGGATCAGGGCCTTGGACTGCGGGGACAGAGCGAGCACAGCCGTGAGGGCAGCAACAGCTACAGCTACAGCTACAGCTACAGCTACAACAACAGCTACAGCTACAGCAACAGCTACAACAACAGCTACAGCTACAGCTACAACAACAGCTACAACTACAGCTACAGCTACAGCTACAACAACAGCTACAACAACAGCTACAGCTACAGCTACAGCTGCTACAGCTACAGCTACAACAACAGCTACAACAACAGCTACAGCTACAACAACAGCTACAGCTACAGCTACAATAATAACAACAACAACAGCTACAACTACAGCTACAGCTACAACAACAGCTACAACGACAGCTACAACAGCTACAACGACAACAGCTACAACAACAACAACGACAGCTACAACGACAACAACGACAGCTACAACGACAGCTACGACAGCTACAACGACAGCTACAACAAAAGCTACAACGACAACAGCTACAACAACAACAACAACAGCTACAACAACAGCTACAACAACAGCTACAACAACAGCTACAACAACAGCTACAACCACAACAACTACAGCTACAATAATAACAACAACAGCAACAACAGCTACAATAATAACAACAGCTACAACAGCAACTACAGCTAGAACAACAACTACAGCTACAACAACTACAGCTGCTACTACAACAACAGCTACAACAACAACAAGAACTACAAGAACAATAAGAACAATAACAACAACTACAACAACAACAATAAGAACAATAACAACAACTACAATAACAACAATAACAAAAACAATACCAACAACAACAACAATAACTACAATAATAATAACAACAAGAACAGCCAGGACAAGCAGAACAACCAGAATATTTAATAATAACACTGATAATACTACTAATACTAATACTATGAGTACTAGTACTACTACTGCTAATAATAACGAGGTAACAACTACAACAATAATAATGGGATAACAATAATAATAATTAATAATAATAACAACCACAAGAACAGCCAGAACAACCAGAACAACCAGAACTATTGTTATTATTATTATTATTATTATTATTATTATATTATTATATTATTATTATTATCATCATCATCATCATCATTATTATAATAATCATCATTATCATTATTATTATTAACAATAATAATGGGAAAATAACAACAACAATAATAACAGGATAATGATAATAGTAACAACAATAATATCAACAATAATAACAAAAACATAACAAAAACAATAATAATGGGATAATGATAATAACAATAATAATAATAAATAACAGTAATGTCAATAATAATAACAATAACAACAATAATAATGGGATAATAATAACAACAACAAAAATAACAACAAAAATAACAACAGTAACAACAACAACAATAATGGCATAATAATAATAATATACTAATGAAAATAATGATAATAATGAAAATAATGATAATGAAAATAATAATGATGATGATGATAATAATAATAATAATAATAATAATACTAATAATAATCATAATAATAATAATAATAATAATAATAATAATAATAATAATAATAATAATAATATAGTAACACCAGCAGCAGAATGTGACCCATCCCCTGGTTGCTGTCAGCCGGGCAGTTCCAGCCCCGTGCCCAGGGAGCCCCAGGCTGGCTGCAGCTCTGCAGGAGCCCAGCCTCCCCGGGGCTGGGGGAGAGCAGAGCCTCCCGTGCCTTCCCTGCAGTTCCTGGCATTCCCAGCAGGACGGGGCAATCCTGCCTGCTGCTCCAGGGAAAAGGGTCAGGGAGCACCCCTGGCACTGCACACTTCAACACCCCTCGGGTGCCTTTTAAGCCAGGCCTAACGAGGAGTTAATTAACGATGAGGAGTAAATTCCTGGTGGCTGGCAGCTCACCTGGGAGTAAAGCTGGTACAGGGCACAGCAGAATTCCCAAGGAGCATTCCCTGGGAATTCCTGCTGGGTTTGATTGCAGCTGGGGGTGTTTGATCACTGCTTTGCTCTACCCAGAGTCACTCTGGTCCAGGAGCGACTGTCACAGCCCAGAGAGTGGAAATCAATCCTTGCTGTGCCACAGGAAAGTCAAAATGCTGGAAAATGTTGTGTATTTAAAGGGCTGGGGGTGTTCTGTGCCTGGACTGCACAGCCAGGCAATGTTACTTTTTAAAATGCAAATTTTTAAATGCAAAACCCCCAAGAATCCTCATTTAACACATTAAAATTTAATCATGATTTTCTGTTACCCCCCTCCCTCCTTTCAGCTCTCACATTTTTGGCTCGGCTCTAAAACCGAATGTACATTTCAGACTTATTTTAGGGCTCAGATGCTGCTGGAACCGTTGCATTTCTCAGGGTTCCTGTCCCACAATTCGGTTTAAAATAGAATCCCAAAGAATTTCTGCTGTGAACCAGAGGCCTGGAACAAAGAAGGGCCCCCTCGGATCTCAAAGGCTCAGAAAAATGAGTTTTCTCCAAAGCAAGACCCAGAGTCCTGGTGCAGCTTTGACTTGTTTGAACTCTCCCTGACTGCAGTGCAGTTGGAAATGGGCAGGGATGGGAGAATGGGTGGGAAAAGGGAGGAGGAATCCAAGGGGAGAGGAGCAGATGGAGCACAGGGTGGGAACAGGGTAATGACGAGTTTGGGAGCGAACATCCTGAATTTCTGCTCCAAAAATACTCTCGTGCTACTTTTGCCCTTTATTTACTACTTTGGTAAGGAGGCAGAAGCTGATCCTGGTGAAATAAATCCTGCAAAAGTGATTTTTCCGTGGTAAAAAAATGACACCCAGCAGGATTTATGGCTGGATATGGAAATCTGCAGCTGGGCTGGGAGCAACCCCTTCCAAAATTCTTCTAAATCTTGTGTTGAGTGACAGGGTTCATTGACAGCCCCTTTCCTAAGGAAAATGGGAATATTGAAAGGCATTACCTGGTTGTCAGAAAGCCACAAGGCTGCCAGCTCTTTGAGTTTGGTGAAAGTGAAGGGCAAATTCTTCAGTCTGTAAAGGAGAATATTGGGACAACATTGAATCCTTTGATTTGTGTGCAGCATATTTGTCACACTGAAATAGCTGAAATGTCACTGCTTTTAAAATCAGTTTTACTAAAATGCAATATTTTATCAATGTTTATTCCTATTGTTCCTATTATTATTATATATTTGATTAATATTCCACATGGGGAGCTCTATTTGGAAAGTAGAACTGCTGACCCCACATCCTTTGGTACTGAGGAGAGACTGATATTTTCCTTTGGTTATAGTGTAATAAAATTACACATATAAGACAGAAAAAAGAAAAAAATCTTGGTCCCAGGGAGCTTTAGAGGAGCCTCAGAGTCACCCACAGAGCTCCCTTTTTGGACACTGGGTGTTTGGAACAGAAATATTCCAAGATGATGGAAAATTCATTTTTGTTGGAATGTCAGACCAAAGATTAAAGTAATATAAATATTCATATTGAACCTAAATGACAAAATTAAATGGAGCAGGGGGAAAAAAATCAGCATTTTAATGAGACATTTAAACTGAGTTTCCTAAAAGGGATCTGGGAGTGGGAATGGGAATGGATGGCAGGATATTTGTGGAATCCTCATTGAATTTTTTTCCATAACTCCTTCTGAACAGGCTGTTTTTGTAGAATCATGGAATCCAGGGTGGTTTGGGTCAGGAGAGACCTCAAATCCCATCCCATCCCATCCCATCCCATCCCATCCCATCCCATCCCATCCCATCCCATCCCATCCCATCCCATCCCATCCCATCCCATCCCATCCCACCCCACTGTTCCATGGGCAGGGACACCTCCCACGATCCCAGGCTGCTCCAACCTGGCCTTGGACACTCCCAGGGATGGAGCAGCCACAGCAAATCTGGGAATTCCATTCCAGGGCCTCCCCACCCTCACATCCAAGAATTCCTTCCCCATTTCCCACCTAACCCTGCTCTTTCCCAGCACATGGCCTGGCCCAGCCATGCACTGAGGCTCTCCCAGCTTCTGGGAGCGACAAAAAGGAGCATTGGAGAAACCAAATCCTAAATGAGATTTGGGAAGAATCAGGAGGAGAAGCCTTTTTGTGCCAGACTCAAACCCTGCATCCCACAGAAGTGATTCCCACGTTTCTGGGCACCTCAGAAGGGAACACAAAAGTCAGGATTCGACTGAAAGGTGTCTCTGGGAGGGCACTGGGATGCTCCAGGGAACTCGGGTGGAGAGCTGGGAATCAGAGGGAGAAGAACTGGCCACAGCCCTTGGAATCATGCGGGACAAGACCGTTCCATGTTGGTTTTCCAGAACCAATCACAGAACTCTGCATTTTTCATTTGCTTTGCCAAGACCCCTGGGTACAACTTTTAAACGTCAAACAAGGCCTGATGTTAAAGTCTTTGTAAGAAAAAATCCTCAAATTCAAGGTCAGAGATGGGGAGAACCCAAAACCATTGCTGGGCTTTGAACATTTCCAGCCAAGCCAAGCCCCAGCCTCTTTTTCCACACAATTTTTCTTTTTTTTGCCTTTAAATTGTGCAGTGCAGGAAAAATTCTTCATCTGTAGCAACACACGTGCAAACACCCTGACCAAATCCTAATTCCTGGCCTGGAGGAGGGAAGGACACAGGGAATGGAAGTTGTGGGGATGGATGGTCTGAGGAGCTCCTCTGACTTCTGTGGGAGCGACCCCAGGAGCACAGACAGAAAGGGGGGATGCTCTCAGCTCTTTTAGGGCAGAAAAAGGGAATTCACTCAGCTCTTCAAGAATGGGAATGGGGAATTCCCTCAGCTGTTTTAGGAACTGGAAGGGAGGGATTCTCTCAGCCCTTTAAGAATAGAAAGGGGTTTTTCTTGGTCCTTTTAGGAACAGAAACGGGGGTTCTCTCAGCCCCATTAGGAACAGAAATGGGAGGTTCTCACAGTCCTTTAAGAATAGAAAGGGGTTTTTCTCAGCCCCTTTTAGGAACAGAAATGGGGGTTCTCTCAGCCCCTTTAGGAACAGAAATGGGGGGTTCTCTCAGGCCCCTTAGGAACAGAAATTGGGGATTCTCTCAGCCCCTTTAGGCACAGCAATGGGAGGTTCTTACTGTCCTTTAAGAATAGAAAGGGTTTTCTCTCAGTCCTTTTAGGAACAGAAATTAGGGATTCTCTCTGCCCCTTTAGGAACAGAAATGGGGGGTTCTCTCAGTCCTTTAAGAGTAGAAAAGGGGGTTTCTCTCAGTCCTTTCAAGAGCAGGAAGTGGGGGCTCTCTCAGCTCTTCAAGAACAACCTGGGGCTAAAAGAAAGGTCACTTACCAGTAACCGAGGCTCTGTGGGAAGTGTAGCCCCAAGGGACTTTTCTAACAATTCTACCTCTCAATCACAGGGCTCAGACCTGGAAGGACTCTGAGGAGAGAGGAGAAGCAGATGGGAGACAAGGAGTTTGTGGCTACCCATGGACAGGGACACCGGTTACTGGCAAGGAATTTGGGATTTCCAGACTCCCACGAGAGCCTGAGGCTGAGCAGCCACTGCTGGGAGAAATTCAGGGTGAGCTGGAGCTGCCAGAGCTTCCACAGAACTGCTCCTGCACAAACACCTCACCCTGGGCACCTCCTGGATCCAGATCCAAGCCCTGCTGGCTCTGCTGGGCAGAGCCAAGAGAATCCTGTGCTCCCTTTGGAAAGGTCTGGAGCTGGGAAGAGAAAGGGAGAGAGGACTCCCAGGTGGGGAGATGAGAAGTTTGGACACAGCTTAGAGGGCGTGGCATGGGGAAGGAAAGCAGGAGGCATTGCCTTGGGTTGAGTGGAATTCCAACATGGGAGCTTGGAGGAAATCCTGAAATTCAAAGATCAGCAAGTCCCAACTTCCAGGGATGAGGAGAAGACAAGGAACAGAGTGAAGGTTTGTAGTGGCAAAGAGCAGAGATCCAAAGGGCACCAGAGAGGGACTCAAATCTGGGATTCCCATCAGCCCTGATCCAAAGTGCACCAGAGAGGGACTCAAATCTGGGATTCCCATCAGCCCTGATCCAAAGGGCACCAGAGAGGGACTCAAATCTGGGATTCCCATCTGCCCTGATCCAAAGGGCACCAGAGGGACTCAAATCTGGGATTCCCATCTGCCCTGATCCAAAGGGCACCAGAGGGACTCAAATCTGGGATTCCCATCAGCCCTGATCCAAAGGGCACCAGAGAGGGACTCAAATCTGGGATTCCCATCTGCCCTGATCCAAAGGGCACCAGAGAGGGACTCAAATCTGGGATTCCCATCAGCCCTGATCCAAAGGGCACCAGAGAGGGACTCAAATCTGGGATTCCCATCAGCCCTGATCCAAAATTCACCAGAGAGGGACTCAGGCACTGATTCCCCTGAGCAGAATGTGTCCCTTCTTCCAAGGGCTTCAGGGAAAGAGCTCCTGGGATCTCCCTCCTCAGCCAGCTCCAGGGAAGAGCAGAGGGCCAGAACTGCTGTGGGAACACGGGAATGTTCCAGCAGGAAGGGGAGCCCCAGCTCTCTTTGGTGGGAACCTGTGGGCTCATCCAAAGGAACAACAGGGATTGCAGGAATGGTGATGAAAGTGAAGCTGGGACCACAGACAGTAAAAAAATCACTAAAAATCCAACATTAGGAAGGTGTCTGGACTTAATCCAAACTCTTTGGTGCAGAGTGTCAGAACTTTTTAGTTTTCATTAGGGTGGGAATTACCCCAACATCTCAACAGGGCAGTGCTCAAACTCAGCCAGAGCTGGGAGCCACGGAGCAGGAAAGGTTTGGAAAGATTCACTTCCCAAACCACTCCAGAAAAGTAGAGGAGACAATCCCACCAGGTTTAAAGACAATTGAGCCAGGTTTAAGGGTTGCAGGTCTGGGATCTTTGTCACCAGACACCACTGAGGGGGAGTGGGAAGGGCACAGCTGCCACATCCCACCCCATGGAACAGACACCACATCCCATCCCATGGAATATCACATCCCACCCATGGAACACCGCATGGAACATCACATGGAACATCACATCCCTCCCATGGAACACCACATCCCTCCCATGGAACACCACATCCCACCCCATGGAATATCACATTCCACCCCATAGAACACCACGTTCTACCCATGGAACAAACACCACATCCCATCCCATGGAATATCACATCCCACCCATGGAACACCACATGGAACACCACATCCCATCCCATGGAACACCACATCCCTCCCATGGAACACCACATCCCATCCCATGGAACACCACATCCCATCCCATGGAACACCACATCCCACCCCATGGAACATCACATCCCACACCACTGGGATGCTGGTCCCATAATCCCCTTCCTCCCTGGTGGAAATCCCAATCCCGTCCCAGCTGGGCAGGGAGCTGGAATTCTGCTGGAAGCCAGGAAGGGGGGGAGCCCTGCCTGCCCCTGTCCCACCTCAGCACCCGAGGCAGTCCCTGCACACCAGTGATGGCCCTGGGACCAGCAGGAAAAGCACTGGGGGAAAAAAATGGGAAAAAAACCCCAAATACCTCCCAACAGTTTCCTGCTCGCCCAGCTCAGAGTCCCGTCAGGATTCCGGGTTGGAAAAGGGGGCAGGACCCTGCCCAGGGAAGGCTCCCTGCATTCCTGGCTCCCAGGAAATCCTGGATCAGCTGTCCTCTGCCCTGTGTCCCCTCCTTTGTGTCCCCACAGGGCAGAGGAGGGCCCAGCCCCGGGGACATCCACTGGAAATCCACTGGATTTGGGACAGGATGGAATTTGTGCCCCGGAATTGCAATGCAGGACAGGATGGAACTGAATGAGGGAATTTTAAACAATATTAACAACATTCCAGGGGGTTCTCCATGGCTTGATGTGATTTATATTTTTATGTTCAACCTGAATCTCAGCAACCAAACTGGGCTGGGAAATCCTTCCCGAATTTTTGCTGAGTGTGGATGGCAAGTCCTGGAGAGAAAATGGAATAAATGGAATTCACCCCCCACATCCTGCACCAACTGTGCTGACACTGCAAATCACCACAGTCCTGGCACATCCACACGGATAAATCCCAGGGAAATTCAGATTTTCCATGTGCCCGTGGCAGCACAGGACAGGGATCAAGAACAGCTCATTTGAAGCATTTTGTTCCTCATCTAAGCACAGTCCTGTGCACGAGGACAAGCAAATCTGGGCTTTGACAAAAAAAAAACCTCTGCTGGAGGAAATGAAAAGTGTTCCTTGGATTTCAGTGGATGCAAGATAACTAATTTTTGTTTCCTGGTTCCCTGGGTATCAGCTTTTTAATCATTAAATATTACAAACCTATAGACTATCTCTCTCTTCTTCTTTTTTTTTTGTTTTTTTTTTTGTTATGGAAACAGCAGGAGATAAAGGAAAGAAATGAGTTTGAAGTTATTAAAACACACCAAGATCCAGATTTTGGCCCTTTTTAGTTTTCTTGAAGTTTTCCCTTGGATGCAAAGGAGCTGAGACCAAACCACAAAGATCAAGAAGAAGCAACCAAGATTCTTTCCTTATAGCTTAAATAAGTTAAATGATAATGATACTATTTTAAAACCAGAATTCTAAAGATATTTTTAAATTTTAAAATATATTTAGAGAAATGTATCTTTAGAAAGACCTCAAAGGAAAAGTTTAAATTAAAAAAAAAAATCATAAATTGGCTAAAAAAAAGTGCTGTGAGCTGTACCTGTTGTCACTCAGATTTAACACCCTCAGCTTCTGCATCTGGCCAATCTCATCAGGCAGAAATTCCAGTTTGTTGGAGCGCAGGGACATCACAGTCACGTTCTTACAGCTCCCAATCTGCAGGAATGGAAAAGCCCAAAGGATGGAACCCAGATCTGGGAATGTTCATTGTCACTGTTCGTGTCGGGAGGTGCCTAAATTGGGTTTTACTGAACGCCACAAAAGGCAGGAAATCCAAAATTCAACCAGAAAATGACATATTCCTGCTGGCAGGAACCTCAGGAAACACCTGGGGCTCCTCACAGGGATATTCCCAACATTCCATGGATTTACTGCTCAGTCTGAGCCCCGAGCACCTCGGCAATGTTTGATCTTGCACACCCAGACAATCCCACCAGCAGCTGTGGGGGCAGGGCTGGGGACATCCCGGGGGTGGGGTGGGATGGGATGGGATAATGGGATGGGATGGGATGGGATGGGATGGGAGGGGATGGGATGGGATGGGATGGGAGGGATGGGGATGGGGATGGGGATGGGGATGGGGATGGGGATGGGGATGGGGATGGGGTGGGGATGGGGATGGGGGATGGGGAGGGGATGGGGATGGGGGATGGGGATGGGGATGGGGATGGGATGGGGTGGGATGGGATGGGATGGGATGGGATGGGATGGGATGGGGATTGGGGATGGGGATGGGATGGGGACTGGGGATGGGGAGTGGGGGATGGGATGGGTTGGGGATGGGGATGGGGACTGGTATGGTGATGGGGATGGGCTGTGGGCATGGGGCTGTGGTATGGGACTGGGGCTTGGGCTGGGATGGATGGGCTGGGTGGGATGGGCTGTGGGATGGGGCTGGGTGGGCTGGGCTGGGCCATGGATGGGATGGGGGCATGGACTGGTGGTGCTGGCTTGGCTGGGATGGTGGCTGGGCTGGGGCTGGGCTGTGGGCTGGGCTGGGCTGGGGATGGGCTGGGGCTGGGGATGGCTGGGGCTGGGCTGGGGCTGGGCTGGGATGGGCTGGGGACTGGGCTGGGGCTGGCTGGGCATGGGATGGGGATGGGGATGGGATGGGGATGGGATGGGGATGGGATGGGGATGGGATGGGGATGGGATGGGATGCTGACTCCCACAAGGCACGCCAGGGATGGGATGCTGGATCCCAGGAGACATCTCAGGGATGGAATGGGATGGGATGGGATGGGTGCTGGCTCCATGGGACATCCCAGGGCAGGGACAAGATCCTGGATCCCATGGGACATCCCAGGGAATGGGATGAGGTCCTGAATCCCACAGGACATTCCAGGAATGAGATGGGATGCTGGCTCCCACAGGACATCCCAGGGATAGAATCCTGGATCCCATGGGACATCTCAAGGATGGGATGGGATGTTGGCTTCTCACAGGACATCCCAGGGATGGGATGGTGGCTCCCAGGAGACATCCCAGGGATGGGATGCCGGCCCCCAGGGATGGGATGCTGGCTCCCAGGGATGGGATGCTGGATCCCAGGGATGGGATGCTGGCTCCCAGGAGACATCCCAGGGATGGGATACTGGATCCTGTGGGACATCCCAGGGATGGGATGCTGGCCCCCAGGGATGGGATGCTGGCCCCCAGGGATGGGATGCTGGCTCCCAGGGATGGGATGCTGGATCCTGTGGGACATGCCAGGGATGGGATGCTGGCTCCCAGGGGACACCCCAGGGATGGGATGCTGGCTTCCAGGGACATGCCAGCCCGGGATGGGCGTGGAGCAGCTCTCACTTCTCTGGGCAGCTCCGGGAGGAAGTTCTCATCCACGGCCAGGGTGCGCAGGTTGTGCAGGTACCCGATGGTGGAGGGCAGCGCCTCCAGCTCGTTGCAGCTGCAGTCAAACTCCTCCAGCAGGGACAGGCTGGAATGGCAAACCCCTCGTTAGTGCCCTGCAGGGACTGCACCACCAAATTAACAACCCCAAACCTCTGGGGCTTCACCAGCTCCAGGCACCACCAGCCCTGAGAGGGAACACCCAGGGCAGATCTGCTGGGCTGCCCTGGATCCCTGGAGGTGTCCCAGGCTGGAGCAGCCTGTGGCAGTGGAAGGTGTCCCTGGTGGCACTGGAAGGGCTTTGAGGTCCATCCCAACCCAAATCGTTCCATCATTTCCCTGGCAGGAGTCTATAACAATGGGATTTTTGGAACCTGCTGGAAGGCCGCTTGGTTTGCCCATGCTACCATTCAGGTTTTCTGGGATATTGAAGAATTCCAAGGACTTCAGACAGAGATCAAGGCAACCAAGGCCATGGGACCCAGAATTTCATGTTTGTTAACCCAAGTAACAGGTTAAAGGGTTGAAGGTCTGGTGACACCGCTGCTGGGGAGGGGGAATACATTCCAATGGGAATATATGGATGTACTGCCCATTACAGAGTGAGATATACAAACATACACATTCAATATACAGGGTATAGACAACACACATTAAAACATCCTGAATAAATATTTCCTGATTTCTTTCTAAAAGGAGACTGCAAGTTAGAATCCTTCCAGGGAAAGTGGTGTGAGCACCACAAGTGCCACCACCCAGCTCCTCTCCCCCTTTGCTCCTCACGTTCCACCTCTTACCCTCAAGCCCTTTAATCAGAATAAGGTTAAATTACAGCCAATTATTTCTTCCTAAAATCTCCCATCTCCCTGCCCCCCGCCTCAGGGACTTGCCAGAGGATTCTCTGGTTTCTTCCCAAATATTTTGGAGGATCTGTGAAGAAGCTGAGCTCTGACCACGCCCTCCCCAGACCTTGCTCTGCAGATTCACAGGAGCCTCAGCTGCAGGACTGGGTCTTCCCTCTGTATCCAATTCACCCTAATTTCAGTTTCTTAATTAAAGAGATCTTTCAGCCTTCAGCATTGATGCCAAATGAAAGCTGAGGTTGCTGTTCCTCCCAGGGGATCCTCAGAACTTCCCTGTGATTGCTTCCCTGGGAAGCCTTGGACACTTCCAGGGATGGAGCAGCCACAGCTCCAGCTGTGCCCTCCCTGCCCTCCTCCTCCTCACTGATCTCAGCCCTTCCAGCTCCATTCCCTCTGGTTCTTCCACTCCAGATCCTGCTAAAACCTGGGAACACAGATCTACTCTGGCACAGACTGGACCCAAGCACTGCCCCAGGCCCAGCTGGGGGTCCTGAATTCCCCCTGGCCCCTTCCCACCCCCCCAGATCCCACAGGGAACATCTCCAGCCTTTGGCTGCCCCAGGGAATGAAGGGAATCCCAGGTTTTGGGGGGAATGTTTGGTTAAGCCAGGCCTAGTGTGAGCTCTGAGAGCCACCACGGGCTGGTGCTTGGAAGAGGAACCCCAGAAATGAGGGTGGAACTGCCCAGCATGGAGCCATCCCAGAGGGAATGCTCCCTCCTCCCCACTGCCCATCCCTGGGTGACAGGGACAGCCTCTGGGGGGGTTCCACCCCTGGAATTTCGGAGAAAGAGACCTGGAGTCCATCCAAAGGGATGAGTCAGAGAGCTGAGCTCCCTGTGATGTGGGACACTCTGCCCTCGTTAGAGGAGAGGGAGTTTTTCCCTGGAAAAGCACAGCCAGGGGCTGCAGCACAAGGTGGAGACCCCAGCTGATCCCAGCTGCTCTGCAATTCCACTTTGGAGCCGTGGCTGTGCCTTTGGAAATGAAAATAAAGCTCCCTGACAAACACTGCAGAGATGCTGGGTTAAAAAAGGGCATTTCCCTCCAGCAATGAACAAAAAAGGCTTCAAAGGTTTCTGATCCCCACTCCCAGAATTGCTGAAGCTGGATTTAAATCCATCTTTTTGCAGCATCCAGGAGACCTTGGAGCCTTCTGAGCTTTCACTTGGATGAGAATTTGCTGCTGCACCGAGATTTGGGGAGCAAAGATTTGTCCTTCAGTGATTCCCACCACCACCAGCCTTTAATGCTCCCCATGAAAATCCCAAAACACTCCCAGGATGAGCCAGCCTGGCCTTCCAGTGGCTGCAGCTGGAACAGGCCACAGATATGGATTATTTTTCCCAAAGGGCATCACAACAAGATAAATTCCTCTTGAAGCAGGCCAGGGCCAGGGCTTGGAGCAGCCTGGGATGGTGGGAGGTGTCCCTGCCCTGGCAGGGGTGGGATGGGATCATTCTGGAGGATTTTGGAAGCCACCAAGCTGCAGAAGGAGGCAGAGCCATGTGAGACCCCACAGCAGAGAGCTTCCCATGATCCCAGCCCCTGGAATCCTCCTGGCTTTCCCACAGAGGTTTCTGTCATATTTTAGGAATTCTCCATCCTTGAGAGGCCACAGCCAGATCCTTGTGAGCTCCAAGCCCTGGCTGTTGCCATGGCAACGGATGGATTTCCCCCAAATTCTTCTGCTTTCACTTCTCTGCTCATCCAAATCGATTCACACCCAAACCTTGGGTTTTGCTCTTGGAAAATTGGATATATTTTACCTTCTTCCCCCTTGCACTGAAAAATCCCCAGGACTAAAAGTGATGCTCCAAATTTAAATGTCACAACCTGGGGGTTGGAAATTATTTCATAATTCAAAGTAGATTTGTGTTATTTTCTATTTGAAAGGCCACACTCCTTGAGCAGGAGGGAAAAGGAATTTTAATTAAAAAGGAGGAAACTTGGACTCACTTTCCAATGGCATTGGGCAGGATGGTGAGCTGGTTGTCATCCACTTTCAGGGTTGTCAGTCTCTTCAACAATCCTGCAGGAAGAAATGATGGATAAAGAGCTCCCATGGAGAACTCCTGGAATCCCACAAGCAATGGTTTGCAGCCCTGAACAGCTCTGCTCTGGATTTTAGGGAGTATCATTCCAAAGGGGTTTGTTCCTGCTAAATGCCCTCTAAAAACCAACCTGGGCAGAAAACCATGGAACAAAAATCCTGGGATTGATGGG
The DNA here is from genome assembly GCF_022539315.1 of Serinus canaria. NCBI lineage: Eukaryota > Metazoa > Chordata > Aves > Passeriformes > Fringillidae > Serinus > Serinus canaria. Next base: position 904,195 of record NC_066322.1, on the reverse strand, counting down.
GAGATGTAGAAGAACAAGATGGAAAATGGGGGGAGAAGACACCCAATAAGAGTGTCTCTAATTAGAAGCATTAATTAGCAATCCCTGTTGGAATCTGAGTCAATGGATTTAAAATTGAGGAATTTTGCAGTTCCATGTTCAAAGGGAAAGGGAAAAGGGCTCAGGACTGAAAGGAAATATCCCAGTGGGCAGAGGGATGTGATCCTGAATAATCCAGGAATTCCATGCATGTAAAACTGTCAAAATAAAAATTCATAGTTTGAATTATTTCCTTTTTATTTCATTTTCCCTCTGTGAATGAGCAGCAATCCCATCATTGCTCTCAGACTGATTTTTACATTTAAATGAAATTAATTCTGTCCTTCTTGGCTTCTTTTCCTCAAAGCAGCAAACCAGGTGGGCCAATTCCTTCCAACCAGGGAATTCTGCTCCTGACTTTACAAAATGGGACTGCCCAGACACCTTTTTCTGCCTCCTGTGGGATTTAATAGCTGGCCTTGCTCCATGATTAGAAAATGCCATGATTCCAAAAATAATAATAAAAAAAAAAAAAATTAAAAATCTGTCAGATGGGGAGGAATGCCAGATCTTGCCTCACCTATGGAATCTGGCAGCTGCTGCAGCATGTTGGAGGAGAGGAGGAGATCCTCCAGCCCCTCACAGCCCGAGATGTCCAGGTCGACCGTCTCGATCCTGTTTTTGGACACATCCAGGTACACGAGCTGTTTTAACTTCCCTATAGACTTAATAGCACGTGAGACAGAGTTACTTGAGCAGATAGAGCTGTTAATTAGAGCGTTAATTAGAGACAAACACACAAATCCAGCTGATCTGGAGTTCTCTCAGCACCCTTGGGATCGCCGCTCTCCCCGCGGCGGGGCCGGCGTGGGCTCAGCCTCAAAGGAACAAAATGAACCCCCCCAGGGTAATTAATGAGCTCCAAGTTCATTAAACCTGCTGGGATTTGGCATTTCTGGGCATGCAGGTGAGGTGCTTCTCCATCTGGACACAGATCCAGGGGATATTCCCAATTCCCACCTTCCACCAGGCAGGTGGAGCTTTTCTGTGTTGAACCATCCCAAATCTTTTATATTAATTAATTAATTAATTAATTAACTGATGACTCTCTGCACCCACCCAAGGAAATGCACAGGCAGGTGTTCCCTGCCAGGCAAACGGGGGAATCACCAAATCACCCAATAATTCCCTAAAATAAATGTCCATACCCCAGGTAGCACTTGCAAGGAATTATTGTCCATCCACAACTCCTTCAGATTCTGGATTTGTTCAAGAACCTCAGGCTGAGGAAAAGAATAAATCATTATGGGAGGCTTAGTCAAGCACTGTGTCTTTAGCTAAATAAAAATCAACATTTTCTTACAAAAATAAAGCTTCCTTCTTCACTTCCCTTTGGTTTCCCCACCTCAGCCCTCCAGGTGTTCAAGGACAAGGAGAGAACATTCCCTTGGTGTAATCTGACCACTGCTGCTCTTTATGAAAACTTGTACAATTTAAGAACCTTTTGCAATAGAAATGAGCCCAAAGGACACATCCTGGGGAGATTGAACATCTGCAGCTGGCACAGCCAGGAGTCAGAATGCACAGGAGAAAATGGGCACTGATAAAACCTGGAATTGCAGAATCAAACTTTCATCTGCTTTATTCTTCTCAGGGTACCAGTGAGAGGAGCTAAAAAAGGCAATTCCCCAAACCACTCCTCACTCCTTACAGCTGTGAAACCCCAGAATTACAAATCCAGGCCACAAACATTCCCAAGTTTCCCCAGCAGTGTTTTCCTTTCCCATAAAACACTTTCCTCAGTAAAAAAATTTGCCTTTGCCCTCGCAGGTTGTAGAGATTTTTTTCAAAGCCTGTCAGAACCTGGTATTAAATGTTCCATGAAATATTCCACGACGTATTCCACTCCAAATCAGCCTTTGGAGGCAGAACAATTGCTCTGGGGCGATTCCAACACAGGCCAAGAGAGACCTGGAGCTGCCCTGCATGGTCTGGTTTGGAATGTTGCCATTCCCAGGAGAAATCTGATTTCCCACCTGCCCAGGAAACGGTGGGAGAAGCTCCTGCTGCCTCAGCAGATAAGAACAAAGCTGATGAACAGGAGGACTCACCCCTTGTTTTCCACGTCTCCACCTAATGAGCTCCCATTAAAAGCTGGTGGTGAGCATTTTAAAGATGATTTATTTTGCCTCTCTTAATTCCATTGAAATTCCGCTGTCCTTGGATGATTAAAACCACTTCTCATTTCCAGGCTGAGCTGATTAATGGGAATTTGATACTATTTGTTCCTGGGCTGATTAATGTTTCTTTATCCCTCTGGAGTGTTCACGGGCTGAGGTCATTATGGATAATCATAATTTCCCCTCTCAGCTTTAATTTGCTTTCCAATCCCTCTCATTAACAGACACCTTTCTGCAAGGCCTGTTCCTGGGCTGTGCAGGGCACACTCTGATGGGCAATTCCTTGGACTGTGATTTCCCAGGATGGTGGAATTTCCCATGGAATATTCCACATTATGGCCCCCCCCATGATCCAGACAGGATCTCGTGGGTGGGTTGGTATCAAAGTGCCATTAAAAACTTATTTGTCTGTGTCAGAAAGGCTTTGGTTTGGGGCTGTTTGGGGAATGTTCACATTTTCCACACAGCTTGCTGCCACTGGAATAGCGTGGAATGGGACCAGGAATAGGACAGAAAAGGAATAGGAAGAGAAGAGAAAAGGAATGGGAAGAGGAGTAGAATAAAATAGAATAGAACAGGCAAAGGAATAGAACAGGGATAGGAACAGGAACAGGAACAGAAGGGAACCAGCTGGAAGGGTTTTACACTGACCACCCAGTCCAGCTCCCTGACCAACTCAGTCTGGCCAAACCTTAAAGGATGTTTTTCAGGGAATTGTCCAAATGTCCCTTTCCAGGAGCCTGTCCCAGGGTCTGACCACCCCCTCCATACAGAAAAGCTTCCTGGGATCGATTCTGAATGGAAAACTCACAGGAATTTTTGAGGAAGTCACATCCTCTTTTATCCTCTTTCCTTTTCCTTCCCTCCCCATTCCCCTCCTGAATTTCTCCCTAAGCCTTGCTGCTGCCTGCAGACTCCTGGACCTCTGGGGCCAAACTTGGCACAGCTGCTGCCTCCAGCCTTGCCCTGCTCCAGGCACAGCTCCTCCTCCTCCTCCTCCTCCTCCTCCTGGACCAGGTTTGACTCCCCAGAAAGAACCAGGGAGGTGCCAAACTTTGGGATTTGCCTCTTCCCTTCCTTGATGGCAGCTTGGGTGCAGCTGCTCTCCAGGGAGCCAGACTGGCATTCCAGGGGTGCACAGACTCCCTGGACCTGGGAACCCTGATGCCAGCAGGGTGGGTGAGCAGAACAGAGCAGAGCAGAGAATGAACAGAAGCTCATTTTGGCCGTGGCAGCCCCGTGGCTCCATCAGGAAGGGCACAGAGGTCTCCAGCCCCAAGGGAAGGTCCCAGCAGTCCCAGAACACCAGAGAAATGAGGCTCTCCCACACCACCCACTCACCTTTCTCCACTAAAAAGGAAATTTCTATGGAATCCCGAGTCAGAGTTTCAGAACCCATGAAAACAGGACCTTTTAATCCTTTTTTTTCCAGGTGTGAGTTAAACTAGCACCACTTTTCCTGTGACATTCCTGCACGTTCCCACTGTGCCTTGGCCTCTTGGGCCATTTGCCTCCTGGCATTTGATTCCAGTTCCTACATTTTGGCTGGAAAATGAGTAAACTTGGGAATTCTGGCCCTGGCAGGAGGATGGCACCACCTCTCCCCTGATCTATCACTCGTGGGATCACTGGGCTGCCATGGAAATATCTGGAATATTGTCCAGTTCCTTCCAAACACCACAAACCCAACCCCCCCAGAAGAGAGGCTCTGAACTCAGGCAGGATTCAATTCCTACCATTAAAATTCCAAGCTGCTCTTCCGAAAATTTCTCTCTGTTTATCCAGGCTGAAGATTTTAATTAAAAATTGGAGTCCAATCCTCTCTTTCCTCCTGCATGGAATCAATGAGCAGCCTGGAACAGGGTGGGAGCTGCTCCATAAAACAGATGTAGAGACTTTGCTACAGCTTTGTAGCGCCAGGTGACATTTCAGGCTTTGTTTGAGGTGGGATGATCTCAGTTTTAACTGAAGCTACAGGAACTATTCCCTTGTAGGACTGTAATCCCTGCTCCTGTTCTTCCATGGCTCCCAAGGAACAGCATCTCTCACTGACAACACAGAAAATTCCCCAAATATTTCAATCTCAGGGAGATTAATTCTGATTTTGGGGATGAATCAGGGGCAGAAATTCCTTCTGAGGTTCAGAATGGATCTCTGCTGGAATTGCAGAATCCCAGACTGGTTTGGGTCAGGGGGAAAGGAGTCCCTTGCCCCAGGCCATGATCCCACAAAGCCTCTCCAGTAAAAGTTTAAAGCCCCGTGCACAGAGCACCCCAACCTCCCCAGGCTGCCCCTTGGAGCATTCCTGGAGCATTCCTTACCAGCTCAGAGAACTCATTATTGCCCAGGTCCAGCCTCTCCAGCTGAGTCAGCTTGTGCATTGACCTGCAGAGACCCAAAATGAGATTTTAGCTGGCAAAAGGTCGGTCAGGTTTTGGGGGGATGAGACCAAAGCTGCACTGATACTCTGATGGCAAAAAAAAAGAACGGCACCAGTTTGATGCTGATGCAAATTCCAGCCATTTATTCCATCCCTGAGACATTGGCTGCCAAAAGCCAGCAACAGTTATTTTCCTATAAAAATAAATTCTATAAAATCTTGGTAGATTTTTGTGTATTTCCCAGGGAAAATGCCACCTGTTGTATCAGTAAGTGATTGAAATGAAGTAGAACAGAAATTGTGGCTCTTTGAGAGGGATTTATGCATTTGCTGTGGTTTTTTATGAACCACTAGAAAGTGTTTGGACTCTTGAGCCAGGTCCCCTGCTCTGAGGTTCAGATTTAATCAAGTTCAAAGTTAATAAATCAATTTTTGCCTTTGTTTCCATGAGCAAAACTGGAGCAGGGCTTTATCCCAAGGGCAGAATTCCTCCTTAAGCCCCGACAGACCCAAGTGAAGCAAACCCCACGCTGGGTTTGGGGGCTGCAGTGAAAAAAGAGGATAAAAATAATGAAATCATTTAACATGAACTGCAACAGGCAGTGCAGAGGCCTCCTGAGGTAATCAGATCCTAATCAAAAAATTAGCATAGCCTTAATTGCTGTGATCTAAAATATCAACCATTTCATCTCTGCAATTTGTACCAGAGGTAAAAGTGATTGTTGCTGAAAGGCTGTGGCTGAAAAACAGAGCCCTGCTTCAGCATTTCAGCCTGGCTGTGTTTTATGGCCAGAAAATGTCACTTTTCCTTTCCTGAAATGGGGAAATAAACTACAAAAAAGCAGGAATTAAAGTCCACAGGAACAGGGAATAAACCCCAGAGAAACAGGGAATAAACTCCACGGAAATAGGGAAATAAATTCCTCAGAAATAGAAAATACACTCCACAGAAATAGAAAATAAACCCCCAAAAAACCAAGAAAATAAACTCCATAGGAACATGAAAATAAACTCCACAGACATAGGAAATAAACTCCACAGAAACAGGAAAATAAACACCACAAAACCAGGAAAATAAACCCCAGAGAAACAGGGAATATCCTCCACAGAAATAGGGAAATAAATGCCACAGAAATAGGAAATAAACTCCATAAACCCAGGAAATAAACCCCACAGGAACAGGGAAAAAAACCCCACTGAAATGGATCACCATATATTATTATAACTAATCTTTTAATCATGACACGTCATCTATATAATATATATCTTAATATTTTATATATCTCTATTATGTCTTTTCAATGATTAAATCCTGGAACTCTTCAGGGAATAGATACACTCAAATTGGTAAAACCTCTGTCTTTTTCATAATTGATAAAATAAAATTTAAAAATTTTATTTGAAAAACAAAGCCAATGAATAAAAGAGAATCAATTAATAAAAATCAAATAATATGATGAAATAATTTTAAAATAAAAATCAATAATCAGTTTTCCAGACAACTTTACCCCCTTTATAAGTAGGAAAAGCCCTTTTTTTCCTGAAGTAAAACAATGGGAAAAGCCTTTTTTTCCCAGAGCAAAGCAATGGGATGCATTTCCCAGCCTCTTCCCTGAGCAGCAAACGGATCCAGCTTGGAAAATCCTCAAGGGAAACCTCGTAGTAGCAGCTGCTGATGAAAATATTGCCAATATTTTGATAAGACAGTGAAGCTGGGGGGGTGTGATCTCCCCAGAGCTGCTATTTGAGGAAAACAGGGCACCAGGAACGCTGCAAATATTTGTAAACCCAAAGTGTGGCAAACACTTCCCATCCTCATCAGGAACACGGGAGAAAGTGGAGCAGCATCTCAAAAAATAGCAGGAGAAAGTGAAGCTTTTCCCTAAATTTATCCCCCCCTGGACAGATTCTCAGCTGATTTAAATTGTCTCTTCCACTGACTTCAACAGACTTCAAAAAAAACACTCCAAAAAGCTGTGATTTTTGCCAAGCAGCCTCCAGAAGTGGGGTTTGGGAAGTGTTGGGATGAGGGGAATGTGGGTTTGATGGCAGGGATGTTTGTAAGGCACAGGGAAGTTTGGACCCCTCTGTTATCAGGTTCCTGGGAGTAAAAATCCATTTATCCAGCAGAATCCTGCCAGAAGGGAGGAAAAGGACTGGGAGAGCTGCAATCTCAGCATGTCACTGGAATTCCTGGGTTATTCACTCAGGATTGGGAGCTGTAATCTCAGCATGTCACTGGAATTCCTGGGTTATTCACTCAGGATTGGGGAGCTGCAATCTCAGCCTGTCACTGGAATTCCTGGGTTATTCACTCAGGATTGGGGAGCTGTAATCTCAGCATGTCACTCTGGAATTCCTGGGTTATTCACTCAGGATTGGAGAGCTGCAATCTCAGCCTGTCACTGGAATTCCTGGGTTATTCACTCAGGATTGGGAGCTGCAATCTCAGCCTGTCACTCTGGAATTCCTGGGTTATTCACTCAGGATTGGGAGCTGCAATCTCAGCCTGTCACTCTGGAATTCCTGGGTTATTCACTCAGGATTGGGAGCTGCAATCTCAGCATGTCACTCTGGAATTCCTGGGTTATTCACTCAGGATTGGAGAGCTGCAATCTCAGCCTGTCACTGGAATTCCTGGGTTATTCACTCAGGATTGGGGAGCTGTAATCTCAGCCTGTCACTCTGGAATTCCTGGATTATTCACTCAGGATTGGAGAGCTGCAATCGCAGCCTGTCACTCTGGAATTCCTGGGTTATTCACTCAGGATTGGGAGCTGCAATCTCAGCCTGTCACTCTGGAATTCCTGGGTTATTCACTCAGGATTGGGGAGCTGCAATCTCAGCCTGTCACTGGAATTCCTGGGTTATTCACTCAGGATTGGGAGCTGCAATCTCAGCCTGTCACTCTGGAATTCCTGGGTTATTCACTCAGGATTGGGAGCTGCAATCTCAGCCTGTCACTCTGGAATTCCTGGGTTATTCACTCAGGATTGGGAGCTGCAATCTCAGCCTGTCACTCTGGAATTCCTGGGTTATTCACTCAGGATTGGGAGAGCTGCAATCTCAGCCTGTCACTGGAATTCCTGGGTTATTCACTCAGGATTGGGGAGCTGTAATCTCAGCCTGTCACTCTGGAATTCCTGGATTATTCACTCAGGATTGGGGAGCTGCAATCTCAGCCTGTCACTCTGGAATTCCTGGGTTATTCACTCAGGATTGGGAGCTGCAATCTCAGCCTGTCACTCTGGAATTCCTGGGTTATTCACTCAGGATTGGGAGCTGCAATCTCAGCCTGTCACTCTGGAATTCCTGGGTTATTCACTCAGGATTGGGGAGCTGCAATCTCAGCCTGTCACTCTGGAATTCCTGGGTTATTCACTCAGGATTGGGAGCTGTAATCTCAGCCTGTCACTGGAATTCCTGGGTTATTCACTCAGGATTGGAGAGCTGCAATCTCAGCCTGTCACTCTGGAATTCCTGGGTTATTCACTCAGGATTGGGGAGCTGTAATCTCAGCATGTCACTGGAATTCCTGGGTTATTCACTCAGGATTGGAGAGCTGCAATCTCAGCCTGTCACTCTGGAATTCCTGGGTTATTCACTCAGGATTGGGAGCTGCAATCTCAGCCTGTCACTCTGGAATTCCTGGGTTATTCACTCAGGATTGGGAGCTGTAATCTCAGCCTGTCACTCTGGAATTCCTGGGTTATTCACTCAGGATTGGGAGCTGCAATCTCAGCCTGTCACTGGAATTCCTGGGTTATTCACTCAGGACTGGGAGAGCTGCAATCTCAGCCTGTCACTGGAATTCCTGGGTTATTCACTCAGGATTGGGGAGCTGCAATCTCAGCCTGTCACTCTGGAATTCCTGGGTTATTCACTCAGGATTGGGGAGCTGCAATCTCAGCCTGTCACTCTGGAATTCCTGGGTTATTCACTCAGGATTGGAGAGCTGCAATCTCAGCCTGTCACTCTGGAATTCCTGGGTTATTCACTCAGGACTGGGAGAGCTGCAATCTCAGCCTGTCACTGGAATTCCTGGGTTATTCACTCAGGATTGGGGAGCTGCAATCTCAGCCTGTCACTCTGGAATTCCTGGGTTATTCACTCAGGATTGGGAGCTGCAATCTCAGCCTGTCACTCTGGAATTCCTGGGTTATTCACTCAGGATTGGGAGCTGTAATCTCAGCATGCTTTGGAAGATTGCAAGGGGGGAGCTGGGAAATCTGATTATTGCAGGAATTTCAGCCTGAGAGCCCCAGGGAGCAGAGGAACCCAGACAAAGGAGAGCAGAGGAGATCAGAGTGCTGAGGAGTCACTCGTTGCCATGGGGGATGGGATGTCCCATTTCTGGCTGCTTTCAGCCCATTTCCCCAGTTCCCAGTTTCCCCAGGGAACACATTCCCTGGCAGTGCACACACACACTGCAATCTCTCCCATTCTAATGGTTTAGATAAATATCATTATTTTTGGGCCTTCCCATTCCCTTCACTGTGCAATCCCTGTTTTTCCTATTTTCCCTGTTTACCTGCTCCAGCCTTTCCCATTTCCCAAATGAGCTCTCCCCCTTTTTTCACTCCTTAACTGATTTTTTGGGGTTTGGACATCCTGTTGGACTCCTGAGAGTATCCTAAATTTATTCTGATGTTTTCCTTTTACTCTGGGAGGAATCTGAAATCTTCCCCATGGCACAATCATCCCTTGGGCTCAGGAGAGAATTCCCTGGCAGGAATTTTAGCAAGAACAGGAAAACCTGCCCCCTCTGCCTTGCTCCCAGTGGATATTTTCCTGCACTGGATCCATGGCTCCCAGGCCCTTCACACCCCTCTCAAACTCTCCCATCCCTTATTCCCACCTGGAGAGCTCCTGATTTATCCCCAAATTCCCACTGGTGCCTTAGGGTGTGGCTTTGCACATTCAATCCCAAATTCCCACTGGTGCCTTGGGATGTGGCTTTGCACATTCAATCCCAAATTCCCACTGGTGCCTTAGGATGTGACTTTGCACATTCAATCCCAAATTCCCACTGGTGCCTTAGGATGTGACTTTGCACATTCAATCCCAAATTCCCACTGGTGCCTTAGGGTGTGGCTTTGCACATTCAATCCCAAATTCCCACTGGTGCCTTAGGATGTGACTTTGCACATTCAATCCCAGATTCCCACTGGTGCTTTAGGGTGTGACTTTGCACATTCAATCCCAGATTCCCACTGGTGCCTTAGGGTGTGACTTTGCACATTCAATCCCAAATTCCCACTGGTGCCTTGGGATGTGACTTTGCACATTCAATCCCAAATTCCCACTGGTGCCTTAGGATGTGACTTTGCACACTAAATCCCAAATTCCCACTGGTGCCTTTGGATGTGACTTTGCACATTCAATCCCAAATTCCCACTGGTGCCTTAGGGTGTGGCTTTGCACATTCAATCCCAAATTCCCACTGGTGCTTTAGGGTGTGACTTTGCACATTCAATCCCAGATTCCCACTGGTGCCTTGGGATGTGACTTTGCACATTCAATCCCAGATTCCCACTGGTGCCTTAGGGTGTGACTTTGCACATTCAATCCCAAATTCCCACTGGTGCCTTAGGGTGTGACTTTGCACATTCAATCCCAGATTCCCACTGGTGCCTTAGGGTGTGGCTTTGCACACTAAATCCCAAATTCCCACTGGTGCCTTAGGGTGTGACTTTGCACATTCAATCCCAAATTCCCACTGGTGCCTTAGGATGTGACTTTGCACACTAAATCCCAAATTCCCACTGGTGCCTTTGGATGTGACTTTGCACATTCAATCCCAGATTCCCACTGGTGCCTTAGGGTGTGGCTTTGCACACTAAATCCCAAATTCCCACTGGTGCTTTAGGGTGTGACTTTGCACATTCAATCCCAGATTCCCACTGGTGCTTTAGGGTGTGACTTTGCACATTCAATCCCAGATTCCCACTGGTGCCTTAGGGTGTGACTTTGCACATTCAATCCCAGATTCCCACTGGTGCCTTAGGGTGTGGCTTTGCACACTAAATCCCAAATTCCCACTGGTGCCTTAGGGTGTGACTTTGCACATTCAATCCCAGATTCCCACTGGTGCCTTAGGGTGTGGCTTTGCACACTAAATCCCAAATTCCCACTGGTGCCTTAGGGTGTGACTTTGCACATTCAATCCCAGATTCCCACTGGTGCCTTAGGGTGTGACTTTGCACATTCAATCCCAAATTCCCACTGGTGCCTTGGGATGTGACTTTGCACATTCAATCCCAAATTCCCACTGGTGCCTTAGGGTGTGACTTTGCACATTCAATCCCAGATTCCCACTGGTGCCTTAGGGTGTGACTTTGCACATTCAATCCCAGATTCCCACTGGTGCCTTAGGGTGTGACTTTGCACATTCAATCCCAGATTCCCACTGGTGCCTTAGGGTGTGACTTTGCACATTCAATCCCAAATTCCCACTGGTGCCTTGGGATGTGACTTTGCACACTAAATCCCAAATTCCCACTGGTGCCTTGGGATGTGGCTTTGCACACTAAATCCCAAATTCCCACTGGTGCCTTAGGGTGTGACTTTGCACATTCAATCCCAGATTCCCACTGGTGCCTTAGGGTGTGACTTTGCACATTCATCCCAGATTCCCACTGGTGCCTTAGGGTGTGGCTTTGCACATTCAATCCCAAATTCCCACTGGTGCCTTAGGGTGTGACTTTGCACATTCAATCCCAAATTCCCACTGGTGCCTTGGGATGTGGCTTTGCACATTCAATCCCAAATTCCCACTGGTGCCTTAGGGTGTGACTTTGCACATTCAATCCCAAATTCCCACTGGTGCCTTGGGATGTGACTTTGCACATTCAATCCCAAATTCCCACTGTGCCTTAGGGTGTGACTTTGCACATTCATTCCCAATTCCCACTGGTGCCTTAGGGTGTGACTTTGCACATTCAATCCCAAATTCCCACTGGTGCCTTGGGATGTGACTTTGCACATTCAATCCCAAATTCCCACTGGTGCCTTGGGATGTGACTTTGCACACTAAATCCCAAATTCCCACTGGTGCCTTAGGGTGTGACTTTGCACATTCAATCCCAAATTCCCACTGTGCTGCCCTCAGAATCCTGCCCATTTTTGGGCACTGCAACTTCTCCTCCTCAAGAAGCAAATGAATCCTGAAGTCCAGGAGAAATCCTATTTTATTTTTCCCCCTGCATCAGGACTTGCTCTTTGGAAAGGATCCATTGGATGTCATTTTCCCAGCAGGTCCTGCAGGAAAAGAATTCCTGCAGCCAAACTCCCCAGGCTCTGCAGAGAGGCAGGGCTGTCAGGGAGGCAGTGAGTCAGAGGATGAGAGCAGCAAATCCAGGGAATTTCTCATCCCTCCAGACCCTGCTGAGTCACCGGGCCCAAGGAGCTCCTGCAGCCCTTCCCTCTTCCAGCTGAACTTGGGAACAAATCCCCCAGAACCTTGGGAAGGTTTTCCTCTGCCCGGGGGGGGGGGAATTGGAAAAGCAAAAGCTTCCACAGACACCAAAAGATTGGATCTACAGCCTTAGAAAAAACTTGGATTAATGCAAAAATACAGACATTAAACATAGACATAAAACATAAACATAAAAAAAAATCAGCTTATGTTTCTGTAGTTATAAGTAAGAATATGCCTTAATTGAGAAACTGAATTAATGAAATAGTCAAGAGTTTACAATATAAAAGTGCAGTTTTATAAAGAGAAGAGTTTAGAAGTGATAAGAGAAACATGTGTGTGCATGTGAGTTAAAAACCCATCAGACAAAAGTATCCACAGTACAACAGGAGTAACTAAAAGTGATAACTTGGAAAAGTGGAATAAACCCTGTAACAACTGTCTATTCGTTTTAAAAATACATATTATATAAATTATTATATATAATATAAAAATATATTATATGATATAAATAATATATAATATATAATATGATATATGTTATAAATATAAATATATAATATGTAATATAATATATACATAATATATAGTTACGTTATAATATAATATAACTGTATCTTCTTTTATAATATGTATATATCATTATCCATTCGATCTATATATATCATATAATATCAATATAATCTAAGCTACTATATATCCTACTCTCAACTCACTATCTATCCTCTACTATCCTCTAATATCATCTACTATATATAATATACTATAATCTACATTATTTTTTATACATTTATATTAGCATCTATTATTGTTATTTATAATATAAAATCTATATTTATATTAGATGTCATTATACTATTTTATATTCATTCATATTCTATTCTCTTCATCTTCTCTTCTCTTCTATTCTTCTATTCTCTTCTATTCTCTTCTATTCTCTCTTCTCTTATCTTCTCTTCTCTTACTCGCACTTCTCGCTCTTCTCGCCTCTTCTCGCCTATTCTCTTATCCTCTCATCTCTATCTCATTATCATATCCTATTATCTCCTATTATATCCTATTATCTTACTTATATTCTCTTATCTTATAGCATTTATTTATAGCCTATTTATTATAGCATAGCATCTCATCTTACATTACATTATATTACTTATATTATATATAAATTATATCTCTAACATGACGAAACTTGTACCTACTCCAAAGCTCTAACCAACAACTTTCTCCTTTCAAATCTCCCAGTTTCTGAGACTAATGTTTATCTAAACAAGAAATCATTCTTAACTTTAAACCAATCCCCCCCTTCACTAAAAACAACAATATTAATTTATGGTGCCCTGTGTGAGGGATCAGCCAGGGCTGGAATTTACCTTTGGTAACTTTTGGTCCACTTAAGCCCCACTTCACTCAAATAATCCTGAGCAGAAGGGCCTCAGTATCCTGCTGGCACAGTAAAGCCCAAACCTTTTAATTCTGGACAGACCATGAAGGGAAAATATTTTCCTGGGGGTGTTTTCAACACTTCAGCTGAGCCCTTGGGGAGGAAAATGCTGCCACGGCCTCACTGAGCAGGGTCAGCTCATCTGGTGCTTCCCAGCTTTGGTTAGTCATTTAAAATATCAGATATTTATCTTGAAATGTCTGATAGTTATCTTAGAATATCAGATATTTATCTTGAAATGTCTGATAATTATCTTAGAATATCAGATATTTATCTTAAAATGCCAGATTTTGGTTTTTGAGTTACACTCAGCTGATTGACCTTTCCCTTCTATCATGGAATCTTTAATTTGGTTTATTTTGCTAAAAACCTTCAGTAGAATTTCTTTTATGAATGAAAAACAAAACACAACTCATCACAGAAACATCCCCAGTGCATTGGTACCAATCCAGGTATTTGGCATTTTGGGAATTCCAGGTGAATAAATGCAAATAGCCCAGCACTTACTTTGGTAGAGTTTTCAAGTGGTTTTCTCTTAACTCCAAAATTCGCAATTTGACAAGTCTGGAAATAGGAGAGGAAATAAAGAATGCATTGGAAGGATCCATTGGAATGGTTTGAAATGATTCCTTCCACTTTGAAGGAGTCTGTTTTATGGGAAACAATCCAAAGTCCAGTTCTTGTGGGAGCAAAATCAGAGCCAAACGATTTCATGGGATTTCTGCCCTGCTCTGAATTCTCCTGGAAAGCTCTGGCATTGATCAGGCTTTCCCAGCAATGTTAAATTCATTTTATTAATGCCTCCAGCAAGGCCAACACAGGAAAAGCTGGGAAGTTTGGAAGAAAATAAAAAAAAATAAATCAAGAAATAAAACAAGAGCAAAGTTTGTAAGTGTGAGGTCCCAAACAGATGGGGCAGGAGGGAAATGACAACAAAAACAGAGGAGTGGGAGTCCCTGAGTTCACACAGAACCAGCACTTGTGGAAGGAAATGTTTGCTAATAAAGATTTGGGCTCCTCAACCTTAATCCCAAATGATCCTTAATCCCAAATGATCCTTAATCCCAAATGATCCTTAATCCCAAATGATCAGCCCCAGCCCCAGAGGGCTCTGCCAGAGCAGGGTGGGCACCAACACCACCCTGGGGGCTCCATCCAACCTTCCTGGGTGCTGGATTCACACCTGACTCCAGGGGCAGGGACTGGGGCCATCCTGGCATTCCACAACTCCTGACTGGCAGGAACTGGGGCCATCCTGGCATTCCACAACTCCTGACTGGCAGGGACTGGGGCCATCCTGGCATTCCACAACTCCTGACTGGCAGGAACTGGGGCCATCCTGGCATTCCACCACTCCTGACTGGCAGGAACTGGGGCCATCCTGGCATTCCACCACTCCTGACTGGCAGGGACTGGGGCCACCCTGGCATTCCACAACTCCTGACTGGCAGGAACTGGGGCTATCCTGGCATTCCACAACTCCTGACTGGCAGGAACTGGGGCCATCCTGGCATTCCACAACTCCTGACTGGCAGGAACTGGGGCTATCCTGGCATTCCACAACTCCTGACTGGCAGGAACTGGGGCTATCCTGGCATTCCACAACTCCTGACTGGCAGGGACTGGAGCCATCCTGGCATTCCACAACTCCTGACAGGCAGGAACTGGGGCCATCCTGGCATTCCACAACTCCTGACTGGCAGGGACTGGGGCTATCCTGGCATTCCACAACTCCTGACTGGCAGGGACTGGGGCCATCCTGGCATTCCACAACTCCTGACAGGCAGGAACTGGAGCCATCCTGGCATTCCACAACTCCTGACTGGCAGGGACTGGGGCTATCCTGGCATTCCACAACTCCTGACTGGCAGGGACTGGGGTCATCCTGGCATTCCACAACTCCTGACTGGCAGGAACTGGGGCCATCCTGGCATTCCACAACTCCTGACAGGCAAATTCCTTCCTCCTGCTGCTACTTTGTGCTTCCCAGAGGGGCTCAGGCCTGGCCCAGGGGGTGTGATTAGAATGATAATTCTTATAGTAACAGTAATTATAATAATATATCTAAAATAAATAAATAAAATAAAATAAAATAAAATAAAATAAAATAAAATAAAATAAAATAAAATAATAAAATAAAATAATAAAATAAAATAAAATAAAATAATAAAATAAAATAAAATAAAATAAAATAAATAAATACATAAAATAAAATAAAATAAAATAAAATAAAATAAAATAAAAATAAAATAAAAATCAGCATCATCATCATCCCAGCATTTTTATCCCCCCAGGCCTCAGCAGCCCAGTGTCCCTCCCAGCAGGATTTTGTCACATTTCGTCATTTGGTTTGGAGAGCTGAGCTGATGTTCCCATAGATAATAAATAAATACATTTGAAAAAATGAAATAAATTTTATAAAATAAAATAAAATAAAATAAAATAAAATAAAATAATAAAAATTAAAATAAAATAATAAAACAAAATAAAATAAAATAAAATAAATCAATATTAAAACATTCCCCCAGGTGGCTGCAGGGACCAGCCTAAAGCTTGGCTTGGGTGAGTTCTGTGACAAAACCAGAGCTTTGTTGTGCTGATCTTTTGTTGAGCTCCTTGCCCAGGGGCCAATCCCAGGGCAGAATTCCCAGCAGTTCCCAGTGGGATGAATTCCCCATTTCTGCCAGGGCTGTGCAGGGTGGGGACCCCCAGCTCCAGTGGGAATTGGGCTCACTCTGTGTCCAGGGGGAGGAGAGCAGCTTGTGGGGAAGGAGAATTGTTCTGAAGGGTTTGCTTTGATTCTTACTCATTTTTTCCCTTTTATTGCTGTTAATAAAATGTTCTTTATGCCCTTTCAGGGTTCTGAGCCTGCTTTGCCTCTCTCCTGATCCTGTCTGGAGCAGGAGGTGAGGGCACTGCTGGCAGCACCGAGCCCACCCCAGCAGCTGGTGGAGACCTGAAGACCTGGTGACATCTCTGACTGGTGACCAAACCCCCTGCACGCTGACCTGGTGACATCTGTGACTGGTGACCAAACCCCCTGCACACTGACCTGGTGACATCACTGGTGACCAAACCCCCTGCACACTGACCTGGTGACATCTCTGACTGGTGACCAAACCCCCTGCACACTGACCTGGTGCCATCTGTGACTGGTGACCAAACCCCCTGCACGCTGACCTGGTGCCATCTCTGACTGGTGACCAAACCCCCTGCACACTGACCTGGTGACATCTCTGGTGACCAAACCCCCTGCACACTGACCTGGTGACATCTCTGACTGGTGACCAAACCCCCTGCACACTGACCTGGTGACATCTCTGGTGACCAAACCCCCTGCACACTGACCTGGTGACATCTCTGGTGACCAAACCCCCTGCACACTGACCTGGTGACATCTCTGACAGGTGACCAAACCCCCTGCACACTGACCTGGTGACATCTCTGGCTGGTGACCAAACCCCCTGCACACTGACCTGGTGACATCTCTGGTGACCAAACCCCTGCACACTGACCTGGTGACATCTCTGACTGGTGACCAAACCCCCTGCACACTGACCTGGTGACATCTCTGACTGGTGACCAAACCCCCTGCACACTGACCTGGTGACATCTGTGACTGGTGACCAAACCCCCTGCACACTGACCTGGTGACATCTCTGGTGACCAAACCCCCTGCACACTGACCTGGTGCCATCTCTGGTGACCAAACCCCCTGCACACTGACCTGGTGACATCTCTGACTGGTGACCAAACCCTCTGCACACTGACCTGGTGCCATCTCTGGCTGGTGACCAAACCCCCTGCACACTGACCTGGTGACATCTCTGACTGGTGACCAAACCCCCTGCACACTGACCTGGTGACATCTCTGACTGGTGACCAAACCCCCTGCACACTGACCTGGTGCCATCTCTGGCTGGTGACCAAACCCCCTGCACACTGACCTGGTGCCATCTCTGACTGGTGACCAAACCCCCTGCACACTGACCTGGTGACATCTCTGGTGACCAAACCCCCTGCACACTGACCTGGTGACATCTCTGGTGACCAAACCCCCTGCACACTGACCTGGTGACATCTCTGACTGGTGACCAAACCCTCTGCACACTGACCTGGTGCCATCTCTGGCTGGTGACCAAACCCTGTCCCCAGGATCCCTGCTCTGCCCTCAGCTGGCACTCCTGCCTCTGCTCCTGCTGGGTTTGTTCCTGCCCTCTCTGCCCACCCCTCCTGACTCCTCTCCCTGTTCTGCTTCCACATTCCACCTTGGCTTGTTCCAGCACCCTCAGCCAGCTCTCCCTGCCCTTCTGGCCCACAGCTCCTCACCCTCCTGTCCCTTTGTCCCCAGGAGGGTCCCTGAGAGGGAACCTGGCCCTGCCCCAGCTGGCTCCCTGCAGAGGGATGAGCCCTGCAGCTCCTCAGCTCTCCCCAGAGTCCATCCCCTCCCACCCCTGACACAGCCTCACTCACAGAACGGGCTGGAAAGCCAAAATCTCGGGGTTTGTGCTCATTTTTAAGGGCAGCCAGCTCTGAGAGGTCCCTGGGAGCCTGAGGGGGGTTCAGCACAGGAATGTGCTGCCGTGACTCATCCTTACCTTCCAAAGTTAGCTGGAAGAAACTCCAAAAAGGCATCGTTTAGATAGAGCTGGGTCAAATTTAGAAGTTGTGTGAAGCCATCTGGCAGCCTAAAAAAACAGAGCAAACCTTAATGCTCACCCCGAGTTGCCATGGAGATAATAACAATGTATATTTAGAAGCAGAAAGGTGACTTTCTCTCTCACCTACTTCTACCCAAATTCTCCTGAAGAACTCACTTTTAACAGACATTTTTGCCCATTCCCATCTCCTCTGCATTGCTGCAAACGGGAATGCAAAGGACTGGAAAGTCAGGGAAAGAAGACTCTGCATCCATTAGGATGGGAGGGAGGAAACAAAGGGGAGGGAGGGGAGTGGAGGGGAGGGAGGGGAGGGGAGGGGAGGGAGGGGAGGGGGAGGGGCTGGAAGAAGGAAGGGACAGGGAAGGGAAGGAAGGGAAGGGAAGGAAGGGAAGGGAGGGAACGGGAGGCGAAAGGCGAAGGGAAGGGAAGGGAAGGGCGGGAAGGGAGAGGGAAGTGGAAGGGGAAGGGAAGGGAAGGGAAGGGAAGGGGAAGGGGAAGGGAAGGGAAGGAAGGGAAGGAAGGTAAGGTAAGCGGAAGGAAGGGAAGGAAGGGAAGGGAACGAAGGTGAAGGAAGTAAGGGAAGGAAGGGAAGGGAGGGAAGGGAAGGGACGGGAAGGAAGGGAAGGGCAGGGAAGGGAAGGAAGTGGAAGGGAAGGAGGGAAGGAAGGGAAGGTGACGTGAAGGGAAGGGAAGGGAGGGAATGGGAGAGGTGAGGAGGGATAGGGATAGGAGAGGTGAGGAGAGGAGAGGAGAGGAGAGGAGAGGCGGGAGATGAGATGAGAGAGAGGAGAGGAGAGGACGAGAGAGAGAGGAGAGGAGAGATACGGAGAGAGAGGAGGGAGAGGATATGAGAGGAGAGGAGTGAGAGGAAGTATAAACAACACTTCTAGAGTTTGATTTGGGTTTTTACTCCTTTCGTCAAAATACTACCATCAGTCCTTCCTTCTCTTTCTCTCTTTTCTTAATGCTTTCTTTTTTCTCCGTTCTCTCCTCTCCTCTTCAATTTCTTTTTGGGTTTCCTCCCTCTCCTTTCTCTCTATTTTTTTAACTGAAAAAATCAACATTCACACCCTTTCTCCCCTCCTCCACTTTGTAAATTCGATTTTACAACTCATTTTTGGTGCTCTTTTGCAAGATTTTGAATAAGGAATAAGGAAAAAGGCTGGCACCAAGTGTCCAGGAGAAGCCTCACTGCGGTGGGGAGATGCCCAGCCTGAATGGCACAACAGAGCCCCAGATCTTCAGACAAACACACTCTGGGCCTAAATTAGAAACACAAATTTAAAACTGTGTAATTGAAACAAGCTAGCAAGAAATTCAGATTAAGCATGAGC